>NC_134274.1:15477358-15802358 GCF_031893055.1 Leptodactylus fuscus | reverse complement strand
AAATGAATAAAACCAAATCTAGTGTATGTCCAGGTTTGATCAGTATGCCAGGGATAATTCAGTAAAAACGGACAGAACGCGTATATAGCATGTGGATAAGGTCCAGGCGTTCTCGGGATTTTTTTCTTCAAGCTGTCTGAAGCTTGCATGGTTAAGGGTGCATTCACACGGAGGATGGGAGTCAATGGGAGGCTTTTTTTTTTTCCAGCGCTGAAATTCCATACCAAATTCCTCACCATTTTCCTCCGTGTGACTGCACCTGAAGACAAGTAACAAATGGTCCTTAACGAGAGAAAAATAAATATATTACTTACTCGCTACTCCTATTCTGATACTGCCTGGGTACCCCCTCCTATTCTGAGGCTGCCTGGGTAACCCCTCCTATTCTGAGCCTGCCTGGGTAACCCCTCCTATTCTGAGCCTGCCTGGGTAACCCCTCCTATTCTGAGGCTGCCTGGGTAACCCCTCCTATTCTGAGGCTGCCTGGGTAACCCCTCCTATTCTGAGGCTGCCTGGGTAACCCCTCCTATTCTGAGGCTGCCTGGGTAACCCCTCCTATTCTGAGGCTGCCTGGGTACCCCCTCCTATTCTGATGCTGCCTGGGTACCCCCTCCTATTCTGATGCTGCCTGGGTACCCCCTCCTATTCTGATACTGCCTGGGTACCCCCTCCTATTCTGATACTGCCTGGGTACCCCCTCCTATTCTGATACTGCCTGGGTACCCCCTCCTATTCTGATACTGCCTGGGTACCCCCTCCTATTCTGATACTGCCTGGGTACCCCCTCCTATTCTGATACTGCCTGGGTACCCCCTCCTATTCTGATACTGCCTGGGTACCCCCTCCTATTCTGATACTGCCTGGGTACCCCCTCCTATTCTGATACTGCCTGGGTACCCCCTCCTATGCTGAGGCTGGCCGAGTACCCCCTCCTATTCTGATACTGCCTGGGTACCCCCTCCTATTCTGATACTGCCTGGGTACCCCCTCCTATTCTGATACTGCCTGGGTACCCCCTCCTATGCTGAGGCTGGCCGAGTACCCCCTCCTATTCTGATACTGCCTGGGTACCCCCTCCTATTCTGATACTGCCTGGGTACCCCCTCCTATTCTGATACTGCCTGGGTACCCCCTCCTATTCTGATACTGCCTGGGTACCCCCTCCTATGCTGAGGCTGGCTGATTACCCCCTCCTATGCTGAGGCTGGCTGATTACCCCCTCCTATTCTGATACTGCCTGGGTACCCCCTCCTATTCTGATACTGCCTGGGTACCCCCTCCTATTCTGATACTGCCTGGGTACCCCCTCCTATTCTGATACTGCCTGGGTACCCCCTCCTATTCTGATACTGCCTGGGTACCCCCTCCTATTCTGATACTGCCTGGGTACCCCTTCCTATTCTGATACTGCCTGGGTACCCCCTCCTATTCTGATACTGCCTGGGTACCCCCTCCTATTCTGATACTGCCTGGGTACCCCCTCCTATGCTGAGGCTGGCCGAGTACCCCCTCCTATTCTGATACTGCCTGGGTACCTCCTCCTATTCTGAGGCTGCCTGGGTACCCCCTCCTATTCTGATACTGCCTGGGTACCCCCTCCTATTCTGATACTGCCTGGGTACCCCTTCCTATTCTGATACTGCCTGGGTACCCCTTCCTATTCTGATACTGCCTGGGTACCCCCTCCTATTCTGATAATGCCTGGGTACCCCCTCCTATTCTGATACTGCCTGGGTACCCCCTCCTATGCTGAGGCTGGCCGAGTACCCCCTCCTATTCTGATACTGCCTGGGTACCTCCTCCTATTCTGAGGCAGCCTGGGTACCCCCTCCTATTCTGATACTGCCTGGGTACCCCCTCCTATTCTGATACTGCCTGGGTACCCCCTCCTATTCTGATACTGCCTGGGTACCCCCTCCTATTCTGATACTGCCTGGGTACCCCCTCCTATTCTGATACTGCCTGGGTACCCCCTCCTATTCTGATACTGCCTGGGTACCCCCTCCTATTCTGATACTGCCTGGGTACCCCCTCCTATGCTGAGGCTGGCCGAGTACCCCCTCCTATTCTGAGGCTGCCTGGATACCCCCTCTTATTATGAGGCAATGTAATACTGAACAAAACTAAGGAAGATTTGGTATTTTCCTGCTTTGAAGCAAAATAAAAAAAAAAAAAGAAAAAAAAGAAAAAAAAAGACTATACTAAGGGAATGTTAAAGTGAACTAATGATATACAAACAGAGGAAGCCATGTGCAGAATGTAAGGCGTACACAAGAAGACACCGTATCAGTTCTGTATCAACTTTCTACTATTTAAGAACACATTTATAGCAAGCCCACCAAGACACAGAAGAGCAGTATAAATGTATGCCCATTATATAGAATTTTCACTACAATGCAGCAAACATGTCACTTACCGGATATACTCGAGTATACGCGGAATTTTTTCAGCACAGTTTTTTTTTTTTGGGGGGGGGGGTGTCTATGACCAGCCGCAATAGTAATGTATAGAATCTCCCATAAAATAGTGGGGAAAAAAAGAAACTTTAAAAAAATAAAGTAAATAAAAGTTGTAAATCCCTCCTTTCCCTAGAATACATATAAAAGTAGAAAATGACTGTGACACACATACACATTAGGTATCCCTGTGTCTGAGAGTGCCCGGTCTACTGAATATAGGGGATCTGCAGTGCTCCTGTTCTGTCAGGAAGGGGTTAATAGGAGCACTGCAGATCCCCTATATTCAGCCAGGCTGAATTCCAAGTGGGGGAAGAATAACTCAGTCCTCAAGCTCAGGGAAGGGGCAGACAGACAACCAAAACACCCTCTCCCCTTCCCAGCACCTACTGCACCCAAAAACTTCGACCATTTTAATTTTTGAAATTTTCCAGTAGCTGCTGCATTTCCCCCCCTCACCTTATACTCGAGTCAATAAGTTTTCCCAGTTTTTTGTGGTAACATTAGGGGCCTCGGCTTATATTCGGGTCGGCTTATACTCGAGTATATACAGTATATCTGGTTTTATACGCTGCCATTCATGGAGTTTCCCGGTCGTGTGTAAACAGCTTGAATTGCTGAAATATGAAACACTGCTGAAAAGGTATAGTACGATGGACACAAACTCCTCGCTCTGCTTGTGGTCTATGAATGGAAATTTATTTCATCACATCCGAATGCAGAAACCCAAGTATGTAGTTTGTTACATGTCATTATAGGAAAGGGATTTCAGCCGGATATACAGAACATCAGGCAAGTTCTGGCCGGTGAGTTCTTGCTGCGGAGTTTAGCACTGATAGCAAAGCCATCACAATACCTGTCAATGGATTGAAGGCATTGCAGTTTTTGTCTAAGTGCTGTGGCCTCTTCACTACTTATTGCAAGCAAGTAAGAGTCCTGGTTAATCTAGTAGGAGCCTACTGTGTATTAATATGATTTATTGGCACATATTCAAGTCCTTGCCCTGAAGTGCTGTGGCCTCAATCTGAAACTTGATCCAGATTGACGTTCATGAGGAATGTGAGAGTTTTCCCTTATTTTACACATTTCCTTCCTATGATCTTAAAGCAGGTTAACAAGATTCGCTCTAAAAATCAAACTGTGCTGTGCCCAAGAAGGGCCGGCTCAGATGTCAGGACGTATTATCTAGGAACGCTGCTACAAGATAAAACACGGCCATAAACCCCAACAAATTCATTTCATAACCCCAGGAAGGTAATAAAATGAATTTAGCAAGATAAAATCTCAGACGCTTTAGAGATGGAGAAATCATCACCTGAAACTCAAATACAGATGTCTTGGTAATATTCACTTCTGGATACAATGAAGATCAAGATATATCAGTGCATTAGGATTAATTCTCTGGAGTAAAGACATTGAAAAACATGGCATTTGTATATATATAAAAAAAGTGACTTTTGCTTTATAACTGTGACAATGTTATAGATCAATAATCATCAGCTTGGAAATTTAACCTATTGAGTCTAGAATTGCTATAAGGTTTGGCTGATAGGGACCTGGGTCAGAAGCCTCTATCCCAGTGTCCAAATTTATTTTGTTTCCTGCCAATATCACGTACACACTTCGTCCACTGCTTTCAGTTTAGAACCAATAAATACACATGCATCCCACTATAGTCAATGGTGTCTGTCGGGAGTACCTACTATTTTAGCAGAGCCTTGCCGTTCTGGTCTCTCTGATGGCTCAGGCACATGTGAGTTAGTCTAATGTGAAAGAGAACTATGCAATGCTTTATTTTTCCTCTAGAGGCACTATAGGGAAGAAACATAACTGTGGTTAAGTTCCTTCACAGATTAAAGGGATT
Organism: Leptodactylus fuscus; assembly: GCF_031893055.1. Taxonomy (NCBI): domain Eukaryota; kingdom Metazoa; phylum Chordata; class Amphibia; order Anura; family Leptodactylidae; genus Leptodactylus; species Leptodactylus fuscus. The sequence continues at coordinate 15,798,038 of NC_134274.1, read as the reverse complement.
TCTCAGACTTCTATATTGATGGCCTATCCTTAGAATGGGTCAAAATGTGATTGGTGGGGGTCTGACAACCAGAACTCTAACTGAGGAAGCTGTGGCAGTGAGTTGCACCTTGGCCTCATCCTTATGCCGATGATTTCACATTCATCTGTCACATGGTACAGCGGCATCTCAGTCCCAGAAAAGTAAGAGGCCGAGCTGCAATACAGAGTATAGCCCCATCAATATCTATCTATCTATCTAGAGAATGCCCAGTGCTTGGTATTCAAGTAACAGGGCCCTAGCAGTGACCCCAACATGGTCTTCGAATATAATATGGGAAACAAAGATGTTGGACCCCTATCAATCACAAATTGATTACCTATCTGAAGTCCTAGAACGCTCCTTTAAATTATAACTAAACTTTTGAACATCTTTTGATTTTCTGCCAGCATTTGTATCGCTAATAAATTTTGTAACTTATTAAAGTTTGGCTCAAAAAGTTGCTTGAAGGTTTAGTTACTCTGTAAAGCTAGTCACTGGAGATCCCTGCTGCAATACATCCTGTAACCACTAGGGATCCAAAGTAGATAATACCTACAACCTATAGATTGTGCAACAGGGTGTGAACCTGTATTAATGCACTTCCTGCATTAACTATGTAAATTAAAAAAAAAAATGAATAAATCCCGAACCACTTGTGACAATGTTCTCCAACAGCTGTAAACACTACTGATCAGAAATGTATGAAGCATTCCTACATGAAGTGGAATATCAAACAGGGAAGACGCTTTAAAGAACTCATTTTGTTACCCTCTTACTGCATATTAAATGCCATCAATAGAACTATAATAGAAAGTTACAAAAATAGGAATTTTTTTCTCTTTTGGTACCAAGGTGCTATGAATGCAGGGCTAAATAGACATATTAGTGGATATGTATAAAGCCTTGCATGGGCCATTTAGGACAAGGCACACCCTCTACCAGGCCATGCACCGGGCCTAAATTTCCTGCATCATTTATGGCACTTATAATAAATCTGGCAGGGTCACTGCTAACAAGCCCTACAAGCGTACAAGAGGTACGGGCAGTGCAAAAATCTCAGCTGTGACACTTTATGAAGCAACCGGTGGTTAAAAAGTCACAAACGCAAAAGCTTGCGACATTTTTGATGCCTAAAATCTGGCCTAGAATAGTAATAAATTTTCCCCTTTTATAAGCAGGAAGATGGTTAGTCTCTCATATAGGAGATATATAATATAGATCACATAACACAACCAGTAGCTCTCCAGGACTACAACTCCCAGCATGATATAACTACTGACATTAATAAATCTTCTCCTGGGTGTATTGCTCGGTTCCTCCTTGTTACTTCAGGTTTCCATTGCCCTATAACACTCTGTCCCGCACAGTTAATAAGCCGTCCTAGTATCAGACATTCCCCATAAGACCTGTGACATTTCAGCATTTCGGTTCCAGGCATCAGATTATTGACAGGTTTTACATGTTCCTGTAACAGTAGAGAACAGAAGGCCACATTCATTACTAATGGAATGTTTTTGGGTTTTTCCATTTATTTTTTTTAATCTATAATAAGGGGTATAGCAGTTCACACCCAAGAGGAATCCAATTTCGCAAATCCCTCATAGGCATGAGTCTATCGAGGGCCAAAAAGACAAGACTTGTTCCATATTTTTATTGGATCGTTCACATGGACTGTTAAAACAAATGGTCTTCTGAATAAATCCTCTAAGAATCTATGGGGACAGGCGTTGGCCATGAATAAGAATAGAACCCTGTTGTGTGAATGACCCTATGGCTTTTTACCACAATTCTATACACACAGACACACATTATATAGTCTGCCAAGTCTGTACAGCCGGTCGGGTGGTCCGCACGATCAGGACGTCCACCCGCTATAAAGGGTATATTGTTATATGGCATTGCAATCGCCCCATTACTAACAAAACTGTACATCACAAAGATGGAATATATTAATACTGAAACTGCTGACAGCTTTGTATTAGTTTTACACAATACAAGCACTTTTATAGAAAAACACAGCTATTTCCATTGACTTCATAAAAGAACAGGGATTCTGAAATACAACCCAACCTCAAAAAGGAAAAAAAAATGGCTACATGGACTTCAATATATTACATGGTATTAACGCTGTCTGTATGAAGAAAATGAATATGGGGAATGGTTTCCTGTTCCTTTTTATCCTGGGGGTTGTTATAGACATCTGCAGATTTCTCCCACAGGTTTTGCAGACTATTAATTAAATCAATGGTGCGGGAACTCCGAGGGGAGAACAGACACTAGCGGAAGCATTACAACCCGAGAGCACAGGAACTACTAATCAATATAGTCTAACATATGTATAGGCTGCTCATTTAGGAATACAGGGAAGTGGTATGACGCCCCCTAGGGGATCTGTAATGAGAGCCACATTACTTAGGTTTTCCTGAGAGATGTAAATGCTGAATGCAAGAGACTTGACAAAAGACCTGTAAAGGAGATGGGACTCAGGACTCTGGGTATGAGTGTTAGATAAATAAAAACACACACATTTTTTTATATATATATATATATATATATATATATATATATATATATATATACACATACACATACACATACACACACACACACACACACATACAACTGCCTGACCAAAAATAAAGTAGCGTTAAGCAACAAGGTAGCGTTTCACCCCTGATATAATTCTGAACTGTTCATGTCAGGAATTTGCATATATTCTTGAATATATATAATTGAGCTGTAGCCTGTCAAGTCCAGATCATAATTAAAGGTGTGAAGCGATGTCTACCAACGGAAGAGCTACCAGAGGAAGAGATGTTAGTGCCTTCAAGAAGGGGCAAGTCATTGGATTGCATCAGGCCAACAAATCGACCAAGGAGATAGCCGAAGTAACTGGTATCGGACAGAGAACTGTTCAGCGTATCATATGAGCATGGCGAGATGATGGAGAACCTCCCTCCAACCGTGGAAAGTGTGGGCGTAAGACTATACTCGAGGTCGTAGGTCCCTAAAGCGACTGGTGAAGAATAACTGCCGGAAAACCAGCTTTGAGCTCAAATAGATGTTCAACTCGATGGAGCAACACCTTTCCGAGCGAACAATGCGATGAGAACTCAAAGGAATGGGTCTCAGCAGTTGTGTCGCCACACGAAAGCCATTGGTGACAGAGACCAACAGACGTCGGCGCCTGTCATTTGCAAGAGACAACAAGGATTGGACCCTAGAGCCGTGGAGAAAGGTCATGTGGTCAGATGAATCACCTTTCACATTGTTCCAGAGTGATGGACGTGTCCGGGTGCGACGAGAAGCACACGAAACACTGGAATGTGCTGGAAAGGAACCTGCTCTGTCACTTACCACCCCCAACAAATCTGCATCACCTGCACTCCCTGATACTCCAGAATTGGATCAAAATCCCTGAGACTACACCGGATGCGGGCTGTTATTCGTGCTCATGGTGGCCCAACTAAATATTAACACTCGCAACTTTTTTTTTGGCCAGGCAGTATATACATACATACACACAGTCACCACTGTAGAAAAGCTAACAAATTTACAGGCTGGTGCTTGCATCTCCTCTTTTCCAGTTCCTCATTCAGTGTGTGCAAAATATCAATTCTTCCATACTGAATATATCAGGGCAGCCAAGACGTATCCGCTCAACAATTATACATCAGTGTTACTATCTGACCCAGATAGCAGTTAATGTAATATGTGATGGTGGTCAGGACTGAAAATATTAGGTTGAATTTTTCATTACACAGTGATTAACCTTTACATAAAGGTTGGGGGGGGGACCAATATTAAGCAAAGTAGTCATTGGTCAACTTGAGGTCTTTGATCGGAGAGCCAGCTGTCTTCTGGCAAAATCCACATTGAGATGCTCGACACAACCTAAAGAAGAGAACGGCCAGCGCAGAGAATAGGGGCAGCAGGCAGTTCACTGAGATCAATACCAGTGTCAAGAGAATTAACCCCACTATATATGTATATATCTCATGTTGAAAAGTCTAAAAAAAAAAAAAAAAAATTTAATCTGCTGACCTGATCTTTCCTTTATCTTGCTACGGTTGACAGGGGACCAGAGATGTAACCTCAGAATGTCGCCGGGACATGTAGACGTGACAGTACTTCCTAGGTGTGTTCAATCATGTGAACAACCATTTACTAGCTCTGGTTATAGAAGCTTATAGCCGAACACCAAGATTGTTTTTATTTACTAAATCCAAAAATATGAAGCTAAAATATTAAGCCTATTCTAAAAAGAATCAGTCTCGGATCACACAACCGTTTTGTTTTATCGACCTGAGTATTTTTTCCCCTTGTACCAATCCAGTATTGTGTTTCCATCAAGCGGTCGAAGTCTATAGATTTTATTAGACTTTTTTGCATTCTACATTGTTGACCATCTGCGCTCGCAGTTTTTGTTGTTAAATAAATAAGTGTTCGATTTATTTGGTCTCCAAGTCTTTAAATAATCCCCTGTCGAGTATTTGTTACATCACAATCTATTCAGTTTAGCTTTGTGGTTTTGTGTTTATATCTTGAGCAGATCTGTTATATTCTGGTTGACATGAATAATATCACCTTGTAAGCATGTAGGATAAAGCTCGCAGGCCTGCTTACACAGTAAGGAAGAAAAAGCGAGCGTGACATCAGAGGCCGACACTCACGCTCTCCGGGGTATGAGCCCACTATACCTAAACACAAAACCATCAACTTCACAAGTGTCACCTTAAAATAACATTTTACACCTTTAAAAGTTGTGGACTTTGAGCGCTCGGTAACATGACGTATTATTGTAGTACAGGATGTAACAAATTGCCAATTTCCTAGGCCCACACCTAAAATTATACATGGGTTTAAATATTACATAAACACTCCTATTATCACTCCCATATGATGGATGGGGTTACAACAAAGCAACAAAAACATCTTAAAACAAAATTTTGACCCTTGCAAACTCTATATTGAACTTCTTTGCAGCAGTTACCTCATTTACGTCAAACACAAGATTACAATACAAGATAACACCTGTTTGTTTATTTTTTTTTTGTACAGGTCGCTGTCCATATTTTAATGTAGTACTGCATCCTACACTGTTCACGCTGGCCACTACGCTTAATGAGTGACATGTTCAAAATCTGAAATCTGGGGGTGGGGGTCTTCACAGCACTCACATCATTTAGATCAGTGGTCTCCAACTTTTTTTGCACCAGGGATTGGCTTCAAGCAAGACCATTTTTCCAAGGCCCAGGGGGTGCTACAGCACTGTACACCAGGTACCCGCCAGGGGCCACGACATTGTGGTCAGATCGCTGCCCTGCCCCACATAATGTGCTGTCTACTGAGGCCAGCCCTCAGACCAGCAAAAAAAAAAAAACCCCAACGGCCCGGTCCGCAGACCAGTGGTTGGGGACCCCTGATTGAGAGGTAAAGTGGGGGTGTGCCTCAGCTTGCCTGGGCTCTAGATCCCGTATACTTGGGTCTCATTTGCAGTTATTTACATGAAAATTGTAGCCCAAAACTGAATAAGGGGAATATTTGTAAACTGTAGAATCAGCACTACAAGGTACTGGGATTAGGTATAACCAGTTTACTGCTTACAGACTACGTTTATATAATAATAAAAAAAAAAAAAAAAGCTTTTTTTTTCTTTTGTGTGGATCCGACACCTGGGACCGTCGCTGACTAGCGGTTTGAAGGTGCCAAGTAGTTTGTGCAACACCTTACAGCAACAAGTTGAGTCCTCAGTGTGTTGCATAGTAAAATCTATAATAAATTATAAGATCACACGGTATGAAACGTCCCTTTTTAAATGGATGCAATAGCTTGAAACGCTTGGAGGCGAGAATCAAACAAAAGCAGCTAAAATTATCACTGAATACATTAGTGGATGATGGAGGAGAGATCGCTTCCCGCTCATAAAACGGATTTTTCATCCACACACATTTATACCGCTCCCTGTGCATGTCTGAGAGTTTGAGGTTTCTCTGGTTAGTTAGAGTTGACAAATGGAAGAACGAAGATGAACTAATCCTGTGTAATATACAGGCAATGTAACAGAGGTCAGAGGTTACATCGGATTTATACCACTGGCTCACGCTGAACACCAACACTTATCTAACCTTACTCCACACCTATATATTGGCTTAGGCCTGGTTCGGGGAATTCGCGTGGGGACCCCCAAACGGAAACTTAAACACATAGAAAAGCGGTTACCTAAGAAAACACGAGGACCCCCACAGACTATAATGGGGTCCAAGTGGTTTCCACTCTGTTTCTGCACGAAACATGCAGAGAGAAAAATCCTGCAAGCAGAACCTCTCTCTCCACATGTTTTGTGCAGAAACCCAACAGAAACTAAAGTAACTTTTCTATGCGTATAGGTTTCTGTTTGGTGTGTGTGTGGGGGGGGGGGGGTCCCCATACGAAGACTCCCCCTGAATGCAGATGTGCACTCGGCCTTTCTTTGCACCAATATTTAGCTCTAATTTTTTGTGCACATTGTTGCACTTTAATTCATACACTTTTCCTCTAAACCATATTCCCCACGCGACGTGCAAAAAGAGCCTAACACACATAATGCAATACAAAAGATGTATGGCAGTTTGTTTTGGGGTTTTTTTGTGCAAATTGAGAAAGAATTGTAGCAGATTTACCTTAATATATCCTCCCAATGGTCCCACCCCATAAAACAATGGAATAGTCCTAGAAAATGCAATTCAATACTCAGGAACCTCCACTATACCAAAGAATGAATGGGCTGGTGTGGCACGGCGTCCTCTTCAGCGCCCCCTACAGATACACAGCGTAGACTGCAGGTCCCTGCACAGCTGAGAGGCTAGGCCCAATACAGCACTAACAGATCTCAGCAATACACAATGTCTTTATAAGATAAGAATATCCCTTTAAGTAAAACTCAGCGATGAGATATAAAACTATTACATGTCTAATTAGCTTCTTCTCCATTAAGATCCCTCCTGGCACAGACCCAAGCAATGGCAATAGCCTGCCTTCTGAACAGCCTCTCCAATATTAATATTTGTAAAAGTTGTAATAATAGCGCAGAAATAACAGGAGATCATTAAAAGCGAGAATATTATGTAACATTTGGAGAATGAAGGAGAGAATGAGCAGAACAGAATCGGCAGGCAGCTTAGAAGTGCGCAATGTGGCATAAGATTTAGCAGGGAATGTGCAATTTACTTTCGTGTAACTGATAAGTAATCCTATAATTAGGCCGGCTCGCTTAATGACTGCTCGAGACGGTCAAAGATTTAGTGCAAGGCTTGTGAAAAGGCTCCATAGTGAAATAAAACATTCCATATGTCACTACCGTATATACTCGAGTATAAGCCAAATTTTTCAGCACTGTTTTTGTGCAGAAAAAGCCCCCCTAGGCTTATACTCGAGTCAAGCAAAAATAAAAAAGTAATTTTTTTTGGGGAGAGGGTGTATATGACCAGCCGCAATAGTAATGTATAAACTCTCCCATAAGATAGTGAGAAAAAAAGAAGCTTTAAAATATATATATATATATATATATATATATATATATATATATATATATATATATATATATATAATAAAAAATAAAGTAAATAAAAGTTGTAAATCCCTCCTTTCCCTAGAATACATATGAAAGTAGAAAATGACTGTGACACACATACACATTAGGTATCCCTGTGTCTGAGTGTGCCCGGTCTACTGAATATAGGGGTTCTGCAGTGCTCCTGTTCCGTCGGGAAGGGGTTAATAGGAGCACTGCAGATCCCCTATAGTCAGCCAGGCTGAATTCCAAGTGGGGGAAAAAAAACCTCAGTCCTCAAGCTCAGGAAAGGGGTAGACAGACAACCAAAACACCCCCTCCCCTTCCCCAGCAACTACTGCACCCAAAAACTCCGACCATTTTCATTTTTGAAATTTTCCAGTAACTGCTGTATTTCCCCCCTTTGGCTTATACTCGAGTCAATAAGTTTTCCCAGTTTTTTGTGGTAAAATTAGGGGGTCGGCTTATATTCGGGTTGGCTTATACTCGAGTATATACAGTACCTTCTACAACTGTTAAATATACTCACATACGGGATGTGGTCTCTTACACAGAAAACCTGTATCTTCCATAGTACATTCACGAAACACACAAATATTTACACTCAGGCTTCCTAACACCATGTTCACACCGGCACCCACGCGTCCGTTGCTCTGGTCCATTCAGACTGCTAAAATATACAGCCAGAGAGGCGACCGTGTGCTGAATTCAGCGTACGGTCAGCTTTCCCGTGATGTGTCCTGGGGCTGGAGATATTAGTGCTGTTACAGATATCTCTTCACCGTCAGAAGGGCGTTCCTGACAGTCTAGCTGGGGTGTGAGGAGCGCCCCTCCTAAAAGTACCATCCATAACTTTGTACTGTCAGAGGGGGCGCTCTTTACTGCCTGGATTCAGGGATGGAATTCTGTAACGTAGAGCGTGTGCTGGGGTGGATGAAATCTCAGACTTCTCCCTACTACTCATACACTACTTTCATATACTGTAGACATTTCTGATTTTGTCCTGCAGAGAACAAAGGATCCCTCTACATAACCTGCCCGTGGAGAGAGTGGCTGAGACTGGTGGATGTGCACAGTGTACTTTGAATACCACGGTGTGTCCTGCTAAAAGCGCATTTACCATGCCTTCATTCAAGTCTGTTCTGGATGACAATGACAATAAGATGTTCCAATCTTGGTCTATAGCACAACTTGGGCTTAAGTACAAATTTCCCAAACACTAACCATCAAGTGTAAATCCAGCCACGTGCCCATGGATACACGGCGCCCCCCAGTGGACCACATAAAAGAACTAGAGGAATGACTTACGCCATATGATGGGCTCAGAGAGAACAATGGCATAATATAGAATTATATAAAATGTCCGAGAGGGAAACCAATAAGCACAAAGCCAACCCCTGTATGAAGCTGGTTATGGGAGCCATTGTACAAAATGTTACCGACCTTATTAAGGACGTCTGTAATATGAGGTTTTCATAAATTATAGAGGTGCAGAACTCATATGTAATATTTCTCCAAGACCTCACATTACAGATCCACTTTATAAAAGATAAAAACTTGAAAGATTTATGAAAAGCGTTTACTTAGCCCTTCATAAAGGATAGAGGCAGCGCGCTCGTAACAGAACATACACTTCATGGTTTTATACAAATACTCAATAAAGGGGGAGACCAGGTCTGTATACGGGCTGTATCCAGATAGTATATACATTTCTGACCTGAACTATTTGCTAATTTCTCTCATTTTATTATTTTAGAAGCAGTAAGAGCAATAGGTAAACGGATACAGCAGTGCGGGGCAAACATCGGGCAAGCAATACACATAGCCAAGCCACACAGCTTCTACATACACGCTTACACGTCTAATACACTTTCCAAGATGGACTACACGTATCACCGTGCACTTTGATGCATCTTTGGTCTAGTTTGATGCTGTGTAAATTTTAGACAGGGTTAATAACTCCCATTATTTGTGAAGCATGTCATGCAAAATGGTCATTAACTTTTTGTTCCTCAAAGATTTTATTAAATATTTTTCCAAGAACATACAATCAACCATTGAAATACAGCAAACTAGGAGACTCCACTTAAATATAAGCATATATGGCAGAGAGGAGCTGTATCCAGAGAACAGTGGTAATATACTACCCATAAAACATCGCAGAAGACCGAAAAGTCATACAACTATAATGTACTAAGAGCTGCCAAGTAAGAGAGCAGAGGTATCACATATCAGAAAGTAACCAAATCCAGATAAAAGGAACAAACAACAAAAAACAAGGGAGAGAGGAGGCACAAAATAACGCGACGTATACGTATACATCTTAAAATACATTCTTTATTCCAAAGCTAATAGTCTTTAGTTTTAAAGGAAAATTAGTATTTCAACATAAATCCAGTAGCAATGCATCAGCAATTGTGACTTCAGATTTGACACTAACGCCCATTGACATCAATGGGAGCATTTACGGCGCACAAACTCTCACACGCCATATATGTGCCAAATCACGCGGCACGTTAAATCGTGTGAATGCAAAGAATACAAAAGATGGGAGTTACAAGACAATACCCCCCCCCCCCCAAAAAAAAAAAAAAAAAAACGACGACTCTTTAATTTCTCAATTTATGTTGCAAACTCAGGTCACAGTCTTTCCATGCAGTAATCTTTACCCACTGTCGCGCTAACATTAGTATTATGCCATCAGTCCAGACTATTAAAGCCAGTCATTCATTTTGGGATACCTTGTAGAAGATGCCAGACCATACATAGTGCTAGCCTAGCAGAGATCTATTATTGCAGAGTCACAAATCCACAGCATTACTGCCAAGTGACAGCATCAGCCATATCCGGGATTTCCCTCTACTGAACAAAGGAACAATTGGCATGTGACTGCAAAATAGTAGCGAAGTCTGCACAGTACAAGAAAGAAAGCGGCCAAAGGTTAGGTCCCGAAAAGGGTTAGCCAAGATTAATGGGGGGGGGGGGGGGGATACAGAACCATTCACGTCTATGGGTTATGTCTGGTGTTTTAGATGAGATCTGCTTAAAGGGGTTCTGCCTTTATGGATACGTATCCCCTATACACAGCACAGGGAATAAGTGTTCAATCACTGGGGGCCTGATGGCTGGATCCCGCAATGATCAAGATAACGGAGACCCGAAATTTAACCTAAAGCTTCCTTGTGAATGGTGTGTCATTGCACGTACATAACTGCTGCTCCAGTCACATATATTATACTTATATTAAAATTTCCACAAAGCCCCTTTTAATATTGACTTCTCCATCCACATTTCCACTAATACCCCTTACACGACATTATCGAGCCAACACCAGCTTAGTGAGTGCCCAGCAAGACGCGCCTGCACGCTATCAAGTTCAAAGTAAGGGTAGGGATCTGCAAGCCATTTCCTCAGGAAATCCTGCCTCATGCCCTCCTCTTATCCTTAAAGAAAGTAATTTCCCTTCATTAGAAAGACAGGCAGTTTATTCCTCAGCGACAATGATCACATCTAAATATAGTGTAGACGGTCAGCAGAAAAGCGAGGCGCTGGCAGACGGCAAGGTTATAAATAGAATTCAAATAGGTTTAGTAGTGGAAAACCATATACAAGGTTGGGATTATTTATTTATGGACTAGAATAAGCAATAGTTACGTGGGCGTAGAGGGCAGCGCTGTGCGGATCGCTGCCAGACATATGAAGCATACAATGAGCACACTGTATGAGAGGAGAGGCATCAGCTTGCATAGGAAAGAAGGAAGCGCATTGAATGAAGGAACATCGGGAATCTATTTCTCATGGAAATAGAATAGAATACAATTATACATTTATATTCTTTTTTGCTAAAGTAACTTTACAGCACATGACAGTGGCCAGAGGTGAATGGCAGAAGTTGGAGACATGCCGCTCTTAGGGTCACAGTCTCTACCCAAAAATGTAAGAAAATTGTTACTTATTTTTGTAGGTTTTTTTTTACATTTGCAGTTGTAGCTGTGTAGGGGGATGTTCACACTGGGGCAGGAGGTGTTATAGTAAGATTATGTCCAGCCTTTCTTTCTCCCCTTTCTATGCGCTCTATCAACAAGAACACATTTTCAGATTTTATAAACTGACTGATGACAACTTTGTATTCTGCACACAGACATAACAGGTGTTGGAGACAAAAGGGTCGGGGTATCCAATGGTTCTCTTATTGGAATCTCTAAATGCATTTCTATCTGTGTCGTCGGGTTTAATTATTCTAGTTCTGTACTTCGGCTACCTACAGCAACCCCATTTAAACTGAAAGACGTGGGGGTCCACCAAGGGGATTTGCCCACTTTCCCCCACAGCAGGGGCAAAATAACTCCATTCCTGGGATGGGTGGGGGTCTCAACTTTCAGGCTCTCACCAAGTTATCCCCTCTCCTAAGGATAGAAGATATATTTGTTTGGTGCCATAACTTCTTTTTTTAAAATTGTTTATTTATGAAAATTTGTAACAATAAAGAAACACAACATGTCTACCAAGCCAGAGGAGATCACAAAGAACAGTACAATAGAAAATGACGAAATTACAAATGGTAAACTAGGTAGAAACAAAAAGAAAAAGGGGAGACAGGGAAGACAAACCCAAACCAGACAAGACAAGGCTGGGGAAAGGGAGGGAGAAAAAACCAGAAGTTCCAGAAGGCGGTGGAATTACAGAGGCTGGGTGGCCCAGAACGAGTCCCACAGATCCCAAACGGCGTGAAACCGCTCCTCCTCATCGTTAAGCACGGCTGTTAGGTATTCCAGGGAGCGCGCATTCCTGATCCTGCAGTATAACTCCTGGTGCCATAACTTCTTTAAAGGTGTTGTCCGGGATTAGGATATCGAGCTCAGGTCCTCACATTTATTGGTCACATGACCATGTTACATCAGTCCCATTCAAGTAAATGGAGCTGAACTACAATAGCAAAAATATATAAATATATATAACTATATAAAATTATATAACGTACAACGCTGTGGTTGGCAAGTAGCGAAGAGGCCGCAGCGATCAGAATCATAGTCCTGGACAACCCCTTTAGACAAAATGCATCAGAAAAGCTGGTGGAATATTAAAGTGAACCTGTCACTTTAAGCAGTGCGATCTCCAGGCAGCCTAGTATAGAACAGGAGGGAAGGATCAGAATACTGTACTGTATTGTAGAGAAAATCCAGAATCACTTTATACCTCCGCTTACTGCCTGCCTAAACTGAAGTCCAATAAATGTCCCCTCTCAGTGTTCACACGAGCCCCTAAGTACTGATCAATATCTGTAACTACCAATTCATACAATGGCAATACAATCCTATTTCCTTTTATTTCAGCAGAAATCATTTCCAATATGAAATAGCTTGGACCTATGTTGTACACAGCACTATACATGCTGACATATCCAAAGCCACAACACATACATGAAATACTAGGCCAGGAAATTGCTAAATACATGTACCATATATACTTGAGTATAGGCCAAATTTTTCAGCACAGTTTTTGTGCTGAAAGAGCCCCCCCTCGGCTTATACTCGAGTCAAGCAAAAGAAAATTAATGTTATTATTTATTTTATTTTTTTATTTAATTTGTATTTTTTTTTGGGGGGGGGGGGTCTATGACCAGCCGCAATAGTAATGTATAAATGTATAGAATCTCCCATAAAATAGTGGGGGAAAAAAAAAACTATAAAAAAAAATAAATTAAACTTCTAAATTCCCTCCTTTCCCTGGAATACATATAAAAGTAGAAATGACTGTCAAACACAAACACATTAGGTATCCCTGTATCTACTGAATATAGGGGATCTGCAGTGCTCCTGTGAATAAGGGGTTAATAGGAACACTGCAGATCCCCTATATTCAGCTAGGCTGAGTTCCAAGTGGGGGGAAAACCCCAGTCCTCAAGCTCAGGGAAGGGGCAGACAGACAACCAAAACACCCCCTCCCCTTCCACAGCATCTACTGCACCCAAAAACTCCGACCATTTTAATTTTTGAAATTTTCCAGTAGCTGCTGCATTCCCCCCTCTCGGCTTATACTCGAGTCAATAAGTTTTCCCAGTTTTTTGTGGTAAAATTAGGGTCCTCAGCTTATATTCGGGTCGGCTTATACTCGAGTATATACGGTAGATTAAATCCTGTTACTGTATTAGCTGCTTGGATGACCTATGGGCTATGAAAGTATTTGTGGACCGTAAAGTGACAAATTAGAAGAGATAACATCCAAGAAACAGAGAATAAAAAAACGTCTAATTGACGTGTGCCGTTGTTGTCGTTGCCTTACACGCGATATTTACGGACTTCCTCTTCAATTCTTTATCTTAAGCCGCATACAAGTTCTGGGTTCCAAGAGTGTAATGTAACGGAAGAAGTGACTCCAGAATCGTGTGCTGTGCACTAAGCAGCTCAGAATCGCCATCCTCTCCACTAGGATATCTATATTTAGGCTTATTAACAATATGTGACCCTTCTGCTAACAATTTAGATTGTCCTACATTTAAAACAGAGAAGCAGAGAGAGCGCAAAACCTTCACAAAAGCTTCTACCAAGTTTGGAAGAAGAGCTGGAAAGTTTGTATGTTGTAGATAAATGACTTAGGAGAAAGACAAAACACTGCGCTCAGAAAAAGACAAAAATCTCTCTCTGATCAGCGGGGGCTTCTCTCTGACGCAAAGAAAACCGTGACATTGAAGAAAAAAATTAAAATTAAACCTTACGACTTAGACAATTCATAAATGTCAAACTGACAGACAGTCCTACTCCAAAAGACACGAAGGCCTGATTTACATGTACGTTCAAGTTTCCTTTTGGGGATCCCTTTACATCATTTAATAGGTTCTGCCATTGGCTGCCTCTGATTGGCGCTCTGAATTGCGCCGCCACACCCATATGAGAATATTTTTCTATAATTTTCTAGATACAACCCCCAGCACACACTGGGATCCTCCGGTTTGCAGATGTAGCGTCACCGAACCTGAAGAGCCACGTTTTACAGACCACTGCTCTATATTACAAGCATGAAATGACTGGATATACTCAATATCATGTAAGTGACTGCAGCTGGGATAACTTCCAGATCCAATAAGCGGAGCAGCATGGTACCGAGTGGGTGGACAGTTTAATTACGGAGGAGGAAGACGCAGTGAAGAAGGTTTGCTTTGTACTTTAAGATTACTGATATCTGCAGAGAGAAATACAGAAGAGTTGGACTTGGGGAAAGTGCGGCACATCAGAACAATGTATAGACGTATCTATAGAGCTAAAGGGTCTGTGTGATTGAAGGGGAGGGGGCAGTTCACAAGTTCATATACAACTGTATGAATGTTTCTCGTGGGATATACTGTATAAAAATGCAGTTTACTACTCTTTGCGGGGTTAAAAATTATGTTTATGTATTCTTCCAAATATAGAGGATCTAAAATGTATGGCCAACAGGAGGAGTTTGGTTAAACATGAAGCCTGCCACTAAACTAAAAAAAAAAGTCTCTGGACAGCGTATGGTTAATTTTCTTTAAGATTAACTATGGCCTTTAAGACCTTGGGCTTTCCCACAAGCAGCTCCTACCTACAGGACAAGGAATAAGATGACAAGAACGGAGGTCATGGTGTGAATGAAGCAGTACTGCACATGTGTGACCACCATGGCATTCAGGCCTCGTTCACATCTGCGTTGGTAATCTGTTCAGGGGAGTCCACATGGAGATCCCCCCTCCCCTCCATCCCGAACGGAATACCAAATGCACTGGCAAGTGGTGAGCAGTGACAGCACACGGACCCCATAGACTATAATGGGATCCGTGTGCTTGCTGCAAGATCTACGCAAGGAACCTGCGGACGGAAAAGGACTTCACAATCTTCTTTCCTCTCCACATGACTCGTGCTGAGATCTTGCGGCAAACACACGGACCCCATTATAATCTATGTGGTCTGTGTGCTTTCACTACACAATGCGTTCTGTAGTCCTTTCGGGGGGGGGGGGGGGGGTCCCCATGCAGACTCCCCGAATGGATTACCAAACGCAGATGTGAACCAAGGGTCACTTCTATGAGACATGAGTAATGCCCCTTTCACACCCTAGCTCATTCTCTGTGAAACTGGATAGTAGACGGAAAGCCGGCGGTCAGTTTTCAAACCCATTTACTTGAATGGGTTTGCAAAGGTGACCGCCTGTGTGCGTCTTCTTCCTGTCCATGGGGAAACCGTTTTATATAGCTGGACACAAAGTCCTGCATGTGTGACTGTGTCCGACTAAAAAAATAAATAAATAATGTTTTAGTGCCATACGTTTAATTTGCATTCATTGGAGCTGTATGAGGGCTTGTTTTTTGCAGGTTAAGTTGTAGTTTCTATTGGTATCATTTGAGGTTGTGACTTGTTAGCCTTTGTCCTAATGTATCCAAAAACAGTCTGGGCTAATAATAATAATAATAATAATAATAATAATAATAATATATTCTATAGCAAAATAAAGTATCGTAAAAAACGCTATTTTTTTTTTTCTTTTATTTTAAAAAATACATTACAGCATTTTACTTGAAAAATGAAAGAATTTATAGACAGCCCCTGGCAAGCAAACAGGTAAACTTATAACATTATGTCAAAAAGAAGAGAAATTTTGTGGAGGGGGTGGGGTGCCTCCTAAGCCTTGTCAGGTATATCAGACTATATATACAGTCTATGAAAGGCGTGAAACACAACTGGCTTGCGGCTCATGCATGCTTGATCTTTTACTTTTTTTCCCCACATACCCCAGAAAAGTGAGCCACAGAAGTGGAAGTGACACCTGTGCAACATTTACGGCATGTGATTTTAATATACCATAAATCTTTAAGGGTAATACCCCTTTAAGTTGTATTGCAGCTCTTGGAATTTCTTCAGTCTGACAGTGTGGTCCTTGTTGTGTACAGAACTATTACAAGATGCAAAGGCAAGAAACACTCATTTGGTAAAATATAATGTTCCATACAATAATCAGAGAGAACACAACCTGCTAAATAAATCCACAAATATCACATAAGTAAAGCTCAAAGTGCTGAACACAAATCCTATATACATACGGCCCATAGAAACATCAGTATTACTACAGCGTCAAACAATCTGAGCAGATGAAATAAGTTTAGAACAGGCCGGCCAGCTGACATTTACCATTACACACCCACAGCTAAAATAACCCAACAAGGCTGAATGTGAGAACTGTTCTGTTGCCAAGTCCAGCAAAATCTGCCTTGGAAGCCCCGAGGTACAGTAACAGAAAAGAGTAGAAGCGACAGAAACCATTTCTAAACAGAGGCGACATCTGCCAAAACGTTATCACAGCAGATAATAGGCAGAGACGACAAGAAATACAAGGCCAGAAATGTCAGACATCAGTCATTACCAAAAAATACGCCGATTAAGAGACTGATGAACGCAAAAGAAATAAATACTACGACAAAGTGCCGGGTTCACGTCCGTGCCTGAGTTTCTGAAGCGAATCGGCGTGGAGTACAAAAAACGTCAGACCCCATTATAGCCCCTGGGCAGATCCGAATGATGGACATATAATATATAATCCCAGAATAGCAACAAGTATATCACAATGTGTTAACTGTATCTTGAAGTAGCAGAAAAAAAAAGGAAGCCATAAAATTGTCCTGAGGTGGAAAATCCCTTTAAAACGGTGTAAGTATAGAACATTTCCTAAGTAGAGTTATTTCGGCTATGTGCCGGCTTCTATTTACATGTTCTTCTGAAAAGAGATTCTCCTGATAAACCTTACTAAATGCAGCTGGAAACTCAGCAATGGAGGATTTCATACTGGCTGCCAAAGCTACATGTAGGGGTAAGGTCTGAGCAAAAGAAAAGAAAACCATGATACTAATACACTACATTGGTTTAGCTTGTTATAAAGAAGACATTCAATCATATTATATACCGTATATACTCAAAGTATAAGCCACATTTTTCAGCACCGTTTTTGTGCTGAAAAAGTCAGCAAAAAAAAAAAAAAATTATATATATATATATTTTTTTTTTTTTTTTTTGGGGGGGGGGGGGGGTGTCTATGACTAGCCGCAATATCAATGTATAGAATCTTCCATAAAATAGCGGGGGAAAAAGCAGCTTTAAGAAAAAAAAAAAGTTGTAAATCCCTCCTTTCCCTATAATAGATACAAAAGTAGAAAATTACTGTGAAACACAAGTACCCTATATACAGCCAGGCTGAATTCCAAGTGGGGGGGAAACAGTCCTCAAACTCAAGGAAGGGGCAGACAGACAACCAAAACACCCCCTCCCACACGTGGACACTATTTAGTTTCAGCTCAAAAAGTCCTTCCCCAATGACTACCCCCTCCAAACATTAAAGAGAAGACAAGGCTTTAGGATTTTATAGAAAGGTGTGGGGGGGGGGGGGGGGGAGAGGGGGCATGAAGCCAACACCTTTTTTTTTTTCTTCAATGAGCTGCATGGGTCCATGTTCTGCACCTGTTACTATACACAATAAAGAGCTCTATATCCTGTATAGTGTATACGGCTCCTGCACCGCAGTTCAGCTGTGACCTCAGTGGGAGGCTGAGCTTTAGTACTGTCACCAAGCCACTATACATGGACCAGAGATATCTACTTATGTGCAGGAGAGGCGTCACAAGTGGTCCTTTATAATCAAAATAGGAAGGGGGGGGGGGGGATTGATCAATTATATGTGGCCTAAGGACTGCACATAAATATTAATAGAAACATGGGCAATGCCTGTAAGATAGTAATACGCATTAGATCTAAGTCTGACGAACCTGCTGGGGGTCCGGCTCACTACATAACATGAGGGGGTGGGGGGACTCATTATTAGTTGTAGGTACCAAGTGATATAAGAATTGGGCAAGGACGTAGGTAGACCAGCCTTAATCTACATCATCTTCAACCTCTGGGGGCTCCCAATAATCTCGAAACTGTCAGTCTACAAGTGTCCCATGTGAATGGAGTGGTGGATACACATGCTCTAATGCGGTTAGTGTCACTTCTATGGGACTGCCAGACAGCCACCCTCAGTGTCCCATAATAGTGAATGGAGAGCTGGGAGAGGACGTGCACCACCGCTCTGCTGATCCTAATGGCTGACCTTAAGCAATCACACATCTTCAATACGCATATATAAGTGCATATGCCTTTAAAATATCAACCAAAAATTAAGAATTTTCATCTTTTGCAAGCCAAATCCCAAGAAATGAGGCAGTGGGAGCAGATGGAGGAGTCTCTGAAGTTTGTTCACCCTCTATGGCCTCTCGCTGCCCCTGAAGCGGCTGCTTCCAATACATAGCCAGATGCTGCTGACAGCCGCTCACAACATACACTGAACACAGGGGACACACAGAGACCAGACAGATGTAACACAATCTGTCCTATCATTTTCCCCAAACATTTTGACATACAACTGTCTACAAGACAATAAAGTGACCCACAATAATACATAAGTGAAGAGCAGAGGGGGAGAATTACATGCACCTTGTCTACACACTGTCCTTGCTTCAGGTCACACTTTTTAACCCCAAAATAAGATTTTTTTGCATGGTCATCATATTTATGACGCTGCGTTCTGATCTTCTGCATGCAAGACAACGGAAAGCACAGACCAGGTCCGGCCGTGAGCATTTTATGCTCTCCGCCGCGAAACCGGTTTTTTTTAATCCGGACACAGAGTACTGCATGTCCGACTCTGTGTCCGGATTAAAAAAAACGATTTTGCGGCGGAGAGCATAAAACGCTCACGGCCGGACAGCTTTCTCACCCATTCAAATGAATGGGTGAGAGTGTCCTGCAGGTTTCCGTCTCCTGCTCTGTTTTGTGCAGGAAACGGAAACCTGCAGAACGAAGACTGGGCGCAGATGTGAACGAGCCCTGAGCAATATTCATAGACAACATATATGAATGTCAATAGCAGGAAAAATGATCACATGACTTTTTCAAGCACAAAATATCATCCAGCTATAAATGTTTAAGAAAAAACAAAAACAAAACAAAAAAAAAAAAAAAAAAAACAAACAGGTTCTTAAGATGTTGTCACATAAAAGATATCTTGTCCTGGGCTAATACACACAGCCTGTGTGTAAAGGTGCAGCTCTCAGAAGATCACAAACGTTGACAGGGAAAAAAATAAAGTAGAAAAATATCCAGAATATATTATAGAAATTGTATCTGTAATCTAATCTAGGAGAGGCAGAAACACAGGAAACCCTTTCTAGGTCCCTTTCATACAGGAGTATTTTGGCCACTGTTTTTCCAAAGGACGATAGGCCAGCTTTACCGGAAGAGACCCTCAGGCTGGACATATATTTTGAGCAGGCCAGTTTCTCTAGAGAATTTTTTTTTTTTCCCCCAGACTATTTCAAAGTCAAATTTGGGCCAGAAAAGTCGGTCCAGATAAGGTTGGGTCCCACAGGTCTGAAGTAGAGATGAGCGAACACTGTTTGGATCAGCCGATCCGAACAGCACGCACCCATAGAAATGAATGGAAGCACCTGTGATGATGACATTGCCGGCAGCCAGCCAGCGTCACAGGTGTTTCCATTCAATTCTATGGGTGCGTGCTGTTCGGATCGGCTGATCCGAACAGTGTTCGCTCATCTCTAGTCTGAAGTACCACAATTTGCCCGCACGGAAAACTATCCTCTCTGCAGATTTTTAGTGGAATCACCTAAGGAGCATAGCCTTTGACATGTGTAATGATCCTCAGATCCTTGAGCTAGAAGCCAGAAAGTCCCTGAGGCCCTATTCACATCTGCGTTCAGGTTTCCCTTCGGGGAGTCTGCTTAGGGACATCCAGAACCGAAACCTATACGCATAAAAAAGCGGTTACCTAAGGAAACCCATGAGTCCCATAGACTATAATGGGGTCTGTGTGGTTTCCGCATGAAAACTGCAGAGAAAAAAGTGCTGATACGCATATTTCATACGGATAGGGGAATGGAATGGCCCAAACGCAGATGTGAACCAGGCCTTAGGGACCTATGTCCAGCCACAAAGACAAACACAGAACAAAGAGCACAACATTTACCCAAAGAGAAAACAAAAAACCCACACACAACTTGACACTAAAATATATTTAGCAAGAACAATCTTCTCTCAAACCTTAAGGCTGGGTTCACACAGAGGGATTTGGAGGCAGATTTCGCCCCCGGAGCAGATTACTCGTGGAATCCACCTCCCGTTTTTTTTTAATGGGAGGCAGAGATCACAGGAGGGCGCGGAAAAAAGAAGCACCCTGCTCCATCTCATTCATCTGGGCCTAAACAGGAGTGGGACGCCGGAACTGAACGCTGACGTACTATATCGGCATCCTGGTGCAGCTAAACCTCAGCGAAAATAACGAGGAATTCCTCTTCATTTTCACCGTGTGAACATAGCCTTAGACATACAGAACGAAAAATCTGATTATTTCTACAAACTCCATAGATTAGGACACCAACATTTATCATGAAACAATGGGAGTTAAACATTATTCATTATAATCAGAGAAATAGAATCTGCAACACTCTGAGCAAAGAATTTATAGAAATTGCTTATCTGAAGCTTTGAATTAGAAGTATGCATTGCTGAACAAAGATATGCAAAAGGCTCTCTGCGTCTACAATGAAAGCTTGTGTGACAAATACAACCGAAAAAGAGAAATAGCGTGGACAATTAATTTAATGTGCTTGAGAGGAAACGTGTGGAGATGACGGCGAGTACAGATTGCTATTAGACCATACAATATAAAGGAGCTATTATAAACTCCCAGCACACTTTCCATTAACAATGTGGACCGTCTTAAGAAGTGGTACAATCTCCTTATAGATAGCAACATCAGCTACTGAGAATTTCCCCCTGTAAACTGGAAATGGGGACATTTCCCAGAATCTATAAATACGGCGCAATGTCCTGCCTCGGAATACCTTCTGTATAGGTTGTCTGAAGGATTAGATTGGTTATATCTATTGCCAAAGCTTTATATCGCTAGCGCAGACACAGAGCTTATTGTATATGGTCATACATAGAACATACGTTATAATAAAATATAGAGGACCCTTCACCTTCTCCTGAGTTGGCCATTTTAGTACAAACTTGCATTGGCCATGAAATCATTCTTGTGCCCTTTTTCTTAGAACTTTATGTTGTGCTCTAAGAGATTGCTGAAGAAGTTGCCTGGCTGAGATGTCTGTAAGCCAAATCACCAACGCCATCATAAATGGTTGTTTTTTTTTTTTGTTTTTTTTTGGGCTGTAGAAAGTGAGGTACTTCCCACCAACCCATGGTGGCCAAATTGGTAAGAAGTGTGCCACCTAAGAGCTTGCTCACACATCCCTACTGGTTGTCTGTGTACATCACAGACTGCATACTAACTGGAACATGCAGAAGTCCATTCATTTTCCAGGGACTGAACAGTAATTTATTCTCTTTTGGTCCCTTTTGAAGACAATGAAGAGGTAAATTAAATAGGTAAAATTAAAAAGGTAATGTCCCCACATACAACAAGTTCAGGTCTTTGCATCATTTAATAGCTTCTGCTTCTCAGATTCAGGCACAGTTGGAAATTCTCACCATTCCTGAGCAATAAATGCCTGGTATGCTATCTAGTCTCTGTACTGTCAGGAGTGCGGTGTCAGGCAGGAACAAATAAGAGGTGCGATTCTGAGCTCTGACACCGGCTGACTGATTGTAGCTCTGTATCACACCCTCCTGCCCGACACCGCCCTCCTGACATTACAGAAAAACATGGCACAACAAGCAC
This sequence comes from Leptodactylus fuscus, assembly GCF_031893055.1. Taxonomy (NCBI): domain Eukaryota; kingdom Metazoa; phylum Chordata; class Amphibia; order Anura; family Leptodactylidae; genus Leptodactylus; species Leptodactylus fuscus. The sequence goes on along the minus strand of NC_134274.1, from coordinate 15,775,726 downwards.
CAAAACTAACTGCACTTGTTACGTTATTACTCAGAGACAGTGGAGAGTAGAGAAAAAGAAAAGAAGCCTATAGGTTTGTAAAAAACACCGAACAGCACACCTGGGTTCTGTGTATTGTTTCACCAACCCAGAGAAACAGAAAGGTAACATAACCAGGGGTAAACTTAGCCTCTTTGCTGCCCGAGGCAGTAGAAAGTGTATGCAGTACTATGCCCCACAGTGGCCCCTGCACCCTCTATTATGCCCCACAGTGGCCTCTGCACCCTCTATTATGCCCCACAGCAGCCCCTGCACCCTCTATTATGCCCCACAGCTACAATATATTCTAAACATACCTAATCTATTTATTATCAACCGAGATAAGCTGCCACCAGAGATGTTGACAGCGGCTTATTACCCTTTCCCTACTGAAGGCACATGCACCCTTGGGTCAAGCTTATGTGCATGCGAGGGTCTGTGAATGAATAGCAAATAAATGGAATATCTATCATACAAAGACCAACACGTTTTCCTTCCATTTAATATCCAGTGGGTCTTTTATGTGGAATGGTCAGGAGAATCTAGCATTCTTCAACTACATTCATATTACTTCCATTCTTAAGTTGTCGCCCCAACATAACTTGGTCCAAAGTTTCAGTCATCGTTCTTGCCAGTTCTTTAACTATCCTCTGTAAATCTTGTGTTCTTGACTCCATGAACCTCTTCTCGCTTTCTGCTTGTTCTTGTACTTTTCTCAGTTGAAGCTGAAGAGTTTCCCTTTCTGAAATGCATGACTTACACCCGATAAAATAATAATACAGAAGCCCAGCGAGAACTGCAGTGTAGAGCACAGTCCACATCAGATGCCGGTGTCTGAACAGTGAGCGTTTTAATACAAGCAGATACAGGATCAAGAGAGTAAAGACCAGGCTCACTAATCCTTTCCCCTCTGCAAACTGAACTTCATCGCCTCTTCCTTCTGGTCTAGGATGTTGCCTTCTGGTATTTTCATGATCTTTTGTGGCTACCTTAGACAGTTCTGCCATCTTAATGAGGCTTCCGGATATTCTGCACCTTGATGTCTGTATTCATGCACATTCTAGAATCACTGCGTCGCTGATGTCACAGCCCGTACTGTATGCATTACACTATCATAAGACTCCTCAGGGCTACCTGGTCTTTAGCAATGTCATTTACACTAAGTTCACACCAGAATTTAACGCCGTTCTAGTCCATCAGAGGACCTGAACAACAGAGACCAATAAATTAGAGCCATTGACTTAATGGGGGCCGTTGGGTGTCAGTTGTTTTAAGACTGAAATCTGTTGAGGGAGGGAAAAAAAAAAAAGTCTGAAGTGTTGGACTTCTCAATCTGCTGATTTTAGAGTGGACAATTCGATGAGAGCCACTATCTGAAATTTCTCAGCCCCATATGGCCAGATTACAAGCCCCCACTATCTCATTTAAAACAGGATGAAGACGGCAGGACTCTATGCCGGGGACTGGGAGAAGACCAAAGATAATGGGGATACGATTAGGGGAGGTGGAAAGAGCAGGTACTAGGGTAATGATGGTGGATGGGAGGCTAAAGAAGATGCCAGAGTGTCTATGCAGGGACAATGGTGGTCAGCAGACTGGAAGCAGAATCAAGGGGTTGTGTGTGTGATGAGGCAAAATATACCAGGGAATCTGTAAGGAAAGGACATGGCTGGGATGCTAGTGGGTTTGTTGCTTTGAATCTATTTTGCAGAGGCATCATGTAGCAGCAGGAGCCTTTCAATAAGCCTTACAGAAGGATCTCATACAACTAGAACTGGCCTGATGAGAGTTCTCTATTGAATCCTCTCTAGAAGACCATATTTGTATGTCCTTTTGGATGGTCATGTTAAGAGATTTCACTCTATGCGCTTTATAAACATATAGGAAAGTGATATAAGTATGTAAACGCCACAGTGAACAAACAGGGGTAGATGAGCTGGTGTGAGCCTGTTTTATTTGGCTCTAGGTTTACTATACCACTGACTATCAGTAATGGCTCCCGGAATACAACTATTTGTTTTACTTGCTTTATGCACGATGCCATGCTATAAATGAATATTCTACATGTTATGTCCCTATTCATTTGAGAAAGCAAACAAAACTCACTGGTTCTAAAGGTTTGCATGTGCGCCCTGACTTCTTGCTTTAGTTGCTGTGGTGCGCCTTGGTCCTTCCCCAAGCGTCTGCCTGTTGGGGGAGCGTTTGTTGGAAGCAGTGCTGCCACGCCAAGGCCCTCCCCCGTGAGCACTGGACAAACATTATTACTTTCTGTCTTCCCTGATAAATTTAATTAAAACTACAAGCTCCCAGCAGCAACATGAATCGCCTCTTAACAGCCAAGATGAGTGCAGAATTTCAGCAGGAGGTGTGAAAACTATTAAACGTTTTGCTTTTACCATCTCAATTAGATTCCCTGTATGGAAATCAAAGTCATACATATTTCATCAGCTCGTAATAGGAGCAATACAAAATAATAATCTGAAGTTTACTGGTAAGTGGATATTAAGTACACAAAAGATGTTCTCTTCCTTCCTTGGCAACACAAGTCTGCATACACTTAAACTTGATGGGTGCGGGAAGATGATGTGGAGGAGTAGGCAAAATGTAATGGTTTAGGATTAAACTCCAACCTGTGCTTCAACAGTCTGTGCAAAACTAGTAGCATGCAAGAGGTTGTGGTTTTGCAGCAGCCTCACTTTTAGTCGGGGCATGCTAGCAGTTCTAGTTCAGCAAACCAATCTGACATCCAGGACAATAACAGGTTTCTAAAGACTACATTCTGCTTTGCAGAGTAGAAATTTTTTTTTAAAAAAAAGCAATCTGAATGCTGTCCCATGTCGGTAACAAGTCACAACGGTGAAGCTGCTTTTTTTTGTCTGGTCCATGGTTTGACTCATGTCCTGGGAACATCATGTAAAACCCCCAGGCGCAACATGCAGATGAAGCCAATGTCTCATTGTGCATGCGCTAGGTGCAGCTTGTAATGATGCACAAGGCCTGTGAGACATCAATGAATGTTGTCTACGCCAGAAATATCTCCCCCCTACTGTTAGCTTTGTAAAAAAAAAATTATTGCACAAGGTCAAACCTGCCAGAAAGTTGTAGAAGAACAACACGTAGTTAGCAATTTGGAGGCCCAAATCCTTAAGACTGGTTCCCTTTTAATACCGTAAGTGAAAACTAGTATTCAAGAATCAATGAGGAAAATTTGGATTTGCACCAAAATTATCAAAAAGGTGCAATAAATGTTATACAAAGATTAGATAAATTTGGTGCCTCACTTCTTTCCCGAAGTAGTACTCCAATTTTTGAGCCTTTTTGCATTTGCTAAATCTCGTGTACGGATAGACAGGACAGCCATTCCAACTTTCACATCCACATAAATATGCAAAATGTTGCAACTTTTTGGTACAAAACTGTACTTTTTAACTTTCTTCAGTCACACCAAGTGTTTGACAATCCCAAAAGATATTCTTCCCCCCGTCCATGTATGATTTATTACACACCAGTAATCCAGATAAAGCAGTGGATTTTGCCTTTACATTATCACAGCCTAAAGTGAAATCCATTAACTGCGCCTCACAAGCTGTCATCTAGCTAGCTACTCTCCATGTATTAGAATTTCAATTCATGAAATCAAAATTGGTTTTGACACTTTCTGACTCATTCGCTCACTCAGTCACTGACTACGGTAATAACACAATGTTCTATAATATACAGATAAAACAAAGATATACCCTAATACATCATAATCACAGATGAGAGGCTCAGATTAAGCGCAATAGTTAACCAATAACCAAAGTCTTCAGCCCTTCGGCCTGTTTAAAGGGAATCTGTCACATTGAACGTGCAGACAGCGGCCTTACCGGAGCGGACTGATACCTAGTACTGTGGGATAACATTCAGTCTATTCTCGTTCATCACATTTCTCATCATCCTAAGCCAAGTGTCAAGTCAAGTGGGCAGTTCTACTCAGCCATTCCCATTTCTACCCATATAACTGACTACAGAACTGGCCAACAGTCCGAAACTAGAACCGCCCACTGGACTCCTAAGAACAGAATAGGGAGGAATTAAAATGGAAAGATTACCGGTTATACTGAACCTTTCCACAAAGCTACTTAAGCTTCCTACTTCCTCCTGTTCCATAACCTGTAACTCAGACTGTACATTCAATGTGAAAGGTTCCCTTCAACTTACCCACAGTTCCCATCTGCGTTTGGGATTCCTTTCGGAATGGAAACCTATACGCATTCAAAAGTGGTTAACTAAGAAAACACATGGAACCCATAGACTATAACCGAGTCCGTGGAGTTTCTGCACAAAACAGTACTTGCAGTACTTTTCTCTCCGCATGATTCGTGCGGAAACCACACGGACCCCATTATTGTCTATGGGGTCCTTGTGGTTTCCTTAGCTAACCACTTTTTAACGCATGCGTGTTTCTGTTCAGGGGCTCCAAGTGCACTCCCTGAACGGAATCCCAAGTGCAGATGTGAATAATAAAAAAGCAAATAAAAGTAGTAAGCTTCCAGACAGTATCAATGGATCTTGTGGATCCCCACAGATCAGCTGGATGAGGAGACTATCATGCAGGTGATCTCTGCAGCCTTTTCACTGTATACCAAGCACAGCACCGTACATTGAGTATTATCACTTCAATGGGACTGAGCAGCTGCCACACCATATGATAATGAATGTGACGACATTGTCAAAAAGAAGAGGCTGCTGTAGTAATGAGCATTGCTGCCTCTTCTAACACAGCAGATCAGCGGAGGTCCTGAGTGTCAGACCCCCACAGATCACATATTGATAGGCCATCTATATGCAAATCCCAGAAAACCTCTTTCAAGGAATATGGCTGATTTTGGTTGGTCTTGTACTGGTGCTTTTGATGCATAGGACTGAGCTGCATACAAGAATCCAACTATGGTTTCCTTACCTGTAACTGCCCTTAATGTATGGAAACAACATGTCATCACTGGAAGCTTTGTGTTCACCCCAGACTGCTAAGGGTCAGTTCACACGTGAAAACCGCCTAGCTTATTTGTGCGAGGTAAAAAACCGCGGGGAGTTTTTTCGACGCGGTTTTTTGCATTCCGCGCGGTTTTTGACGCGGTTTTCGCTAGGTTTTTTTTCCTATATGTGCTATAGAAACTGCAGGCGAAAACCGCGCGTTTTTTTGCAAAAAAACGCGCGGTTGTGTGTGCAAAAAACCGCACGGTTTTTTACCGCGCGGTTTTCGCCTCCCATTCACTTCTATGCATTTCTTCAGGCGTTTTCCGCCTGAAGAAAGGTCATGTCGCTTTTTTCCACTAGCGGTGATAAACCGCTAGGAGGAAAAAAAAAAAGCTAGCAGTCTACATAGACCACCATGTTAAAGGGGCGGTTTTTGAAGCGAATTCATAGTACATTACAGTGCAACTGCTGCAATGTACAGTAGGTTTATTCTCGGCGCCATCTGACCTTTCCTCGGGGTAATTAACCATGTAATCTATTGCTGTTCTGCATTATCTGGATTCGCTAGGGAATGTCATCTGTCCCTGGAGCAGGTTTACAATCTTCTCTTGCCTTGTAACAGAATAATAAAGAGCTTTTTCCAATCTTCCAATTCTGCGCAGTACGGTTACATCAATACTGAAAGATCAAACCATGTCTGTGTGTGTGCACCGATCATCAACTAAAGAGGCCGCCCCCAAATATCAATCTCCACCTATAGATCTCTCAGGCCTCAATCTCTGGAAGCCCATAGGAGCCAACTAGGTGTTGGTTGGACAAGCACACTGGGCATTCAGTCACATGCGGAATACAGGGGGGACTTTTTGGCCTCCATTCTCCTGATTGCTGAGGATCGTAGCAACAGACCCCTGCCGATGTGACACAAAGCACAAGCATTAATTGACCCGATGGAATATTATCCTAACCTTAGGACAGCCTGTAAGACGGTGATTCTACATAGGCAACACAAACAATTAGAATAACGTACAGTAATTACATCCGTCATCGAGGGTATTGTAATTCCACCACATACATGAAATAAAACGTAAGTGAACACACCCAGCCAAATATGAAGTGAACTGTGATAAGGCGATGGTTGTAGCCGTTCAGAAGAATACACAGAACAGGAATTGCAGGACACCAGAACCAGGTAAACGCTACAAAGCCTAATTCTTCTGCACACATTCATCTCATGCCAAGCACGTATCTTGGCCATGACTGAAGATAGATGAAAGCTACACGTCTGCTCGTAGATGGAACGCACTACTGGCCTGCTAACATAAGCACCGACACAGTTTTTATTGAGATCACAAGTCTAACCAGGTTTGCCTGCAGAAAGCTTTGGGGCAGATAGTGGCTAAAATGTCAGATTGGCTAAAGGGGATACATTGGGCACAGACACCAGAGGAGGGCGCCGCAGTACCTGCAACTGTGTGCAGGCAAATCCTTGTTCACCCCTGATAAGCCGGTCGGGGTTACGATCTGTATATCCATAAAGAGACCATTAACTCTACATTACTAAAGACCCATATGTAGCACAATTATTGGCTCAGCACCGGACAGACTCCCTTCACAGCCTTACTTTTTCTTTAAAGGGATTCTAATCATTAGAATCTCTTTTCCTACAAAGACCGCGTTGGAATAGCCTTTAGAAAGGTTATTCTTCTCCTACCTTTCCTTTTCTGATCCGCACCGCCGTTCCTGAGAATTTTCTTTTTAAATCATTATGCAAATGAATCTTCAGAAAGAACAGGGGGCGTCCCGGTGCTCACCAAAGATGCTTCAGTGACACCTCTGTCCTGTTCTGCTAACGCCTCTCTGCCGTGTCCTCAGCCAGCAGGGATAACTGTGCATTTCCATTCGGCCATTTTCCTGTGGCCGCTTACACAGGCATCTCTTCAGTCACAGGAAAATGGCCGAACTAACATGCACAGTCGGCTGATGAAATGGCAGAGGCGTTGGCAGAAGACGACAGAGCTTGGAGCATCTTCGGTGAGAATAGGGGACGCCCTTGATTCTTTCTGAAGTCTCATGAGCATAAGGGAATTCTCAGCAACAGCAAAGCAGATCAGAAAAAGAAAGGTAGGAGAAGAATAGGCTTTCTAATGGCTATTCCAATATGGTCTTTGTAGAAAAAGAGATCCTAATGATAGGAATACCCCTTTAAAGGTATTCCCATCACGCTTGTTCTGCAGCCTGAAGGCTCTATGCTCTCATCACTTCCTGGTTTCCTCGGCACATTGGTGGGCGGGGTTTCACTTGCTCTGCTATCTGCTATGTTTGCAGTCAGTAATGAGGGATTGGTTGTAAATGAATTACCACAGTATGAAGCTGCTGTAGAAGCTCATGTAGTAGAGCTGGATTTGAGTCAGTTTGTAATACATATAGAGGTATCGGACTCCATATTTCACCCCTTATCAGCCAAATTCAATTAAACCGACTGATAAGTGGAAGAGCAGGAGATAAGAGCTCAGAAATCCTGGAGCTCTCACCTCCCCCCTCCCCTATCTGAGGAGCTCCGTTGCTTGTCTGTGGCAGAGACATACACAGCTCAGAGCTTTCCAGCACTCAGCCCCTCCCTCCCCCTCTGACAGCAGGCAGCTAAGTCACTTGGGGACTGAGCAGATAAGTCCGGGGCCCATGGTCATAGAAACGCATGTAAACAATTAAGTGAATAAATTAGATAAGATAGCGGCCAAACAAAGCAGTTTTGATAAAGCAATGTATTTAGAAAGTCTTCTATCCACATAAACTAGCAGTATAGATAGGATGCTTGCTATGGGACAACCCCTTTAAGGGGAGTCTGTCAGCAGGAAATGTTATTGACCTAAACAAAATACCTTGTGATACTACAGTTTCCAAATACGACCCCTCTTATTTTACTTTAGAGCCCCATTTTAATAAAATGGATGTTTTAGTCCTATACAACTGAGGGGAAGGTGTTCAGCAGTCTGTCTCCGCTCATCTCTAGACTCCCAGGCAAAGCACTTTACCCTCATTTACATTCGAGTCCTTTACAGTCACAATATAAAACGTCTATAGATTTATTTTTCTCCTTAAACAACCTCTTAAGTTACTGAAGATAAATCGTTTCGGCGTACAAGCTCACGGTTCAGTTTTTATCGCTGAGCCATTGTACAAAAAAAACTTTTCTTCCTGACTTGAGCGTTCTATTCTTGGATGTTTATATGGAAGAAGGATATACAAAATTCTGAAAACCTTTACATGGGAACGGATTAAATTGTGCTCACGTCACACAGTGGAAGCGAGCCAAGCGCTTTCCAAAATTATCAAGGAGCAATAAGCTTCTTAGCAGAATTAAAGATTGAAGCAGCACAGTCCAAGCTAAAAACAGATTGAGGAGGGATACGGGAATCCTGTCTGCTCAAAAATAAGGTTATTTGGCAATTAACCCCTTTTTCAGAAAGCCCTACTAGCAATGTTATACCCTCATTTAGAGGTGAGGAGGAAGACTAGACGGACACGAAAATGAGTCACAGCAATGGAGTATCTGGTGCAGAATACTAAATAACTGCAAATCAGAGAAATAACACTAATGAAGTTACCAAAAAAATCAAAAGCTTGGAAAAGCTTCTTATATAACAAGCCATTAAATATCTCAACACATGGGGGCAAACAAGACGTGGTCGAGCAAGTGGACAATTTACAGGGTTTTTAAAAAAATATTTGTAATATTTTTTTCTAATATTGATGGGATAGGTAATGAATACTAGATTTGTGATGGCCTGAGATCATGACTGGGGTCAATGCAACTCCCAGTAACACCATACATGCTGGACGCTGTGCTGCTCACCCGCTGTATGACTTGTAGTGGCGGGTTTTGGTACTGCAGTACTGCCTCATTGAAGTCTATCACTATAGTACCAAAGCCCACCACTACAAAGCAAATGGCGATTGAGCGGCAAAGCTCCGAGCAAATAGACATTGACGGGAGCCTCGCTGTCTCCGAACAACAAATCGGGGGGGGGGGGGATGAGGGAGATCTAATATTCTTACATGATTTGGCTTCAAAAACTGCATCAATAAAACCTGCAAGTGTGGAAGCACCGAGAGGGAGGAGCAATTGGACCTCCATAGTACAATGTGGAGTGTATTGTCAGGGTGTATCTTACATTATTTTCCACCAACAAAACTTTGACTTATTACTAGTAAGACATGACTAGCTGTTTCTGGCATGAATTCACATGCAGGTGACTTGATGCAGACGTTTCTTCAAATACCTCAAAGGAGGCATGGTTTATATTAGAGGTCCCCAACCACTGGGCCATAGCCATGGATCACCTAGAACTGGGCCATGAGTTCCCCCAGGTAGCAGGTAACAGTCCCTGACAGGGCAGCATTGGTAATCGGCATGGGTGTGATCATGAGTGCAGTGAGGACTACCATCTGACCCGCATCCTGTAAATCACCCCCTGTGGGCACGTTCAGGTTACCACTATTACCACTATAGGCACCCCGCCTCAAGCGCCCCCAACCTTCCCTGCCGGGCTACAGAAATATTGCTATTGATGTGACAAGTAGGAGTGGAATGGGATACGACAAGCCGCACACCAACTGCACCCACCAAAATTTTGGTTGTATATTAAACCAACTAATAGACTAGACAATTTAAGCAGCACAACTTCTCTTCTAAGTGCTTTGTCCTCAATCTGGTAGCACAGACATGGTCACTGCCCAGCTGATACAAAGGTGTGTGCTGGGGCCCATCCGCCTGTCCAGTATGGGTCTTACTTATACTACAGCAGTGGCAGCTATTTGTCCCTATTAATACCTTTAGAACCCAAACACGTTCCTACATCATACTATACAGATCCAGGTAGATAGTATGACCGGCATTTAGACGCATTTCTTTCAGCCTATGGTCGCCAAACCCCTTTAAGAGTGGCAGGCCCTTGAACACAAACCAAACTATTAATTTAGTAAATATCTGTGTGTAGATTCTCAGCGACCTATATATCCAGAGACACTGAAGGAGGATAAACAAAGATGTGCTTTAGATAGAAAAAACTAGCAACCTATTACTTGACAGATAAAGCAATGAAGATAATGGGAAGGTTATTACTCCTTTTAGATCGGATGATGGAGGTCACAACGTGTACAATCTACAAAAACACCATGACAGATATGTCAGCACACCCTGGGAATAAATAAAATCGGACGCTTGAAACCCAGAGAGAGCAATTTGTTATAACTGTAGGCGATGCACAATGTCTGTGATCCGGGGGAAGTCAAGAGAAATGGGAGATTGTTCCTGCGCACATAAATGGAGGGCAAGAGAACCCTGCTGGAAAAAGCCCTTGGCAAAACATCAAAAAAAAAAAAAATCTGCAGACAAATACGCAGTTTCTTTACGGCAACCAGTTTTGTGAGGAAATATTTGTTTTGCATGAAGGGATAACTGATATTTATTTTGCTAGATCCATGACGCATTAGCAGTTTACAAGAACGTGATAATCAGATTTACTTGTTGAAACTCAGATTCATCCTCTGTAGAAAATCCAGCAAACAAGAAGCAGCAGGAGTGGGCGGCAATGTCCGGCCTGATAGCAAAGCATTAGCGGCAAGGTTTGAACTACAGATTCTTGATAAAGATACAAAAAGCCAGAAAACAATTGAACTAAACGGTCATAAAATTAGCCAAAAAATTATCTTCTAATCCTACAAAACTCTTCAGGGCTTATTCACATGTCCAATCCATGGGAAGACTATCCAGACTTCTTGTTTTCTCGTGTGTGTGTGTGTAGGGGCTGTGCTTGGTATCTTATCCAATTTACTTGAATGGAATGGAGTAGCGATGAGGTCATGTGACAGGGGAGCGTGATGGGACATGATGTCACACGGCCTGTAAAGCCGAAGCCGCACTACAACCTCAAAGAGCTGATCCTTAGGTAGGTCATCAATGGAAAAGTCCAAGAAGATCCACACCAACAGACTTCACAAGCCAACCATGATCAGAAAGTTGTTGAGGAAATCTGAAGTCTACAAAACCATTTACAAATGGCTCTATCAGACGGCCCAGTTAATGGGGTACTACCTGTAGGTCATTAGATCCCATATCAGCATAGTCATGTTATTACTCTTCATACTCGAACACTATACAGTTTCACATGGAATTTCCGCTTTAAGAAGCTAAATGCAGCTTTAGCTCCCGGGGTTTGCCCTTTGCCCTTTATAGTACAATTTAATGGGCACAAATTGGTTTAAGATTAAATGAGGAGGTACAAAATACTTGTAAGAGAACATAATTCCCATTCCGGTTGGATTTCACATCTCCGCTCCCTTCCACACAACCTAAAGGCATTCTAACAAACCAACTAACCTTGAAATACAATTTTTGCAGGTTTCTTACATAGTATGTAGCTTTTCACTCACAGTCACCGATGGGAAGAACAAGATGCACTTTTTAAGGAGGACTTATCACATATACAAACTGTCCTATCAAAAGGCAGCGTGTTAAAGGGGTATTCCAACCTAAGAAAAAAAATATATCACCTTATCGCTGGTGAGAAATGTCAGATAAGTAGTTTCAGACCATCAAATCCCCCAAGGTCAATTGTATAGATATCATAGACTATACACTATCACCTAGGGATTAGTTTAGTGAGGACTGGGGTATTTCTGCTAAAAAACCTTTTAAACTGGACATTTGTCTAAGGCTGCTTCCACAAAATACATGTACTAGATGGAAGACAACTCTGCAGAACCGAAGTCATCTTAGTTTAGTTTGAGCAGCACGGTGGCTCAGTGGTTAGCACTGTAGCCTTGCAGCGCTGGAGTCCTGGGTTCAAATCCTGCCAAGGACAACATCTGCAAGGAGTCTGTACGTTCTCCCCGTGTTTGCGTGGGTTTCCTCCGGGTACTCCGGTTTCCTCCCAACACACCAAAGACATACTGATAGGGAATGTAGATTGTGAGCCCTATATGGGACAGTGACTGACAATATCTGTAAAGAGCTGCGGAATATGATGGTGCCATATAAGCATAATAAATAAAAATAATAATAGTTCACTCCAGCCAAGCAATGTTCCAGCCAATAAACACATTTTGGAGTGTGGGGGTAGTAGATTCATCAAGGTGACTTCTTGTAGATGATAGTGAATGTGGCATCAGTGATAATCACACCCACATTCTGGCCCTAACCAAGTCTGCTTTTGGAAAAGTAACAAGGCCAGTGCAAAAAAGTTACTTGTGTTTTGCACTATTTTAAGACTACTGTCAGTGTCTGGGGTTGCTAGGTGGGGCGGCATAGACACACAAGTCCAGTTTCATTAGTCCAAAACAAAGGTAGAGTTTATTTTCACTCAAAAAGGTAGTGCAGCAACAAAAGGAAACAATACAAAAATAAATCCCTGCCCGGCTAGGCTCTAACTAAACATAGAATAGGTTACCTCACCTAGGATAACAGAAATCCAAAAGCCAGTAGAATCATTCAGGACACAGCTCCAAAAATATGACCTCTGTGTCAGCTCTCCAGCCAAACTCTGCCCAAAGTGTTGCTGCTGGAGCTGACTTCTTAAGCCTCCTTGACGAGGAGACTCTCTGCAGCTGAGTCGCTGCCGGAACATCCCCAAAGTGTGGACTGGAGGGGGGTGGAATTACAGGTCCCACTACCAACCTATCTGCCATTCCTAAAAATCCAGCCCAGTAACCGGAACTAACCGTCAGCAGACAATATTTATTTGCTGAGAAACGTTCTTTCTGGCGTTTTCTCATCTCACCCACCTTAGTAGTCTGGGTGAGCTGTAAACCCCTTCCATTACCTGACCAGCCACCGGCTTACACTACATAGAGGGTTGTCAGATACCACTTTAGTCCTTTAGCTCTCATGGGAATGCTAGAACCCAACTCTTCAATCCTCCATAGAGCTACTAACAGCCAACCATAGTTATCACTTCTCAACAAAGTGTAAAAAGAAAAACTGTACAGTGCGTGCATGAGCCTAGACTCTCCATCACTATTACATGCTGCACCCAGACAGGGCTAGATATACACGGGACAAATCCACATTGAGTCTTATTGCAAAGTAACCTCAGAACGCCATCATGGTTGAAAGTCCTTTAGTATTTTATAAATCCACATCATTAGTCTATAAACACATATTAGACCTTTCACAAAACACTAAATGTGCCTGTGGTTCTAGAGAACGCCTAGCAAAGCTTTCCATTACTCACATTGCGGCTAGCACAGCTCTCATGACTTATTACTTGCCCAAGTTTTATTTTTTCCTAAGTACAAAATGGATTTCGTTAAAAATGAGAAAAAACGCCTTGAAAAAGGGATTCATATTAGAAATCTGCTTATATAAGGCCTGGTTGACATCTGCATTTGGTATTCCGTTCGGGGAGTCCACTGGTTCCCCCCCGCCCCAAACGGAACACTGAATGCATTGAGAAGCACATGGACCCCATACACTATAATGGGTCCATGTGTTTTCCATGCAGCGTCCGAACGATTCATGTGGAGAGGAAAGTAGTTCATGAAGGATATTTCTCTCCACATTGTAGTCTATGAGGTCTGTGTGCTTTCATTTCTCCCCAAGCGGATTCCCAGAACAGAATACCGAACGTAGGTGTAAACCAGGCCTTACACGTCTCTAAAATGTAATATTATTATAGCAGATCTACTGTGACAAGACATGCTTGCTAGACTGAAGAGAAGACTCAGCTGTAACCACAACCTCACCGTCAACACAAAAATAACCTATGGTGTTGCCCTTGCTAAACATAGGCAATGAATCAAACAGGCATCAAATAACACAAAACGTCCATCAACACGCCACCTATATTTAATGGACGCATGCTGGTAAGCCGGGGAGTTCTTATGGAAATATTTACAGAAAAAGATCAGATTCCCGCAAAGCTTAATGAAAGACCACTGTGCAAGAGGTTCTCGGAAAGGCTTACAAGGGGGAAAAAAAAATAGGAACGTTTCTGCTGGCACCAAATGAGATAAATTTTCCTATTTACACATGACAAACTTATCAAACCTTACCTAAATATTCCTACAGACAAGTCAGTCAATGGTCACGGACAACAGCACAAGCGACAGGGTTATTTAGGGCCAAACCTACAAGTCTCTTGCAAGCAGAGTAGGGGATTACGTTTAGTGTACCCTTTTTATTTGCTAAATGGATTATTTGGGCAAAAAACAATTTGGGGGAGATTTTCTCTGCAGCAGCCACATGGATGAGAATCTCTTCTTTGTACTGACAGGTGAGCGGAGTCTGTGAAGTGTCCAAGGCGTGATCCTGGGTTTATAAAGAGGGCACGTGCACAAGTTGAAATTTGTGGTGCGTGAACATGGCGTAAAGCCGGATCCACATTGGAATAGCCACAATGAGATGGCACCCAGGAAGAAATATAGATTAGAGATCACCAAATCTCATCCACATGCTGTGATGAAAACCTGGAGCGGAAACTTACCTATAAACCATATCTAGTAGCAGGTCTACTTACGTTACAGGCTTTGAACATTTACAATATAAAAGGTTGAAAGCTGCAACGACAGAGGGAATACCGCTGCTAAAACTAACCTGTTTCAGACTATTTTTTGGCATTCATAGAAGCCCAGGACTGATTATACCTGATGGAGTTACCCTGTGTGGACCCGGACATAGAGTGCCAACCCTTGTAATCCTGCCCTATGATTTTAGTAAGATAACTGCTGAAACACAGAACAGAATGTGTCATGTTACTGGCCGAAACATTAACAAATTTGAGTTTTTTTTAAAAATACATTTTACATATGTGTGTAAGTGAATTTCTCAGCCTATTGACACTTCACAGTCACTCTGCAGTTGTAATGGTTTCCGTTCCTGTAGTGTATATAGATATAATAGTCAGTGAGGGAATTGTGCTTCTCTATTGTAAACAACAAAAAGAGTAAAACTCACAGTGACAGATACAATAAAAGTGTTTCGCTTGGTTCTATAGTAGACTTGTCATACGCGTCGGCTTCTAGGAACACTTCCATAGAGATTACAAGGAAGGGTGTCCTCCTGGCATTACTTCACAGGCTTCCTAACACATGAATACAGCGAATACGGCCTCACTGAGGACTATCACAAGTGTCTACAAATACATCGGTCACTTGTACAATTATCTTGTCAGTATAAAGCTACATGTAGAATGTGATATTACAGGAATATGATGTGGAACGCTCCTTGATTTTTGGCTGCTTTTGAGGGTGGTCTATCACTATCATTTATGGGGTCTTTTCCCATATCTATCTATCTATCTATCTATCTATCTATCTATCTATCTAGCAAATGTCACGCAAAGGACAAGCAGTGCAATTGCTGCAGATTGCTAGTTAATGACAATTCTTTGCTTTTCCTTTTGCAACAGTTTTGCTAAATCTTTTCCGAAGTTTATGAAGTTCTTATCGTTTGATACATAAACGTCCTGTTGTGTCCCCAAACCACCGGCCCTTCCTTGTTTAGCACAAACAACTGTTGCCACTTTAAAGTCTGTCAACTGTAGGCGCCTTTTGTTGACCTACATTCAGCATGTATATTTAGAAAGCTGCTCTGCAAACTCACTAGAGTGTGAACAGAAAATCAGTGATGAAAAGCCTACTGTCAGAAGGGCCAGAAGGCATGTAAAAATAGATAAGTGGCCACACAAGAGCGCGCCTGCCATCTAAATACTGTCACAGGAAAGACTAGAAAAAAAAAAACAAAACTGTGAAATTCAACCAATTTATTTTAGAAATTTTTTTATATATATATATATATATATATATATATATATATATATATATATATATATATATATATATATATATACAGTCCTATGAAAAAGTTTGGGCACCCCTATTAATCTTAATCATTTTTAGTTCTAAAAATTTTGGTGTTTGCAACAGCCATTTCAGTTTGATATATCTAATAACTGATGGACACAGTAATATTTCAGGATTGAAATGAGGTTTATTGTACTAACAGAAAATGTGCAATATGCATTAAACCAAAATTTGACCAGTGCAAAAGTATGGGCACCCTTATCATTTTATTGATTTGAATACTCCTATCTACTTTTTACTGACTTACTGAAGCACAAAATTGGTTTTGTAACCTCAGTGAGCTTTGAACTTCATAGCCAGATGTATCCAATCATAAGAAAAGGTATTTAAGGTGGCCAATTGCAAGTTGTTCTACTATTTGAATCTCCTCTGAAGAGTGGCATCATGGGCTACTCAAAACAACTCTCAAATGATCTGAAAACAAAGATTGTTCAACATAGTTGTTCAGGGGAAGGATACAAAAAGCTGTCTCAGAGATTTAACCTGTCAGTTTCCACTGTGAGGAACATAGTAAGGAAATGGAAGACCACAGGGACAGTTCTTGTTAAGCCCAGAAGTGGCAGGCCAAGAAAAATATCAGAAAGGCAGAGAAGAAGAATGGTGAGAACAGTCAAGGACAATCCACAGACCACTTCCAAAGAGCTGCAGCATCATCTTGCTGCAGATGGTGTCACTGTGCATCGGTCAACAATACAGCGCACTTTGCACAAGGAGAAGCTGTATGGGAGAGTGATGAGAAAGAAGCCGTTTCTGCACGTACGCCACAAATAGAGTTGCCTGAGGGATGCAAAAGCACATTTGGAGAAGCCAACTTCATTTTGGAAACAAAGATTGAGTTGTTTGGTTATAAAAAAAGGCGTTATGCATGGCGTCCAAAAAGAAACAGCATTCCAAGAAAAACACTTGCTACCCACTGTAAAATTTGGTGGAGGTTCCATCATGCTTTGGGGCTGTGTGGCCAATGCCGGCACCGGGAATCTTGTTAAAGTTGAGGGTCGCATGGATTCCACTCAGTATCAGCAGATTCTTGAGAATAATGTTCAAGAATCAGTGACAAAGTTGAAGTTACGCCGGGGATGGAGATTTCAGCAATACAATGTCCAAACACCGCTCCAAATCCTCAAGCATTCATGCAGAGGAACAATTACAAGGTTCTGGAATGGCCATCCCAGTCCCCAGACCTGAATATCATTGAACATCTGTGGGATGATTTGAAGCGGGCTGTCCATGCTCGGCGACCATCTAACTTAACTGAACTTGAATTGTTTGTCCAAAATCCCTTCATCCAGGATCCAGGAACTGATTAAAAGCTACAGGAAGCGACTAGAGGCTGTTATCTTTGCAAAAGGAGGATCTACTAAATATTAATGTCACTTTTCTGTTGAGGTGCCCATACTTTTGCACCGGTCAAATTTTGGTTTAATGCATATTGCACATTTTCTGTTAGTACAATAAACCTCATTTCAATCCTGAAATATTACTGTGTCCATCAGTTATTAGATATATCAAACTGAAATGGCTGTTGCAAACACCAAAATATTTAGAACTAAAAATGATTTAGATTAAGAGGGGTGCCCAAACTTTTTCATAGGACTGTGTATATATAATATATATATATATATTATATATATTTTTTTTTTATTTAATTTATTTTTTTTTTTTCTCCATAATATCTCTCTCAGATTTGCAGGTAGCACGAAATACCCAAATAAGAAAAGCAGATTGCTATACAGTTTTGTAGGAAAAGATTCAGTGACACTTCCATCTCACTCATTTAATTGCCACTCAACGTAAATGTAAAGAGTCCAGTGGGCGGTCCTGCTCCGTGGCTACCCGTTATCTATGTATGCACACATGGAGAAGACTATCCATCATTGCACAAGACTGTCCACTGGACTCCTAATACTTCCAGTCCATTGGTGTAAGACCAGTCCAGCTTTTACTAATTCTTTATGACATCTCCAAATTCTGTTCCGTTCCTTTTACGCCCAGGTCACCCCTCTATCCCATTACTCTACAGATCGGCAGAGACCTGGACACAAACAGTACATGACCCTGAAGTCAGGCAGAGCCTCTGCCAAGTAAAAAGAGTGAATCCTGACAGGGCTCATAGGATAGACAGCAAAGTCCAGATCCCACCGCAAACAGCGATTGCTTTCTGTGACTACACCCCCCTCCCCCATTGCAGATTGCACTGTAAACTACTCTATGTGGGTGGGATAATCAGGACTCCCAATCTTTCCTAAGAGTCTAGTTGGGATATACTGCGCCCCCTCCCCCCACCCACACAGAAATACACAAAATTATCTGTACCTACATATCACAGAGCTCAGCTTCTCTCCCTCCATCATATATACCTGTACATCATGAAGCTCAGATTTTCTCCCTGTATTGTAAAACCTTAAATATAAAAGACCTCAGCTACTCTCCGCTGTCCCGTGAAGTCACTTACACATACATGTAGCACTACGGTTGTATCTCCAAATTTTCACGTATCATTCCTAATTACAATCTTCTATTATAGGGTGTTGTCCAGTTCATAGTCTTACTATTTAATAAGGTTGTTACTGGGTATAAAAATTAAGTAGTACTCCTCTCTCCCATATCTGACTTTCCAGCAGTGGGCGCTCCATTAGTCTGTATATAACGCCAGTGTCATCCAGTTTGGGCTAGGGGACCACCATGACAAATCACAGGTCATATCGGGCACGGATCCACAAACTACAAGTGACGTGCCGTTTGTGAAGAGGTGACCATTTAGGCCTATGATTGGCTTCAGCAGTCCCCTACACAAACTATACAGGACCTGTATACAAGCCAGAGGATCTACCGTCCATGACAATAAAGGCCCGGGGACACAGGCGAGTACATGTTTATTATGTCTTTATTCTCAGTACCAATAAAATTATAAACTGGACCCCCCATAATAAATAACACTTACATAACACCAACCTCGCTTCTACTCTGTGATCACGGATATAGATATATATACACACACACACACATACATACATATATATATGTATATATATATATATATACACATACATACACACACATATATATACATATATATATATATATATATATATATATATATATATACACATATACACTCACCGGCCACTTTATTAGGTACACCATGCTAGTAACGGGTTGGACCCCCTTTTGCCTTCAGAACTGCCTCAATTCTTCATGGCATAGATTCAACAAGGTGCTGGAAGCATTCCTCAGAGATTTTGGCCCATATTGACATGATGGCATCACACAGTTGCCGCAGATTTGTCGGCTGCACATCCATGATGCGAATCTCCCGTTCCACCACATCCCAAAGATGCTCTATTGGATTGAGATCTGGTGACTGTGGAGGCCATTGGAGTACAGTGAACTCATTGTCATGTTCAAGAAACCAGTCTGAGATGATTCCAGCTTTATGACATGGCGCATTATCCTGCTCTTCTGGCTACCTTGGTTGTAACGGGTGGCTATTTGAGTCACTGTTGCCTTTCTATCAGCTCAAACCAGTCTGGCCATTCTCCTCTGACCTCTGGCATCAACAACGCATTTCCGCCCACAGAACTGCCGCTCACTGGATGTTTTTTTCTTTTTCGGACCATTCTCTGTAAACCCTAGAGATGGTTGTGCGTGAAAATCCCAGTAGATCAGCAGTTTCTGAAATACTCAGACCAGCCCTTCTGGCACCAACAACCATGCCACATTCAAAGGCACTCAAATCACCTTTCTTCCCCATACTGATGCTCGGTGTGAACTGCAGGAGATTGTCTTGACCATGTCTACATGCCTAAATGCACTGAGTTGCCGCCATGTGATTGGCTGATTAGAAATTAAGTGTTAACGAGCAGTTGGACAGGTGTACCTAATAAAGTGGCCAGTGAGTATATATGTGTATATATATATGTGTATATATATATATATATATATATATATATATATATATATGTGTATATATATATATATATATATATATATATATATATATATATATACATATATATAGTGTATGTGTATGTATATTATACACACACAGTGGATTCAACTAGGAGTAAAAGTTGGGAATACTAGACGCTGACATAACAGGCAGTAGTTTAGCTCTCAGACAGGGATTTCATATACTGACATATTTTACATACAATTACTATTACATATAATATACTACCCCATTTGGATATACTAGTAATAATAATGCAGTGTGAGTTGTGAGGCTCCCGCTGCTTCTGTTTCCTACCATTGTGACAGGTTCTATACTGGAGTCTAGAGATGTCATGTTTTTAGATATGACAAAAAAAAAAAAAAAATGGAAAAAAAAGTGCGTACAATAAGAATAAATAAATAAAAATCCTGGCTGACAGCTCCTGCCTTCATCTGTTGGCTTACAGCAGCCGTTGCATTTTTCCACAAGGTTGTTCTTCCCCTGGGCTCCGTCACTTATAGACCAACGTCAGAAAGAATGGCATTTTGTTTTGGTTTATCATTCTTTGCCCATATTGTGGGAAAATAAAAACTCCTCTCTTGGGCCTTGATACAAGGCTGTGAAAAGTTTAAAGAGAAAATTCCTGGGCGTGGGGTGGAGGAAGCCCGAGAGGGGAGCTGAAAGCCGGAGGAATAAATGAGCTGCTGGCATCCGCTGCTAGGACTGGTACTAAATCACTAACTAAACAAGGTATTGGAACAGAAAAGTGCCATTGTTCCCGATCAATAGTGCTCCAGTCAGTAGAGCTCAAGGAGGTGACACAATAGAAGATCCTTTGCGTTAACCAGTCACTGTTCTAATTATAACCCAAGTGTACACAAGTCCTGGCTGATGGCGACAAACTGCGAATAGTAATGAAACGCAACGCAAGTCGCTAATTCAGTAACGTCAACTACACATGTACTTCTACCCCTCTCTCAGTGAAGGAACACAAGACCGGACATTACTGTACACACAACTACTGACACAAGAAAGAATTCAGTCGCCTTCACAAAATGAAACGTTATTACACACAGTATATTTTAGAGTAGAAAATTTCTGCATCAAATATATTTCCTGTTCAGATTTTTCTACATTATTTATATTATACAGGAAGAAAAAAAAATGCTTATTTTACAATGGACTTACTGATTACATTTAGTATTGCCCTGTGGTATAAAGAAACTTATTACTACTAACCCCCCTGGTAACATCACTGGCAGTCCTACAAATCAGAAGAATGAAGGTCTCATGTACCTGAATGAATGGGGGAATAGTCTGAAGTCTATGGGACTACTGGAGATAGAAGAGTTCTGTACAATTTGTACAGTGCCACGGAATATGTTGGCGCTATATAAATACAATGTATTATTATTACGCTATTTTTGTCAGCTGCGGGTATGTGCGAGAATGGCTCCATTACAATGAGCGATATGGGACCCAAGTTCTCATGAACGGTGGCTGGACCTCCAGCAATCAGAGAATTGTCATCCATCAAGACAATCCTTTTAATCCCCCCCCCCCCCAGGACCTTTTATCTCTTTTACAACTTCAGTTAGGCATAAATTCTGCTCATTTCTGTATGTTGATTGTACTAAATAGCAGTGCCTAGATAAATCCTGCTTATAAACAGGGCGCCAATGGCTGTCAACAAGCTGAAAATTTGTATAGAAGGCCTGCATGGTCTCAGCTGAATTTCAGCTTTCATTCCTATTCCTTACCTTCTCAAATGAAAAGGATTGTGATTCAACCAAAAAACATTGAAGTCATAAAAGGGGTTACATAATGGATATAATTATTGACCTACACCGGAGAGGCCATCAGTATGTGATGGTGGGGGTTTGACATCCGGACCCGGCACAGATCAGATTCAGGCAGCCTCTAGGCCTCAGTAGATACCCAAGTGCGTAGGAGAGGGCGCAGTCTGCGCCTATACAAGTAATAGGAACATAGCAAGAGCACCACCTCTATATAATGGATGGGCTACAGCTCTGCCACTATTACTTAAATAGAAGCAGAATGTACACCCTCCCCCCAGACACAGCCACTTTGAGACTGCCGGAAAAGTTGATCTGGGCAAGGTCCAGACGTCTACACACTGTGGCAATGATGTCACCCCAAAATAAAAATGTGAACACCACAACCAATATTATTTTAACCCTAAAAATAAATCAAATTGTATAGCTGAACATCCCCTGCCACTATTTGTTTCTGTGTCAGTGGTATGGCAGGCTCATATGTTCGGATGTATAATCTCCGGGGATATTGGAGATGGACCCTCTGCATGCTGCAGATCTTCAAAGCCTTGCATTGCTGACATCCACGGCCCATAGACACAATGGTTTTGTTATGAAATATCCCATAGCTGCTTGTGCAGATTACTTTCTGTGTTCTGAGATGTAGGGATTCCCATTTCTACATTCTGGTCCTACTGCCACATATTTCTGTGACTGCAGCCCTTCAGTACATTTACTAAGATTATTGAACATGGCGCACTTGTACACAGTAAGGCTTCATGCACATAAACCTGGACATGAGCTGGGTCTATGGTAAAACAGCACATGGACCCATTACATTCTTTTAGTGAGCTGGAGCTGCAAAATGGACAGGTATTGGTAATCTCCTGAGTTCTAGCCTTTGTCATAGCCATATACAATGAGCCAGTGTTCTGATCCAGGGGTTTTATACGGCCAGCTGATGTATTTACAGGAAGGCAACCTAAGGCTATATTCACACATGGTGACCATAAAATCATTGTTCATAACAGGTGAATACAGATCTGCTATTCCTCAGCATTGCTGTGTATCTGAGCTCTTCCTATACATGTGTGTTTGTGTCTATCCGGTTTTATTTGCCTTCAGCATGGTGCAGATACACCTGGAGGAAACTGATGCCAAAGCCGATGTCATGCCTTCCTGCCAGGTCATAATGGGCACATCTAGCATCAATGGCAACAGCAAAGATCTTCCTGGTGGCAAAAATAAATATACTGCACAGAGTTTTCCTGTTTGGCTGTGGACGCTGAAGCTGTGAATACAAATATCAGATGATTCTCGCTCAGACATTAAACAAGTGCCAGGACAATACTGAGTTATGTGAGCGCAGGGTAACAAAACAGTGCCATAGACCAAGCCTGGAAGGAAAGAAGACCCAAAAGATAGGAGGCAGCCACATATAGATTTTTCTTTATTTGTGACTAGTAGTTTGGTTTTACACCACCCCAATACCTTTCCTAAGAGGAGTCACAGCTTATGGCTGAAATCTGCGCCATTTGTACACTTTCCTTCTAGGTGCTCAGACTACTTGAGGACATTTTATCCAACCCAGTAAAGAACTACCATAATGAAGATGCGTGAGAGGGATCCTGTCACATGGAAAATGCTATACAACCTGTAGGCAGAATGTTATAGAGCCGGAGCCAAGCAGATTGATATATCATGTTATGGGAAAAGATTCAGCATAAACTGAAGAAGTTAAGGAGTCAATTCTATCAGGGATTGACAGCCATCATGAATACAGTCACCGATAGGTCCGACAACCTTCACTTCTCAACATAAGGCTGGTCTTACATGGCCGTAATGCAAGTCCGCAAATTAGGGTTTTCAATTGCGGACACATATTCAATGCGGTCTCTTACACCACCGGATATTTTATCCATGGTGTGGCCAGGCCGGAACCGTGGTCCACACTTTATAGAACATGTCCGTAATGGCCATGAATTGCGTCACTGCACGGACTCGCCCATAGAACTCTATGGGCGAGTGCAGCAGAACACAGACATCTGCGGAGTCTATGTTGCCGATCAGCAACTAGTGCCATAGACCAGCAACTTGCGACCAGCGACTTGCCATAGACCAGCAACTTGCGGCCATAGACCAGCAACTTACGGATCGTACATTCAGTACCTTCGTGTAAGACCAGCCTAAAAGTGAAAAGATTTCAATGTTTAAAGGGTTGTTCCATCTCAAGAATCTTATCTGTACTGGTAGCGTATGTAAATTGAAGACTTTGTGTTAATATATTGCTTTAGAAACACTGCTTTGTTTGCTTGCTATGTGAACTTATTCCTTCCATTGTTTACACATGTTACTATAACCAGGACCTGTGAGATAGGACAAGTGAAGTCATTTACTCAGTGCTGGCAGGACAAGCATTCAGCTAATTGCACTTTGCAGATAAAGCCTGTTATCTCTCTATGTAAACACATAGATAACATGGAGGTTCTCTACAAGCATCTGAGTATTATCTGATCTTCCTGGTCCTGAGGGAGGATCAGAAGAATGAACAGGACTTCATTTATTATGGTTTTCCATTCTTAACTGAAATTACAATGAAATTCTGCTTGCATCTCTTATTCATCCAGCAATTCTAAGCCAAGACTATGATACAGATGTGACAGAAGGATACTGTCCGTGGTGAGCTCCATGCTGGAGGACAATTCCCATCCCATGTACGAGACCAGTACTTATCAGACTGTCCGTGACCAACTGCTTCACCCCAAGTGTGAGAAGGAGCTATTGGAGATCCTTCCTCCAAACTGCGGTCAGGCTGTATAATCAACAACAGGCTAAGCGAAGATCACCCCGCACAGAGAACTAAATGATCCTGAAGTCTGATTCTTTTTAGTTGCTATGACTCCATGGTAGGACTATCTTATCCTAAAATTAAACAATGTTTTCCTCTGAAAACTATACATCAATCCGCTCAGTTCCTCCTGCGCTATGACCTGCTGCTTGAAGATTGAACAGCATTTTCAATAAGACAGGTTCCAAGTATAAAAACAAAAAAAAAAAAAAAAAAAACTATACATAATATATGAAACATCTTTTTTTCTCAGAGTTCTAGATGTTTCTAAATCTAAATTCATATCTGCGTTGGAGCCTCCATTGCAGAGTCTGTTATAAGGCACAGGCCAAGTTTTGGCGGACAAAATGATGGACACCAGAACGAAACCCAATGGATCCCATTACAGTTACTGGGATCAGTCGGGCTCCATTAGTGCCAGTTGTGTAACAGATCTGTAAATGACTTGCAGGAATCAGGGACACAGGGTGGATATGTGAACCTAGACCAATGCTGTCTCTACCAAAACTACAAACAAGACATTGAAACCTTAAAGAAAAAAAAAATAAAAATTTGCAAAAAAACATTGCAAATCAATAGAGATGAGCGAACAATATTCGAAAAAGCCATTTCGAATAGCACGCTCCCATAGGAATGTATGGAAACGGCCTGCACGCAGACTTTGCCGGTGGCCAGCCACTTAAACCCCGCGTGCCGGCTACGTCCATTCATTTCTATGGGAACATGCTATTCGAAACGGCTGATTCGAATAGTGTTCGCTCATCTCTACAAATCAATAAAAAGGAAAGAAACCCTTCTGACGACTTTGATGCTTTGGGGATACAAAAATGCACAAATGTGAACCTGGCCTTACAGCAGATATAACATGATATTATCTTACAATTAAATCAGAACATTTTGTTTTGTAATTTCATGTCAAGCACCAGAGGAACATATGCAAATCAAAACCAGATGAAACGCCGCAGCAAGGGAAGGTGCTGGCTGGAGAGGGGGCAGAAGCCGTTCATGAGCGCTCCTCTTGGAGTCTTGTAATGTAAATTACAGATCTGGGCTAATGTACCTATTATGCTATACTTACAGCATTTCCTATCTGATTTATTTTTTTTTATAATCCTTCCATCATGTTCGAAAGTGGATATTTTATATACCATTAAAAACACATTAATAGATTGAAAGCCAAGTCTTTATTTCAGCGGTGAAGGGATGACAGCTCTATTGCTGTACTTTTTCTAGGCAGATGGTGAGTTTAGGGGTTCAAAAAACCCTATTGTTTTCCCACCTGCAACACATATCCTACTAATATTATAAATGGGCAAGTTTGTGTGTTTGGATGTTTGGAAGTTTATTCCACTATCACAGCCAAACGCCTGTACGGATTTGGCTGAGATTTCACACACACCTAGATATTTAGCCGGAAGGAAAGATAGGCCACCTCACAAGGCGCCCACTCCCCAGTCAGCCCCGCCGGGACCAACGAAACAATGAGCCGGCTCCGCTGTAGGACCTCAGATGTCGTCCTCATAGGTCTGTCAGTGGCGCTCCCATTAGTGCACGACAGGCTCTGGGCGGGCCTGGGGAGAAGCGGCGCGGCCTGATACGTCCAAGGCAGTCTGTGGGCAGGCCGCTTTCCTCTCTACGACCCGGGCAACATGGCAGATACTCGTGGTTCCGGAGTGCCGCAGCCATGCTGCCTGCTCAGACCACTCTCTCGACGGCAGTAGCAACTATGCAACCTCCCTCAGGACCCGACGCAGCTGTGCAGCGCCACTCAGCGAGAGACACCGGCTTCATCGGCTCAGCCAGTGCAATAAGTACACCGCGACACTGTAGTGTGCGGGTAAGGGCCGCGGGAGAGTCGGTGGGGTGCTGCAGGAGAGAGGGGCTGGTGAGGGAGAGCCGGGGTGCAGCAGGAGAGACAAGGGGGCCTGCAAGGCTGAGGTCGCCACGGGGGTGCCGCGGTGGGAGGGGGCCCGGGCCATGCAACACAGAGGAGGGATGGGAGCGCCAAGGTGGGAAGAAGCATCAGCCCCGGGAATCGAAGGGGTCAGGTGCACGCGGGGGGCAGAGGTGGTTGGTTCGTTGGTTGGGGGGGTGACCAAAATGCAGCTGGTAGGTAGAGAGACTGCGGTACCAAGCGAGGGGCAATGGGGGCCAGGGGTTGGCACGTGTGTACACCGCGAATCAGAAGCGACAGCGATTGGGTACATATAGGCGGCTCAGCGCCACCGCCAACCCGGAGATGAAGTGGCGGGTAGATGCTAGTATACTATATAGGTCCATATACAATTCATAAAAATGTTCACAGTAAATAGTCAAAAATACAGAAGAGTCATAAGAGATGGACATTGCGGCCAAAAAGATGAACTCACTCATTTATTCCATCATAGTTCACAGAGACGCCAATCTCCAATGATGATGTAATTCTAGTAAGCAGGGTAGGAGATTACCAGCACCAAGTTACCAGTGACAAATGTACCCAGAAAATAGCATTTGCCCCTTAAGATGGAGGGCCCTGTGGCAAAAAAAACACTGCATTTTACCGTACCTGCAAAGTGGATGGGATTCTGGCTCATCCTATCAACACATTGCACAAGAAAAAAAAAAAAAAAAAACTACCAGAAACACGCCGGTGTTTTTGTAAATCACATCATGTCAAGTATATCTCCGAAATTGCTGGCACTTTCTGTATAGGTGTAACAAAAAAAAAAAAGACTGCAGAGGAAAACTTTGCAGACTTTCTGTGAAAAAATGCTACAGAGAAAAAAAAAAAAAAAAAAAGACAAGTTTCCATTGTGGTCTTTTCCGCAGCGTTTTTTAGCTTCATCTCACTATGTGGTGCCATAGACTAAAGGGGGATTTCTCGCGCATTTTAATTCACCATAAAGATGAGAGGGGGGGTCGGACTCCGCTCCAAAAATACTAGCAGTGGAAAAGCTGTGTTTCCAATAATGCGTACGTTTTTCTATAACCACAGCACGTTTGTTTTAGCTGTGAATCACGAGTATTTCCCCTATAGATTCAGTAACAAATCCTTACATTCTGCAGGTGCCTCTATAGTCTGCACCATCACTTCTCACCACAATTCCTTCAGAGAGAACACTATCATATTGGTTAGATTTAGTTCACAAAAATAATACAAAAAGTAACAACATTGGGATGAAACATTTATTCGTAGCCAAAACCACAAGTGAATCCTTACTTTATAGTCACACTATACCAAAATGCAAACTATATGGCACAGCTTACACAGATTACCTTATACAACACAGGATTTGACCAATCCCCAGACTCTACGATAGTGACACACGACAGCTCCTCGCACACAACTGGCGCTGCCACTGCTGCTGCTCTGCCAGTGCGGCCCAGAACCGAGATGTCCACAGGGGAAATTATTCAGATATTATCTAGGTCACTTGTGTTCATTCTAATATAATATGATTTGGACTTTAACTGCTTCACTGCTGTATTAATAATGTATTACAAGCATAGCACAATACTCTGCTGGACAGCGGGAAAAAATGTCAAACTAAAGATGATCATAAGGTGGCCAAACCTAACACCATTGTCCCATAACGCCTGTCAGAGAGGAAAGGGCTCAGCGCTACAGTAGTCGAAAGCGGACTAGAAATTTAGGATAGAAATTGCCTGGCGTGACACTCCCTTTAAAAAGGTACTGCCTTCAAAACAGGGCAACCATTAGCCATCAAGAATGGGCGGAGCTTCTGTTACATGTGGCAATCTGAGCTAGTTGGTATACAGTGTTCGGAGGTCACTTATACATATTACTAGTGCCAAGGCTGCAAATTTCGGGAACCTTAATGCCCAACGGTTAGAATTTCAGGGGAATTCACCATTTATGACTTTACATAGTTCGCAATGTTAACTTAGCGTAACCAAAATGCGCATGAAATCTGCTTATAAGTGGTATCTATGGAAACCAACTCGTTGCATTCTTACACATTCATAGGAGATTACTTAAAAATCATCACACGCTCCACAGAATGCCTTATTAAAGGGATCCTGTCACACACTATTTTTTCTAGGTACCAAGTCGGAATAGCCTTAAGAAAGGCAATTTGTCTCCTACCTTTCATTGTCTTCTCCGCTCTGCTGTTGGTCCAACAATCCCGGTTCTTGTCGGTATTCAAGTTAGCGCTCTCGCAGCACTGGGGGCGGGCCCCAGCACACAAACAGCACTGGGGGCGTCCCCAATGCTGCGAGAGAACTCTCTCCAGCGCCACCTCCATCTTTGTCAGGAGTGTCCTTTTCAGCCTCTTCTTCCGGCGGTGGCTTGTAACTTCTATGGCCTCGGGCAGAGCAGTCTGCGCATGCCCACAGGCCATGAAAAAATGGCCGCTTCCAATACTGTGCAAGCGGCTATTTTCTCGTGGCCTGTGGGCATGCACAGTCTGCTCTGCCCGAGGCCTAGAAATTACAAGCCACCGCCAGAAGAAGAAGCTGAAGAGGACACTCCTGACGAAGATGGAGGCAACGCTGGAGAGAGTTCTCTCGCAGCATTGGGGAAGCCCCCAGTGCTGTTTGTGTGCTGGGGCCCACCCCCAGTGCTGCGAAAGAGATAATTTGCAAACCGACAAGAACCGGGATTGTTGGACGAACGGCGGAACGGAGAAGACAGTGAAAGGTAGGAGACGAATGGTCTTTCCTAAGGCTATTCCAACGTGGTACCTAGAAAAAAATAGTGTTTGAATGATAGGATCCCTTTAATATACTCATGGCGGCACTTTACCTTTGCTATATACTCTGAACACTAAGTGGCACCATTCCTTATCAACGTGTATCCATGTAATGGGCTGAGTTATGTTCAGTTACTCTGCAGAACATACAGATATCTGACCAGCCTGCTAGTAGAGCCCTTATAGTAGCATGGCAATGTAGCCAAGACTTCTGCTGCAGAGGAATTAATAAAGAAATATATTGTCAATTGCCAGAGGGTGAAGGAGACTGATACTGTCCACAGCACCAAGGGAAAAACAAAGATGAAAGACGTATTAACACGAGAAACTGTGTATATTACTTTACAACAGGTATTTTTCAGGACTTCTGATGTGAAAATAATTGATCAGACAACTCATTTAAGTATTCTATCACTGTCACCTACCCAGGACTACCGGTTGCATCCAGTCAATTGTTCCCCTAATGTGCCAAACATGTTTATCTATGAGACAGAAAAGCTGCTGATGGTGTCTAATAAATCCTTTACAACCATCCATGTGGAATAAATATACCTGGAGATGGAGGAGCAGACTGTTTGATCTATACAGATTGCTGCTTTTGGGCATGCTTCATTATGTCACCAGCGATCTGACACCTTTCTGTGTCAGGGGTGACAATTCACAGGTACAGGATGCTGTGGAGCTGAGCACACACATAGACTCAATTAGATCATGAATAATGACAACTTTATAAGAGGAGCAGTGAATTACGCATGTGTAAGACAGCTGCCTGGGTAAATTTAGCCTCTCTGCTTGCAAGTTTATTTTGTAACCTTGCTGGAGGAGATGGGAAAAGTAAGTAATGCGGAGAAGTCCAGCAAGAGGAAACTCGGCTTTCAAGAACTATAGAGATTTGTTGTCCTTGATGGGATGGGTTCTTCTGGGTATAAATCAGAATAGTCATCACCAAATGATCAGGACTGAACCATCCCCTAGATCTGTGCACAAATACTGAATTCATTCATCAACTGAAATATTTATTACAAGGAAATTTGTCTCCTGCTTGATCTCATTCTATATCACAACATATTACAGCAAATTAAATCTTCTCAACCAAAAGAAATTGCTTTACTAACGCTTTATGCACATTGCATGATTTTCTTATGGGCTGCGTTTTTATGCCATACTGTGCGCTACCAAAATGACACGATAACTGCATTCTGTGGTCAGTACGATTACAGCGATATGAAGATTATATACAAGTCATTCACAGATGGGAACCCCCCATTTTTTTTTTTGGAAGTCGGTATAAAAGGGTAAAATCATGGAGCAGGCTCCGATCGTAGACATTACCATCAGTAACACAGCAAAGCCCCAATGGCCTCCATATTTAAAGGGTTCGGGATAGATCAATAAAAGGAATAGCACTCATCTGACTCCCACGGCTCCCATTCTGACACTGTTAGGGACCATCACCAGTCGCTACCCCTTGGACCTCTCTCACATGTGAGGTCTATGACAATTATGGACACCACGTGATCCATGGCCATGCGCTGTCCGTGATGGTACCATTTATCATCCATATGCTGCACATGAAAAATTAATAAAAAAATATACTGTCAATTGCCAGAGAGTGAAGGAGACAGATACTGTCCACAGCACCAAGAAAACACCATATGTACGTGAAATGCAGACATGTGAATTAGCCGCACATGAGTCTGTGCTCTATGTACTAGCCGAGTTGTTAAAAGCTAGCACACTGACCCAGTATTTTCTATGTCCCCATGCACATGCCGTGTATAACAGGTGTATGTAGAGGGCAGTGAGTCAGGGCATTTTGCAGCCCAAGTCACATACAGTACACAAATGCCATCCATACAGTTTTACAATGGACCCATGGTAGTGCCGCATACAATTGTGAACCTGTAGCCTTAGTTTGGGCACTCCAGTGTAGGGGACATCCTTCATAATATTTCTTACTAGTATCACCAAGTGACATTACCTGTAACATTTTGGGATGACCCTTGATCAACATACAAATAAAATCTGATATGCCATATGTGCGTATGTGGCCCTATTCACCAAAGCCAGGATCACATTCAAAATCTATCATGTAGATACATATACAGCCAAAGTACCTGTACTACACCGCAGCCGCTGTGGGTGTGTTTCACATGCAATTGAACCATTTTCAACCTTAAAGAATATTGATCCTCAATTATAAATACAGTAAAGCCAGGATAATAGACGCGGCTCCCTCCCTCCCTCCAATACTGTTGTCTTCAGTAAAATCACAGCAGATTAAATATATTAACGGGTATTTGCATCATTATTCTAGACCTGGATAATTTCATCAAAGCCGGTAATAGGATCTACTTAATAGAGAGGCCGGGCTAGGAGCACTGACACTGGTCATAGATAAGACATCTTTACATTCCTCAAGAGGCTGCCAGATAAGGAACTCTGCAGAACAAGGAAAGCCAGCAAGGTAATAGAGGCTTTATCGCTAGGTACTGGATGGTACTAGCCTCAGGGGAAGATTTATAAGCCCACATGTACTGGAAGATTGCCATATCTGTCCATATCTGAGACATAAGTTATTGAATCAAACTATGCATATCTTTTTACATTGGGATAGATAGAGTATGATGTCCTAAAATCTGCTCAGGTTTTATCTGCAATCGTATGTATTACACTAAAAAACCAGAGCCACACCACAAGTAAAGATACGCCCTTTGCCTTCCCTTTATGTTCACATCTGCATTAGGGCTTTCCTTGCAGACTAGAATATTTGACAGGAAAAAAAATTACACTGTATTTGATGTCATTTTTCACCATCAACATGACGGAGGCCTATTGGAAACCAGATAGACCTCCCCCAACCCCATTAAAAGTCAATGAGGTCTGTTGGGTGCCATCATTTTCTGTTGTACAGAGGTTGGGAAAGCTGGATCTCAACCACAGAGGGACCTATTAGACATATAGAGATATATTATAATTTATTTCTCATCTATCTATCTATATATACACACACAGAAACGTGACTCACAGACTTCTGTTTAATGGTTATTTCTAATCCACTGGGATTTTTCACACGTTTGGTTGGTGATAGTATTTGTAACATATTATCTCAAAAGATCTTCCATATTCATAAGCATAGAAGTATGAAATATGGCACCTCCTACGTACACAGTTTATTAATGCAAAAAATGCAGAGCGAGTATGAAATCTTACTGCAGTCTCCGAGCTTCACAAGTAGAGAAATACTCTAAGAAAATGCAACAATGTAACGCTGCAAGGACAAAGAAATTTCAGGGATGTAGCAAGTCCATAGGGTCACATTTTCAATGGTCATCATCCAGTAAGTAAAATAACCAGCAGATTTTAATACTGTAAGCTACAACCCTATAAAGGTAGAAGCTGGCCATGACCTGTATATATGTATGGTATATATATATATATATATACATACACACACACACACACTTCAGTTAACCCCCCCCCCCAAAGGCATCTAAAAGGGAACTAATAAGATCCACAACTATTAACATCATGTGATTTGACTTAAGTTGTTTTACTACTTGGAGACATTAAACTGCACCTTCATTTATGGTTGTGGTCTAGGACAAACGGAAATCACTTGAAACTCCTGGAGGGACAAGAGACAGTCAGACCAGTAACCAAGAAACCTGTAGGCAGTCGGAAGACCTACAATGGCTATAGCAGCTACAATGAGCCGGTTGTCTTGGATATAGGCATCGAGATAAGCGAACACTGTTCGGATCAGCCGATCTGAACAGCACGCTCCCATAGAAATGAATGGAAGCACCTGTGACGCCGGCAAAGTCAGCATCATAGGTGCTTCCATTCATTTCTATGGGAGCGTGCTGTTCGGATTGGCTGATCTGAACAGTGTTCGCTCATCTCTATGGACCATCTTTTCTCCCACAAGAAAATATTGAACTTTTGCTGAAAAAAGTTGACGTAGGGCTTATTCACACGTTTGCAGTTTATGGATGTGTTATGTCCATGATCCTTCATGTGCTGTCTGAGGTTGATCAGTTTTTAATATCTGTGGGAGGGGGAGGGGGGTACTTCATCTTTTTCTTTAAATTATTTTTCTTTTCGTGAATGTATTAGGGTCTGTGAAAAACAGAATACACTTGCATTGGAATGATGTATTAATAACGTAACCATATCCAGGTAAAAAAAAAAAAAGAAGCAAAAAACAGTCAGATGATAAAATTTTAAATGAACCCACATCTGAGTGAACACAGTGAAACGTGTGGATCCATATGCCATGGAGAAAACTGACACCATACATACATGAAATGCAGATGTGTGAATAAGCCATAACTTGATCCTCACGCAGTGTGACCAACATCCAGCTCATGTGGACTGCACACATATTGCAACCACCTGCAAAACAGAAAGTACTGCTACTACACCATAGCTGAAATACAACTTGTATTATAACCTATATTATAACACCATCTGCACAGGACACAACTGGTGAGGGCTCAGACGGCTTTATATATGTGTAATGACAGTCACCTCTATTACAAAATTATCTGACCATTGTATAAGCAATGCCGCCCCTGCTACCTCATAGATTGTAAGCTCTTGCGAGCAGGGCCCTCAGTCCCATTGTGTGAATTGTCCATTTCTTTGTGTTCTTCCGGTGGTGTAAGAGGCCACATTGACTGTAATGTGTCCGCAATTGAAAACCCGCAATTGCAGACCATTTGCGGACTTACATTATGGCCGTGTAAGACCAGTCATAGTTTTTTGGTCAGGAATTCGCCTCAAAAAAGGCCTCCCAATAGAACTCTATGGGAAGGCTTTTTTTGGAGGCGGATTCAGAGTCAAAAACTCCATGTGCACTGACCCTAAGACTCCTGCCCAGTGCTATAAGGTGGCTCATATGCGTTCATTGCATTGCAAACCATTGCAGCGGAGATAAGTTTGCCTTCAGTACTGTAAGCGTCAGCATCTGGGGAACGTCTGACCAGGGTTATATTATACAGAAGGGGCCGTTTTTCAGATAAGTGTTTAATATCTGGTGCATACACCACAGGGAATGTTACTGAATCTTACAGCATGTGAATACTCTGCAGGCTATAACACAGACTATAAGTCACCACTAAATGAGACGTATTCATAAAAGTTAAGTAAACTTTTTCTGTCTATTTACTCTAAAGGCCACTGTAAAACAGGCACGAGGTTACCACTTGGTGTGTTCTCTTACAGTCATATAATGGCCGATATTAACTGTATAAGTGATAGGCTGGAACGTAACAGAATAAGCTAGATTCCTTACCAGCAGTAAAAGGGTTACACAGCCTATTCCCAGAGGCCAAGAGGAGCCTTCCAAAGTATGACTTTACTGAGTTAACCCCATCCGCAGGCCCCTAACATGTGAGAAGTTTATTTCTTTCCATCAAGCTCCTGTGACACTACCGTACAGCAATGTTTGTGTGTGTACACCACAGAATACAAAGAAACATCGAAACCACCAAGTGTTTCTTCCGCAACGTGGGAGGCAGAAGCCTGAGCGCAGAGTTCAGGCACAACTTGTAAAAGTAAAAGCGCAAAAGATTCACTTGAAGAAACAGAATAATATCTGCTCTAACAACACTATAGTATGGAGATCTGGCCGGATGAACGGGCTGTTTCCCTTCACAGTGACTGGAGGGCGATTCTTAAGCTACGTTCACACTTCAGTCTGTCGTTCTTCTCGTGAATGACGATGGATGAAACAGAGGGTGCCCTGTCTACAACCGTCATTCTGTTGCTTTTTCTGCTTGATGTTTTGATCCTATGCTTGATCAGATCAGACAAAGACTGTAGTGTGAATTTAGGCTTTGTGAAACAATGAGAATATTCAGGTTGTCCATAAATGTAGATAATCAAACTTGAATACATCTCTATGGGAAAATAGGAAGAGACCACATTGAAACTTGTATAATGCTATGTGTCCTAGAAGGCAATGCATTGAACTGGTTTTTCTATGGCAAATTAACTACATGTTCGGCACCTACTGCAGCAAAAACTGGAGCAAGAACCAGATTATACAAAAAAAAAAAAAGGCATTTCCATGTGGTGTTTTTGAATGCACCAAAGTGTCTTTTGGGCCGTCTACACAATTAGATGAACTGCCTGCAATGAGCCCCAATGATATAGGAAGTCTATTGGCAATCGATCACTTTTACTCTCATGTGATGGGGTCATATAAACATCATTTGGTCCACACTCCTGTCATCCCATTTACATGAGGAGACACGCTGCTGACCAGCCATAGTTCCTACACCCATAAAGAAGACGTTGCCAATAACAAAACCAACAAATTGTTAGTCATCTGATGCTTGGACATGTTTACATTGGGCAGTGATCAGGAACAAACATTGGTAGGAATGATCGCTGGGGTTATCGACGCCCAATGTAAAAGGCCATAAACACGTCTATCCAGATGTGTCATTGATCACAGTGGAACACACCGGGTAATACATTTAGCACATCTTCTGAGACTCCTCCAGGTTTCTGTTGTATATTCGTTAATGACAATGTTTGATTAACTTTATTCTAAGATTTTACAGTGACTCCTGGGTAACATTGGTCTTACAGATGGAGTAGATATAGGATCCTGCTGTCACTATACACCTTGGTGGAAGATACTCCGGCCATTATATTTAGAGATGCACTTTATAAAGCTCCAACAAATCAGCCAAGATCAAACATTGTATAGACAAGCCAAAGACTGACCAGTGGCACTCCGACCCCCTGAGCCCAATATCTGGTGCCTGGTCTGGAGCTTATTGGTTCTATAGAAAAGTGTACTAGTGTCTTGTTTATAAGAACCGTCAACTGATGGACGTCATTATAGTCATCGGCGCCCGCCAGGCACTGTTGCCGTCCGTT
Source organism: Leptodactylus fuscus (assembly GCF_031893055.1). Taxonomy (NCBI): domain Eukaryota; kingdom Metazoa; phylum Chordata; class Amphibia; order Anura; family Leptodactylidae; genus Leptodactylus; species Leptodactylus fuscus. The sequence continues at coordinate 15,739,744 of NC_134274.1, read as the reverse complement.
ATTTTAGCAGCATGTGTGTTAAGAACTTTTGAGGCCATGTTCACACCTTTGCCATTGTCTCCATTTTTCTGGGTCCATTACAGGACCAGAAGAATGGAGAAATGGTCTAACAATGGACAACAGCTGACCGTATCTCCCCCCCCCCCACCCCAGAAACATTGCCAGACGAAAAAGTTTGTCCCCACTGATGTAAACACAGCCTAAGTCTATCTATGTGTCTATAAGGAGCTAGCGTGTCACTATACATAGAGATACATTGTATAAATTAGTTACATATCACATACTTAAGTGCATTCGCTTTTATTTCCTTAAGTCAAAAACAATGATCTTGAGCCGACCTATGAACAGGGGGCAATGTGTCAGCGGTGTATGCCATTTGCTGGAGGATGCCACACACAGTGACAGCTGTATACAGGGATTCAGTAGAAGCGCCAACATGGATATACAACCCAGAACGTGCCAAATAATAGAGTTAAGTGAGGAACATGGTCAGTGTATAAAGATGCTGTATATACTCTGACACTTCTGAGACTTTTTACAACATGTACACAAGTGTCAGAAAGGTCAAGTAGCTGCAGAAAGCCGGGTCATGTGCGACATCTCTGCAGGTTATTAGCCACTTCCATGCAGAGTTAGCCCATTGCTAGCTGTGGTCCCATGTGCAGCACCTCCAGCCTATAACATTACATGCATATGTCACCTAGGACACCTTAAACCGCCTCCAGTGTCAGTGAGTGTAGAAGCAGCAGCGTCTGTACAATGGCCAGCACATGAGTAAGGTTTGCCCCGGACTACTCACATCATCGAACAAAGTCCCGACGTTGGCTGTGACTAGCAGGATCCCGGTGCCCGGGGCAGCTGCCTTCCCCGCCATACTGTTCCAGGATCAGCTTCTAGCGAGGTGCTGTATACAGAGCCCAGAACATAAAGGGGATGAGCCCCAGGAATGGAGGGAGCCTGCTACAAGGTATCCGCAGCCAGGCAGGCAGCCCCAGCGCAGCTCACGGACGGCTCCTGAACATCCCCCGGCCCCTCCAGCGCTTCTAGATCCCCCAGCTGCCTGCCGCAGATGAAGCCATGACGAGCCGAGCCTGGCACAGAAGTTCCCGCTGTTCAATGAAGGATCTCCGGGCACAGCAAGTTTGTGTCTCCGGCAGACGGTGCGGAGTGAAGCCGGGCTCGGCGGGCGGCTGTGCCGGGAGAGCGCTGCTCTGGAGGCGGCGGCACCGTGTGTGAGATTCCGGCTCTTACAGCCCTCAGCACTGCTCGTCTACAGCACAGCCACCGGGACTGACCAAGCAACAGGAGGCGTGTGCGGGAGGAGGGGCTCGCTGACATCACACCACAGGGCACGCCTCCTGCTCATTTAAAGGTACAGTGCCAGAAAATACACACCGGAGAGATGAACAGGGGGAGATGTATACAGCTCCTCCTCAGCTAGTGTATACAGTGTGTGCTGGGCGGTGTGCTTCATCAACACATCCACAGCAACTGCAGGCAGGGCTTTGTAGTAGATTATATAAGTGCAATGCAATGAGCCCAGAAACAGTGTAACAGATACGTCAGGCGGGTAGCCAGAGGCTTACAGCCCAGTATACAAGTAATGGAGAGTGTGTGTGTATATATGTGTGTGTATATATATATATATATATATATAATGTATGTGTATATGTATGTATATATACACACATACACTGTATTACAGCAGGGTCCCCATGCACGGCAGCACAGATCAGCGCTCCCTGCACCTCCGCTGTAGTTGTGTCTCCTGAGGCTGCAGAGACGAAGCAGGAAGCAGCTCCCTGGTCCCGGCTGCTAAGCCCCGCCTCCCCGCTGCAGTTAACCCCTGCCTGTCCTGCCATGATGAGAAGGTAATAGGAGCAGCAGCACCCCCGGCAGCCCTTAGAGCAGCTGCTACTAAACGTACGGTAGAAAGGATGGCCGGCAATCCAACAAAACCAAACTTGTAACCCCTTCATGCAATCTCACGTATATGTACGTGGGATAATGTGGTTACTTACCGCACCCCCATGTGCATGTATGTGATGGAGATCGCACAGGCTCAGAAGCAGAACCTGTACCATCACCATGGGAGCCCGGCTGTATCTGACACCGAGAACACCGGTCTCCAATGTTTAACCCTTAAGATGCCGCGACAAATATAGATCACGGCATCTTATGGATTTGTCAGAGACCCTGAATGCTGCCAGCGGCATCAGGATTAGTGTAGCTGTATCTGACATAACCACGGCAGAATCAGCAATAAGAAAAGTAACTCATACTACTACAAAATGAAGATTACAGAAAGCTAAGCAGATATAATCCCCATGGAGGGTGGAAATGATTTGGTGTAGAGGAGAAGACTTCTTCAGGGCTCAGTACAGTACTCACCGCCAACAGATGGAGCGCAGCCATGCTCACCTGGTGGAGAAGGAAAAGAAGTACAGAACATGTAACGTCTCCTCAGTACAGTACTAGGAGACTAATACAAGGGCATTATGCTGTCTGCTAAATTTGGCCTTAAAGAGGACCTTTCACCATATCTGGGCACAGGCAGTGTTATATACTGCCAGAAAGCTGACAGTGCGCTGAATTCAGCGCACTGTCGGCTTTCCCGATCCGTGCCCGGTGTAAAGCGCTATCGGTCCCGGTACTGTAACGCTTTACAGTCAGAAAGGCGTTTCTGACCATTAGCCAGAGACGTCCTTCTGCCTCGCGGCGCCTATTGCGCTGTGCTGTGGAGCGGGGAGGAACGCCCCCTCCCTCTCCTGATAATGCTTGTCTATGGACGAGCTGTGTGAGCAGAGGGAGGGGGCGTTCCTCCCCGCTCCACAGTACAGCGCGATAGGCGCTGCTGGGCAGAAGGACGTCTCTGGCTAATGGTCAGAAACGCCCTTCTGACCATAGAAGAGCTACGGTACCGGGCTGTAAGCTCTTCACACCGGGCACAGATCGGGAAAGCCGACAGTGCGCTGAATTCAGCGCACTGTCAGCTTTCTGGCAGTATATAGAACTGCCTGTGCCCGGATATGGTGAAAGGTCCTCTTTAAAGGGGTTGATCGCTTTTAGACCAATATAAGAGACCAATGTTATTGTTTAGCTAATAAGTTGTACAATTTATATGCTTTCTGTATCAATTCCTCAGTTTTCTAGATCTCTGATTACTGTCAGAGATACAGGATCATATACAGTCCGTGGTCATGTGATGGACACAGGTGCCTGATGACTATAAGGAGCTGTGCACCGATATGTTCATCACATGACCACAGACTGTATATCACATGACTATGGACTGATCTTTATCCACTGGAAGGAAGCAGAATAAATGATAGAATAGATGTAGGAAACCGAGGAATCGATACAGAAAGTATATTGAAAAATTGTACAGCTTTATATCAGACAAACAATAACATTGGTCTGAAAGTAAACAATCCCTTTAAGTTACAAAGACTCAATCTCATCTAATCAAAACACTGGGCCACATAAATGCAATATAAGGGCTTATTCATACTAGCAAGTTAATGGATGGGACTTATTCACATGGCCATTAAAAAACTCATTGATGTCAATAGGTCCATTCACATTGAAAGGCTAGATTCACACAACAATTTCATCCTGAACTACAATCATCAAGAGTCCCCCTCCCGGTATGAAATTCAGGTCAATAAATCCAGCGAACACGCCGAACGACTTTCATGGGTGAAAACCGGTTGTGTAAATCTAGCCTTATGATGTTGAAAGAAAGAAAAATCAGGATTATTGGATTTTAACATGCCTGATCCACAGTTCACATTGGAGATACGCTAATCGCTAGATGTGGTGTTTGGCAGCTATTTATTCCCCTCTACATTCCCCTTTAAAGGGATCCTGTCACTCAGACATGATTTTTTTTTCTATGTACCACGTCGGAATATCCTTAAGAAAGGCTACCTTTCATCGTCTTCTCCGCGCCGCCGTTCTCCTACAATCCCGGTTCTTGTCGGTATGCTAATGATCTCTCTCGCAGCACTGGGGGCGGGCCCCAGGGCTCAGACAGCACTGGGGGCATCCTTAATGCTGCGAGGGAATTCTCTCCAGCGCCACCTCCTCTTCTTCAGCAGCGTCATCTTCAGCCTCTTCTTCCGGCAGTGGCTTGTAACTTCTAAGGCCTCGGGCAGAGCAGTCTGTGCATGTCCACAGGCCAAGAGAAAATGGCCACTTCCAATACTGTACAAGTGGCAATTTTCTCGTGGACTGTGGGAATGTGCAGTCTGCTCTGCACACAGCGCCGCACCTCCCATGAGGCGACCTGAAGCGACCGCTTCAGGCGGCGCTATGCCAGGGCCCCAGGGAGGGCGGCATTTTTGCTTACCTAAGCCAGTCCAGGACAAGCTGTCCTGGACTGGCTTAGCACCAAGCAGTGGTTTGGGGAGGCCACTGGAGCAGCACTGCTCCAGCAGCCTCCCCTCACGCTCAGGCAGAGAGCAGGTCGTCTACGTGCGTGCTCTCTGCCTGCGAACGGCGCTAAGCCTCGCCCCTTCACAGGGCCACACCCCTTGGCTCTGTCACGCCCCCTCCACTCTCCATCCCCTCCTCGGGGGGGGGGGGGGGGGGGGGCGGCTTTCATTAGTTTGCCTCGGGCGGCGAAAGGGGTTAGTTCACCCCTGTCTGCACAAGGCCCGAGGCCTTAGAAGTTACAAGCCACCGCCGGAAGAGAAGAGGCTGAAGATGACGCTGCTGAAGAAGAGGAGGCGGCGCTGTAGAGAGTCCTCTCACAGCATTGGGGACGCCCCAGTGCTGTCTGAGTGCTGGGTCCCGCCCCTAGTGCTGCGAGAGAGCTCATTAGCACACCGACAAGAATCGAGATTGTAGTCAAACGGTGGCACGGAGAAGACGACGAAAGGTAGGAAACAAATAGCCTTTCTTAAGGCTATTCCGATGTGGTACTTAGAAAAAATCATGTCTGAGTGATAGGATCCCTTTAACTATCCAACCATGTATGTGTAAGGAGGAATAGAGAAGTATAGCAATACATCTAACAAGTGTTTAGCTGATGGTTACTGAAGGTGAATGGGCACCTTTAGATGACTATGGCCTTATTCATACTAATGTCAAAAACGACCATCTTTAGAACACATTACGGTAAACTTATTAAGGGTGGCGTTTTGTTTGCCAGTTCTAAATAAAGGCCCGATTGGCGCAAAGCACGCCTGAATTATCAAGTGGCCCTGGCCTCTTCATAAATGAGACACATGAACATGCTTCACAATGGAAGTCTACACCAGTCAGGAACTGGCATAGAATTTCTGTATAGCCAGAAAACTGGATAGTTAGAAATATGTTAGGTGGTGAGTAAAGCATGTAATGGGAGGGGAGGTTCATCTTTACGTGCAAAGAAAGGGGCCTTGCGCTACATTATGCAGAATACTGATCAGATGTGTTGATAAATCCTCCACATAGATTTTAATGTCTGTTCATAAGGAACCGTAGAAAGAAATCTATTAACTGACCTGTTTTTGTCTGTCTCCATGGATTGGGAAATAGATTAAAGCCTTTGAGGGATCAGTGAAAATGCCCCACAGATGCAAATGGCTGTGAAAAAAATGGATTATTTTTCCAATAGCTGTGTGAATATAGCCTTAGATTGAATGATGAGCTCAGTACAACACAGTGGCAGGATCATAGAAAACACCAGGGCAAAAGTAAGTTTGACAGGTAAGGGCTCGTTCACATCTGCGCCCGGTCTCCATTCTGCAGGTTTCCGTTTCCTGCACAAAACAGAGGCAGGAGACGGAAACCTGTAGGATTCTTTCCTACCCATTCATTTGAATGGGTTTGAAAGATGTCCGGCCGTGAGCGGCGGTGAGCGTTTTATGTTCTCCGCTGCGAAACCGTTTTTTTTAATCCAGACACAGAGTCTGACTTGCAGTACTCTGTGTCCGGTTTAACAAAAAAAAAAACGGTTTCACGGCGGAGAGCCTAAAACGCTCACCGCTGCTCACGGCCGGACCCGGTCTGTGGTTTCTGTCTTCTTGCATGCAGAAGACGGAAAAAACTGAACAGAGACCGAACGCAGGTGTGAACCTAGCGTAAGACTCCTCCAGGAAAACTCTAGTTAATTGGGTGATCTCACGGATAAGGCAGATGAAACCCAGAGGAACATGCCAAGTGTTGTAGATTTTTTTTCTGCAGAAGTTGGTGTAGAGGAAATTTCTTCAAATTGAATGGACACCATGAAGCCACCCTTTGTAATACAGCGTATTTGCTAACTGAAGATCTTTAAACCGCTTCTTCTGATGGGCAACCGAAAGAGATTTATGCAGCGGCCTAAAAGAAAAGCTGTCTTTGTTGTACACACCGACTAATGACAACACCGCTTTTTGATTTTGTATAGTACTCTAGTAAAAAAAAATCCAGCATTTGGATTTGTTACTATGAGCAACTGAGACATTTTAATATTACTCCTAAAATTGTGTAATTAATATAAGGCTACAACATGCAAATATAGTACATAACGTGCCAAAGAAAATACTGATAGTGACCCCATGGCAGTAACAACCACTATGGCTGCTATGCTAAAATGGCTCAAATCCTAATGATTGTCAAGCCTTCAGTCAGCCAAACTTACCTGCTTCACATTCTTGTGGTTTCCTTCTGTCCCAGCAAAGTAATCTATCACAGATCCAAGCATACGCTGTACAGATCCATACCCAACAGCAATAAAAACAGCTAAATTGTAAAAAAATACATATTTAAATGTGCTAGATATTCCATTTCCTACATACAGATTGGTAGTGGTCTGACCTCAGGGACCCCACACTGATCCAGAGACTGAAGGGGAGGAAGGATGGTTTAGCACTCCCATTCCCTGAACGTTGACACTCCAGTGCAGGAAACCGGTTTGTGGGACAGTCAATTGGTTGGGGCGTCACAGTGCAGGGAAAACTTAAATGTGCTGTCCAAGGCCACATACTGACGGCCTATCCTTGTGCTAGGTCACCCCATAGGGCTCATTCACACGGGGACAGAGGGGGCGGATTTTGGCGCGGCATCCACGTCATAATCTGCCCCCTCACAATGGAGGTCTATGGAGACTGCTAGCGATCTTTTTTCTGTGAGAAGCATGTTTCCACTCATGGAAAAAAGAAGTGAGCTGCCCTTTCTTCAGTTGGATTCCGCGTCACATTGAGCCGCAGCAGCACCCTCCGGGCTAGGCCAATTCATTTTGGGCCTACTCCGGAGAGGGAAGCCACAACTGACAGTCGCGGCAGGCGTATTTTGGCTTCCCGCGTCAAAATCAGGACCAAAATACGCTATTCCATGCCAGTGTGAACTAGGTCATATGAGATTGTGGCGTTTAACACCTGGCTAATATCAGCACCAGTGTATAGAGCTGGAAAAGGATGGCTCTACACTGGGAAGTGGATGTGTCACATTCAACTACTGTTCAAGTCAATACATCACTTTATAAGATGAGAAAGTCATTTTATTTGTAAAAACTTCATTTTTTATCTTTTATTTTCCCCCATAGAGATACGTCATATTCTATATCAGCAAAAAAACTTGTAGTGTAAAGAGAAGATTTCTAATGATAAAAGCCTGGACTTTCCTTAGAAAACTTGTTATACGAGAACAACCCTTATGACTAAAATTCTAGCATACATAAAGGAGTATTTCCGTCTCAGACACTTAAGATGCTTATATAGAAAATGTAAAAAATGTCTTTGCGATGGATTCCCCATGTTGAGAGTGCGGTGAGCAGAGAGGTGGCTACACGTGTGCTGCTCTCTTCATTCATTTGGAAGTGTGCTTGACTATTTCAGAACTCCAATAGAAGTGGATAGAGAGCCGTGCACACAGTCACCTCTCCTATCATAGCACTTATGGGGCAAAGTGGGGCCTAACCTCTGTTCTGGAGATAAGTCCAAGGACCAGACACATGGTAAGAACCCTTTAAATCCTTATGTGTAATGTGAATTGAATTACAGTTATTTAGATTTTATCTAGGATCTTGAGTGACGAGGTTTATGGGTCTCACAGCGTCTTACAGGTGTCATGTCAGCTACAATATACAATTGTATCATTGCCCTTTTATCACATCAGATTCAGATTGCAGTCCATATAAAAGGGAGTCTCCAGTATGTTACAGAACAGGAATTAAAGTAACTAATCTAACAGTTACATTACAGTAATACATTACTCTGAATTTCCCCATGGTGGGACTATTCTAGGATCTTATCTTATTATGTATGGCATTTTTGTAGATTGAGGAATTCTGATATTTTCTACAAAAAAGGCAGTGTTTGCACTGGGGACGTGTCTTCATCTCCAGGGAGCACTGCTCTTGCCACTCACACCCTAGCCTGTACAGAAGGAGTTTATCATTCCACAGCTATGACCTCATCTATCCTACCTGAACAACAAGGACAGTCCTCCCAGGGGCTGAAGTCCCGCCCCAGCACCCCAGTTGGTTTCTTCTAAATCTAGACATTTACACATACCGCAAACCGTCCCGATTTCCGTGGAACACTCACACTTTCCTACCCCTGTCCCGTGCAGCTCCCTACATGTCTCTTTAATGATTTACTGATCAATCATTCCTCCGATCACTGCCTGCTCTTATAACAGATAAGAGGCTGCGGTGATTGGAGGAACGATTTACTATGGTTCAAGGATCTTGTGTGACATCACACAGTCACGTGGTTAGGTGGGCGTGTCAGTGTCCCGTGCAGTGAAGAGAGATGAGACTCCATGGACTGTTATACCCCAAATCACCCACCCCAACCCCCATACTCTCTCCCTCGACTCCAACCCCCCCCACTGTAGATTTGGCAATGCCAAATATCTATTCGGATGTGCCAATAAAGCCGATTTGATTTGATCCATGTAAGGTACTGAGAAGGGAGGGGGAAGGGGGGATCTGAGATGCAGGATGGAGAGAGAGAGAGAGAGAGAGAGAGAGAGAGAGAGAGAGTGAGAGTGTGTGTGTGTGTGTGTGTGTGTCATTATACTGGGGGCAGAGATGGAAGGGGGGCATGAAACTGGGGGCAGATGAAAGGGGATATGAAACTGAGGGAGAAACGGAGGGGGGGGGATGAAACCAGGGGCAGAGATGGAGGAGGGACATGAAATGGATCAGATAAAGGGGGCACTTAAACTGGGGGACAACTGGAGAGGGCAATAAACCGTGGGAGTAGCTGGAGGGGGACCTATCTGCCTCTAGATGCCCCCAGTTTAATGTCACCCTCCAGTTATCCCTACGGTTTAATGTCTGCTTCTAGTTGCCCACTGTTTAATGTCCCACTTCATCTGCCATTTACTGCCCCCTCCAACTGCCCCCATTGCTAATGTCCCCCTCTAGCTGACCCAGTTGGGGGGCAGTTGGAAGGGGGACATTACAATGTGGAGACATGCAATGTGTGAGTGACTGTAGGAGGATTATACTGTGTCGGGGGACATGAAAAATGAATGAGAATGGCGGAGTCAAAGGTGGGCAGGGCAAAATTTGCTGCAGCATGCTATGTACACCGCACATTTTGTCCCTCTTTCTGTTGTTCAAAAGTTGGGAGGTATGTTTACCTACATAACAAAGGTAAAATGTATATCACTGTTTTTTTTTGTTTTTTTTCTTTTCCTTTTGGTAGAGTTGGAAGGGACCTCAAGGGCCATCGGGTCCAACCCCCTGCGAGTGCAGGTTTTCCTAAATCATCCCAGCTATATGTTTATTCAGATTCCGCTTGAAGATTTCCATTGATGGAGCGCCCACCACCTCCCGTGGCAGCCTATTCCACTCTCTCACTCCCCTCACTGTCAGAAAGTTTTTCCTAATGTCTAATCTGTATCTCTTTCCCTTTAGTTTCATCCCATTGCTTCTTGTACTTCCTTGTGCTAATGAGAATAGGGGAGATCCCTCTGCACTGTGACTACCTTTCAGATATTTGTAGACTGCTATTAAATCTCCCCTCAGCCTTCTCTTCTGCAAACTAAACAATCCCAGTTCTTTTAGCCGCTCCTCATAGGACATGGTTTGCAGACCTTCCACCATTTTGGTTGCTCTTCTCTGGACTTGGAATGTGCAATGTAATGTGCTCTGTAACATTGTGGTGACAGCTGAACACGATTGGGAGAGGCGATATACCCTTTAAGTAGCACAAAGTAATGATGTAGCCATCAGGGGGGAAAAAAAAAAGATAGTAAAGACACCAAACTCTCCCTACCCCCGCTCACTTATTATTACTTATGCTGATAAAGCCAGAAGAAAGAAGGAACAATTCAGCTGCTGAAAGCATTACATAAACTGAGCAATAAGGAGGTCATAAAGAAGATTGTAGGTGAGGAGAAATAAGTATTCGCCATCATAAGAGAATATAATTCCAGAGGCTTACTGAAATGAGGTCATCTAACCAAAGGATGGTGTAGCTTCTACATTACACAGGGCCTTATAAAGAAGCACCCACACAGGAATCACAGGTACGAGGGATATATCAGAGAGAGGTCTGTGCTGCCAGATTATTATTTAGGGATATATTGTAGCTAGTAAAAGTAAGATTTATTTTAGTAGCTAAATAGACTTCAAGGTTGTATCCAACTCTGTGAATTAATTTTGTTATTGTTTCAGTGAATATTATATATAAAAAATATGTAACAACTTACCAATAGGACTTTGTGTAGAATGTCTTATTGTGTCTACAGGTTCTATGTCTCCATGGTAACAGATACACTATGTATAGCCTGCTCTTGTTGTCATACTTACTACAGTCTGTCATTGTAGAGTTACTGGAGCCGTTATAGAAGATTGGTGGGGAAGGTGGACGTAGTTTTTATTTAGATATTTTCACTTGTGCCCTAATTGGTATCTTGGTAAAATACTACTAACTCTTGGGAGTATCACATCGATCATACTGAGCCAATGATCATATGATTATCATGAGTTTCGTCCATTTCAGAAACCTTAGACATTAAAGGGGTTGTAACTAGAAATCCCTACACTACTCTAAACACCCTCCTCACTTCTACTTTCTAAATAACACAATTTATAAAAACTGTATAGTTACCCATATCCCTGGGGCAGTCATGTGACCACCCCAAGGACATTTTCTGATTATCCGGTGACTATTCGTTATCCCCATTTCCAGAAATGGATCATCACTATTACTGACTGAGGGGACTCTTGAAGATAAAACATATGGACATGATGGAGAAATGACAAAACCCAATTAAATGTGGAATTTTAGGGTCAATAAAATTATTGCTTTTAACACAAAACTGGAGAGTCTTCAGTAGTTGATACCTTTTTTAATGGATAACGAATAATTAATAATGATATTAGCCATTAAAAAAGGTATCAACTACTGAAGACTCTCCAGTTTTTGTTTTTTTTATATTTCATACCCACTGGCTAACACTGTACAAAAACATACTTTTTTCTTAACACAAAATTGTGCATACAAAGATGGAGGGATGACGGTGACCCTAAAGTGACAAGTGATCAAGCACCAATTGTATAAAACAATATAAACAAAAGTAAAGAACAGAATTATAAGGGGTAGAAGAAGGAGGACTATGAGGAGAAGAGGAGAATCAGATCCAAGGAAAGTGTAAGGCAGGGGAGAAAGGAAGAGGAAGCAAAACAGGATATTTTCCACTATACACTGTGCAACTGATGCAGTGTAGCTATGCAGGGAGGTCGATGGATTCCCTAAACTGTGTCCAGGGGTATCAAAGGAGAGCAAATGTGTTCAAGGAATGAGAATCAGATGAATTCAGACCCTCCCAATGTGGGATAGAATCCAATGCCTCCACCAAATGCAATCTAGAGGGAGTAGTCGGGAATCTCCACAACTGGGGTATGATGTGTCGCTCAGTCAGCAAAAAGATAGTTTAGAAGGTCCCTTTTAACCCCACAGATTGAACCCGGGAACATGGATGACAAGGCAATCTCTGGAGTCATCACAGGGAACAAGGAGCTTGTTGTAGAGAGCTGTGATGTCTTGCCAAAGGGAGAAGACGCCACAGCACTCCCACCAGATATACAGTATGCACCACTGTGCCCAATACTGTGGAATATCTAACACTGATCTGATACTGATGTGAACATCCTATGCAGTCTAATGAATAAGTGCAATATTAAAACACATTTTTGTATAAATATAAATATATATATATATATATATATATATATATATATATATATATATATATATACACTAAAACAAAAGCACAGAACAGGGAATACCAGAGTCCGTTTTACATTAAAGGCAGTAAGTAAAAGTGAACAGTAAAGCAGAAGCAGCGATACAAGGTAATGAAGGTATTTAAGAAAGATTTTACCTATTACTGACTATAGAGCCAAGGACAATGTAATGTCACACTCTATTTACACATTAGGTCTTACATACATAGGACAGAAACACATGCATATGACATGACATTAATAAGGAAGACAAAGAAGGAACACAAATTGAGGAAACGGACACATCCACAACGCAGAAAAGAGATTTTAGTACACAGACCATATGAAATGTAGGACAGGCAGATAGAGACCGACTCAGGCATAAATAGGGCAGGCAAACAAATACATGAAGATCACAAATGAGGAAACTATTCTTCAGTGACATCAGGCACTTGAGGTCTGACCCGAAAGCTATCACAATGCACTAATAACTAATAAAACCTCTCAGAACCGACTAATGATCTCCTTTGTGAACAAGGGTCATTGATTTCTCGCTAATGACGCAATAGGTCGCCTTTTTGTTTGAGACATTTTACAATGTGAATATTATCTTTATTAATTCACAGAAGTAAATTCAGTTTTTCAGCACAAACAGTATAATATATTCAAACAATGGTAAATGTATTGCCAGAAAGCAGACTTATTTAAAGAGGACCTTTCATGAATTCAGCGCACTGTCGGCTTTCCCAATCTGTGCCGTACTGTAGCTCTTTACAGTCAGAAGGGCATTCCTGACAGTTAGGTACGTCCTTCTCCACAGCAGTGCCTATAGCATTGTACAGTGTGAGCGGGGAGGAACGTCCCCTCCCCTCCTGATAATACTCGTCTATGGACGAGCACTGTGAGCAGAGGGAAGGGGCGTTCCTCCCCGCTCACACTGTACAGCGCGATAGGCGCTGCTGTGGAGAAGGACGTACCTGACTGACTGTCATGAACGCCCTTCTGACTGTAAAGAGCTACGGTACCGGGACCAAAAGCGCTTTACCCGCGGAACAGATTGGGAAAGCCGACATTGTGTTGAATTCAGCGCACTGTCTGCTTTCCAGCAGTATATAGAACTGCCTGTGCCCCAAACCATGAAAGGTCCTCTGTAAAGAGGACCCATCTCACACTCAACAAATCCAACTATTTCCAATAAGTGCAGACTCCCACCATTCCTGAGCAATCATCTGTTAGCACTCATTATGCTAATTAAGCTCTTTACTATACAATAGACCAGGGGTCGGCAATCCCTGGCACGCGTGCCAAGAATGGCACTTTGGCATATTGCATGGCATGGCAGGACCTGCAAGAATTACATGAAGTCGGAGCGTCCCTTCAGTGCTCTTCTAGAGCTGTGGCAAAAGGACACTCCCCTTCTCTCACTGCCCTCTAATGAGAGGGGTGAAAGAAACTCAGGGGGTGGAGCTTAATCGCTGCATTCTCTGCCTGCTATAGTGATAGCTCCTCCCATCTGCATCCCTGCAAAGGCTCCCCGAGGAGGAGAGGAAGCTGCTAGCAAAGTGAGTGATAAAACACAACAGGTGTATGCTGAATTACTATTCTTATTAATGTCAGGCATTTGGGGTTATTTAGTAACTCCATGTGCCTCAAATTAATAGCAATTACCCCCATCAAGTCCCTCACATTAACCCCTGTGTGCCTCATATAAGGGTTACTAATATGTCAGACATATGGAGGTAATAATAAAAGACCTCAATAATGAAGATACTTAATTATTACCTCCAAGTCTCTGACATATCAGTAACTCTTACACAAGGGTTAATGTGAGGGACATGATGGGGTTAATTGCTATTAATATGAGGCACATGGAGTTACTAAGCTGTAATGCACATGCACAATTGTGGATAAAAGTATGGACCTGTACATTTCAATGGGCCCGTACACATAGATCCCGTTTTTGCGGCTGTGTGTCCGGGCCAAATTGAACTGAAAAATATAGAGCAGGTCCTATATGTGTCCTCTACCTGTCATATACCTGTCCGCATTTGCAGCCCTGTTTTAATCTATAGGTCAGTGAAAACCATATCCGTGCCATTTGTGTGCAGGAAGAGGCTGAAGCCCCACGTTGCGGAAACACAGCGTTTTTGTTGCAAATTTTGCGGCGGGTTTTTGAGCCAAAGTCAAGAATGACTACAAAAGAAATGGCAAATATTTAGGAAGCTTCTTATAGGTCTCCCTTGTTCTCAATACACTTTAGCTCAGAAAAACACAGCAAATTATGCAACAAAAATAGCTACATTTTTGCAACGCGGTGCCTCAGCCTTAGGCCAAGGCCCTATGTTGTGGAAATACAGCTTTTTTGTTGCGGTTTTACGAGCCAAAGTCAGGAGTGAATTGAGCAGAAGGGAGAAGTATAAGAACTTCTTGTATATTCCCATTCCTTCTGTAGTCATTCATGGCTTTGGATAAAAAAAAAAAAAAAAACAGCAAATTCTGCAACAAAAAAAAGCTGCGTTTCTGCAACGTGGGGCCTCAGCCTTAGGGTGCATTCACACTACGGAATGCCAGCGTGTATCACAGCCGTACACGCCGGCGCTACAGCAGGGCTGCCGAACACTTCCCATTCATTTCTATGGGAGCCGGCATGCGAGCGCTCCCCATAGAAATGAATGGAAAAAAGCAGTCCAACTGCGCTGGAATGAGTGAAGCAGTACCTATTGAAGGGTGCCATGAGTTGCAGTTACGGAAGGTAGTTAAAGGTCCTCTTTAAAGGAAACCAGTCAGGACCTTATACCCCCTAAATCACTACAACTGCTTTAGGCTGAATTCTATTGTCAAGGTAACCGTATTCAAGCAAAACCTTACCAGCATGTATGGCCAATGATAGAACAACTATACAGGCAGATACTTAGATTGCACAGCTATGATGTTTTTTGCATTCACACTGAGTAAACGCGTGTGTATTTTTGCAAAATACACGTGTAAAAATAAGACTCCCATTGACTTCAATGACATTTTACAGGCGTATTTTTACACATGTAAAAAAAAATATCATTGAAGTCGATGGGATAGCAAAATTTACAAGTGTAATTTTACTCTACAAAATAAGCTAGCGTTTACTCAGTGTGAACTTATGGTGCAGGAGACCATGTGTACATTATACCAAAATAATATGTCTCTACAATATCTAGATAAAAAAGCAGCTGTGATTTTATAGGATAAGTAGCTGTGTGTGTCCTTGAGAAGCGATGCCATTTCCGGTAATTATATGACAGTTTTTAGCAGTTTTCCCCTCTGCATGCTCTATCAGGAAATTCTAGTTTTCTCTAAAACTGTTGACTGTATTCTCTGCACATAGTAAGTACAGAAGAAATTATTTTTAGTACTCTAAAAATAACACTCACTCAGAACGCGCTCCAGCAGCATACAGGACATACACTGTATACATAAGTAATGGTCTGTGCTCATGTGAGTGACGTGCTTTGGTATCTGCTCAACTCTAGCATCAGCCTAAACCTATCCTTCTATCTCCTGCACCTCCTGCTCCCTCCTCCAGTTCCCATAGACTTGTATAGACATACTGTAAGTCCTCTAAGGCTAGGTTCACATCTGTATTTGATCAGCGTTCAGTAATTCCGTCCCCTATTCGCTTGAATTTTTGGGCGGAAACCCAGCAGGCTCCATTACGGGTTTCCACTGGCAACTGATTTTTAAGCAGATTGGGTTTCCTTTTTAGGGTCCCCAAAGAATGGAAACCCCAACTCAGGTGTGAACCTAGCAGAAGTCTTGCAGTCCATATGAAGAGGACTACAGAAGTGATTTCTAGTGTGAAAGTCATTTTGGAAGAGGGATTGTCTAATGAATAAGGACAAGGGAACCTCCTAAGAACAGATAGACACTTCTCTCTAATAAAATATTATAATTGTATTATTCATTTATGCAAGGATTGTTGAATTGACGGTGTCTATATACATACTGCATGTACCAAACTGAATTACCATGAAGAGTCACAGAGATGATCCTGTTGTACTCAAGTCATTCTGGCCGGCCATTTTGTTTTGCTTGAGGTTTATCTGGCTGAGATTTATCATTACGAGCTAGCTCCAATACATGTAAGGTATAAGGGTTTAGGCTCTGTCTACACATGGCACATATAATAGAGTTGGCCTGTGATAACAATTCAAGACTAGAAGGAAGTCACCCAAGTTTGCAAGGGACAAGTGAGCCCTACTCTTCAGAAGACACATGACCTCGGTGAATTTTCGGTGTAATATTTCACGCCCTTTATTTAATCTTTTTCATAGATAAAGCAGGAACACAATACTTGTATAGAGACAAGTTTACAAATCTAGTCCTCTGCACTATACACAGTAAGTCAGTGTTTCAGGGAAAGGTCCTGACATGTTCCCTTTAGGGCTAGTTCACACGTGGGCAAAGGGGAGTTTTTTGACAGCGGATTTCGCTTCAAAATCAGCCCCTTTACAATGGAGCCCTATGTGAACAGCTAGCTTTTTTTTTTCCGCTAGCTTTTTTTTCCACTAGCTTTTTTTTTCTGCTAGTTATTTTTCAGCTAGCAGAAAAAAGAAGCGACATGACCTTTCTTCAGGCGTTTTCCACCTGAAGAAAGCAATAGAAGTGAATGGGAGGCAAAAACAGCGCAGGTTTTTTTCAGCGCGGTTTTTTGCAAAAAAACGCTAGCTGTTTTTTGCAAAAAACCGCGCGGAAAAAAACGCTAGCGGTTTTTTTTAGCCCATTCACTTCTATGGGAGGGGAAAACAGCCTGGCTTTTTTTGGAAGCGGTTTTTACAAAAAAAAGCTCCAAAAAAAGCCTGGCAATGTCAAAAAAAAGCTTCCTAATTAGGAAGCGGTTTTTTTCAGGACCAAAATAAGCCAGGAGGTTTTTACGTGTGAACTAGCCCTTATTGTGTATCTATAGTTTTGATCCCCTACCCAACCTAACATTGGAAATAGAGAGAAATACTCCTGTGAGCGGTGCGGTACAATTGTCATGTCAACCAAGCAATGCATGGAAAATAACATGCATGGGTCCAAGTAATTAGAATTGGATCCATAGCAGTCATACTACCCAATACACAGAACCTTCTTTCTCCATTCCCGAGGTCTGATAGTCACATTTTAGATTGTTATGGTGATGGTTTCAGAACTGCTATAGAATTTAATACAGATGCAGACATCTCCCAACATCCCTGTACTCCCGATATGTTGACGTATGCTGTAAATGTCTAATGATGTAATATCCCTTTAAATCCTTTATGCACAGCCTAAGTACTAAGGACCTAAAATACTTTAAAGAGACTATTTTCCATAATACTGCATTATGCAGGCACAGCCACTGACAGTCTATCTGGTTCCGTCTTTTTTTCATTACTGAGACAGATTAGAGCGGTACCCGGATGGTTTCCTGCACATAACCACTGAGTCAGAAGCAGGGGTGTGCAATCTGGGAGGCAAGGTAAGAACTCTGCACAGTAATAGGGAGAAGCTGTCACTCAGCGGCTGAGGGCGTTGGAGGGTGTATCATCGGACTCAGTTTGCTGTACAGTTTATGGCAGAACTTCTCTATAACTATTTTGCATTAACATGCATGTGACAGACTGCTGGAATCACTACACTGCCCTGAAGGACGGAAGCATAAGAGAGACTTCAGGTTCCCTCTAACCCAGAGCAGACTTCTATGGTCTACCACATTCATTTATCCTATAGAATGTGGTTTTACTGGTTGTACCCCCCCCCCCCCCCCCCATCACCATAGACTCCTCTGAAATGGGTGTAATCTCAATGATGTTCCTGTTATCATAGCCTAAGGCTAATGAACTTCAAATCTGCTTCCTGTAAAGACCTATTTTTATTATGGTTCAACAATATCCGATCCGTGGAGAAAGTGTCCTGGCACCTTCATTGATCAGACGAGGAAGAGGGCTGCGGCAGCAACATACAGAAACTACCCCCATACACTGAAGTGACTCGCAATGGTTCTCCTTTTCACAGTAATGGGAAAGCTATATACCATTCTGGGTCACCGCATAGTGTATGAAGTGGTGCTATATCTGGCACTGCCCTCAATTAGCGGAGGAGTCTAATTCCCAGTGATATGGATCTATTTTTAATATAAATGCCCTAGAAAACCCATTTTAAGAAAAACAACTTAAAGGGGTTATGTAGGGAAATAAAGCCTGTGTAGAGGATAAGCCTACTTACTAAGAGTATATATGCCAGTCCCATTCTTAGGCTTCTCAGGTTAGGTTCAGAGGGGGGCAGAGGTCTCCTTACTCTGACGACGCTCAACTCTGTCACACGATCAACCCCGCTCTAGCCTATATACAAGCACCAGAAGTAGACTAGAGTCAGAGTGGCAGCAGAGGAGTCCGAGGAACAAGACTTTTGCAAGCCAAATAAGGGAGGCAGATGGGGGTGGCAAGTATATCGCCTTAGTGGCCTTTTCTTACAACACACTATGTCAGACCTGGGCAAAGCACGGCCATATCCGGCCCTCTGACTTATTCAGACCGGCCTGCACAGCTTGACTAGGGAGGCGTGTCTTAGTGCCAGCAGGACAGTGCAAGAAGATGGAGACATGTGGTGTGTGTCCTAAGGTACTGAGAGGGGAATGTGAGATGCAGGGTGGAGAGTGTGTGTATCTATGTGTGTGTGTGTCTGTATGTGCATGTGTCTGTCTCTGTGTGCGTGTCTCAGTAACCTAGGGGCAGAGATGGAAGGGGAATGTTATACTAGGGCAGAGATGGCGGATGGGGGGGGGGGGGACATGAAACTGGGGGAGAGATGGAGGGGGAACATGAAATGGGGCAAATGAAGAGGGATATGAAACTGAGGGAAAAATGGAGGGGGGGGGACATGAAACTGGGGGTAGATGAAGAAGGCACTTAAGCTGGGGGGACATTAAACTGGGGACAACTGGAGGGGGCATTAAACTGTGGAGGAAGCTGGAGGGGGAGCTGTCTGCCTCTAGTTGCCCCCAGTTTAATGTCACCCTCCAGCTACCCCTACGGTTTAATGTCTGCTTCCAGCTTCCCCATTTTAATGTCCCCCTCCTGTTGCCCCCAGTTTCATGTCCCCTCTAGTTTCCACCAGTTTAAACTTGGGCACCAGGAGAGGGACTTAATACTGTGGGGCAGTTGGAAGGGAACATTATAATGTGGGGGCATATAAAGTATGGGTGGCTGTAGGAGGATTATACTTTGTGGGGGCACATGGAAAAATTATTTGGAATAGGCGGAGTCAATGTAGAAGTGGGTGGAGCTAAATTTGCCATGGCGCGGCCCTCTAGCATAGTTTCAATTTCTTATGCGGCCACATGGGAAAATTAATTGGCCACCCCTGCACTATGTAGTGGAGGCAGTATTTATTGAGGCACTTTATGATGTTTCTCTGAGTCCATGAATGGCTCATCTATATAAAATGGTAAAATTATAATATTTGTATTTGAAGTTGGGGTAGCTCTACCAACTATGATCCACCAAAGCTGGCACCAACCGTGACTACTGACCAACTGAGGCTAGGCTCACATCTGCGCCAAGCTTTCTGTCACTCAGGTTTGCTGGGGGACCCAAACGACGAAGAGCCAAAACACTGAAACAGTGGTTAACCATAATGGGATCCGCCGGATGCCTCTGTTTATATACTGAAAGCGGTGTAGAGAAGATTCCTTCACTCAGTGCTCTTCTCGCCACTCATTTCTTTGGTGGAGTCTCCAGTGGCGAACTTAGCCTGACTTTCATTGTAGCCTGGCTGTCATTGTGATCCGTGTTATTTATAATACTAATTTTAGTTGTGTTTTTCATATTAAAAAAACAGGATTTAAAACATTTTTTTTACAGGTTTGGGTTTATTCTCCATTAAAAATTCCAGAAGCAAACTAGTCCTCACCACTGCTGTCAGTCTCAAAGCTGCTATCTACAATACAAGACACAGCATTACCTCTGGCCGGCCAAAGGTGAAACGAAAATTGTTTTCTAACTACAAAGATGAATGAATGTTTTCGCATGACAGCCACAATAGCTGAAATCTATTTTTTGCTTTTAGCATCCTGTCTTTATTTGTGAGTGGGAAGAACCGGATAGAAGATGTTGCTTTCTAAGACAGAAAAATGTGCCTGACTGATGATGTGACTTGGGAAGGCCGGGAGCCTTGACAGACTTTCAATTATCTTTATTGATTACAAAGTTACCACACTTTGCTGAACAATACTGGGCAGCCAGCTGTTATATAATGCATGGCAGATGCATGGGGCTATTTAAAGACTTCTCTGTGGGTTACAGCACGTAAATAAATATTGAATGAAACCCAGCTCTGAAATAACGTGCCACTTTCTGAAGCACATTGCTACAGAGCCGATTTGACCACGGTGCATATCAATATATTCGTTCTTGTATTTGTACAATAAAAGCAGCGGTCAGTTTGCCCACGCATGGAACAAAGCTGTGTAATAGGGACCCGGTACAATGGCACATGGATTTACTGCAGCTTTGAATGACAGATTCTGCTACAGTTTGGTTTATCTGTAGATGCTGAGCATCTAGATATAATAAAACAATTCTGTGAAATGTGAGGCATACAGAGACACAGTATGAATGCTGCATTACACATCCATGCCAAACAAAGTCCTAACAGCAGTATGTCTTTAAGCCGTAAAATCAGAGGTTTTTTACTATCCTTTCAAACCAAAAAGGCTTTTCCCATTAATGATATTTATCTCCTATGCATAGGTTAGGAGATAAAGGTCTGATCAACGGGGATTCACTGCTGGTCCCCCAATGATCACAAAATTAGGGCTTGAAGTTCACTTGAATGCTCAATTTGAATGGTGGACATACATGGCTCTGCAGTTATATAGAAGTGAATGGGGTGGTGGTGCACATACATGGCTCTGCAGTTATATACAGTAGAAGTGAATGGGGTGGTGGTGCACATACATGGCTCTGCAGTTATATAGAAGTGAATGTAGTGGCGCTGCGCATACATGGCTCTGCAGTTATATAGAAGTGAATGTAGTGGCGGTGCGCATACAATGGCTCTGTAGTCCTATAGAAGTGAATGTAGTGGCGCTGCGCATACATGGCTCTGCAGTTATATACAGTAGAAGTGAATGGGGTGGTGGTGCGCATACATGGCTCTGCAGTTATATACAGTAGAAGTGAATGGGGTGGTGGTGGACATACATGGCTCTGCAGTTATATAGAAGTGAATGTAGTGGCACTGCGCATACATGGCTCTGCAGTCCTATAGAAGTGAATGGGGTGGTGGTGCACATACATGGCTCTGCAGTTATATACAGTAGAAGTGAATGGAGTGGCGGTGCGCATACATGGCTCTGCAGTCCTATAGAAGTGAATGTAGTGGCGCTGCGCATACATGGCTCTGCAGTCCTATAGAAGTGAATGGAGTGGCGGTGCGCATACATGGCTCTGTAGTCCTATAGAAGTGAATGTAATGGCGGTGCGCATACATGGCTCTGCAGTCCTATAGAAGTGAATGTAGTGGCGGTGCGCATACATGGCTCTGCAGTCCTATAGAAGTGAATGTAGTGGCAGTGCACATACATGGCTCTGCAGTCCTATAGAAGTGAATGTAATGGCGGTGCGCATACATGGCTCTGCAGTCCTATAGAAGTGAATGGAGTGGCGGTGCGCATACATGGCTCTGCAGTCCTATAGAAGTGAATGGAGTGGTGGTGCGCATACATGGCTCTGTAGTCCTATAGAAGTGAATGTAATGGCGGTGCGCATACATGGCTCTGTAGTCCTATAGAAGTGAATGGAGTGGTGTGCATACATGGCTCTGCAGTCCTATAGAAGTGAATGGAGCGGTGGTGTGCATACATGGCTCTGCAGTCCTATAGAAGTGAATGGAGTGGTGGTGCGCATACATGGCTCTGTAGTCCTATAGAAGTGAATGGAGTGGTGTGCATACATGGCTCTGCAGTCCTATAGAAGTGAATGGAGTGGCGGTGCGCATACATGGCTCTGCAGTCCTATAGAAGTGAATGGAGTGGTGGTGCGCATACATGGCTCTGTAGTCCTATAGAAGTGAATGTAATGGCGGTGCGCATACATGGCTCTGTAGTCCTATAGAAGTGAATGGAGTGGTGTGCATACATGGCTCTGCAGTCCTATAGAAGTGAATGGAGCGGTGGTGTGCATACATGGCTCTGCAGTCCTATAGAAGTGAATGGAGTGGTGGTGCGCATACATGGCTCTGTAGTCCTATAGAAGTGAATGGAGTGGTGTGCATACATGGCTCTGCAGTCCTATAGAAGTGAATGGAGTGGTGGTGTGCATACATGGCTCTGCAGTCCTATAGAAGTGAATGTAGTGGCGGTGCGCATACAATGGCTCTGTAGTCCTATAGAAGTGAATGGAGTGGTGGTGTGGAAACATGGCTCTTCAGTCCTATAGAAGTGAATGGGGTGGTAGCAGGGCATGCACACCACCACTCCATTCACATGGAACATTTAGTGGAACTTTACCCATTCTCCTGATCACTAGAGGTACAAGCTGTTGGATCTACAGAGATCAGACACTTACCACCTACCCTACTGAAATGGTGTAAGTGTTTACAAGGAAGGAGAGGGCCTTAGAACTTAATAATAATATTGCAAATATCTATTACTACTAGAACTATCCCGTTTAACCATGGAAGGTCACCAGTAATGAAGCAGATCTGCAAGAAATTAAACCTCCCTTGTCACTACCTTGGAAACCCATCAGCACACTACAGGCTTGTTGTCTGTAATTGATTCTAGATTAGATTGTAGTGAAATGGGTACACAGGAACGTGACTGGGAAATTGGAACACTACACGTTCCTCACACTACTCTATATTTATTACTACTGTTCCCATGGCTATACTGAGAGATTCCCATAATAACACTATATCAGGGAATTGTTATTACATATGGTATTACAGCTTCTGCAAAGAAAGGTTATTTATCATTAAATGTAATATCATTTACTTTCTTTCTTTATCACTTTCTCAAGGTGTCTGCTTGCTGTCATTCAATAGAAACCGTCATTGTTTACTTCGGTGGATAACAACCTGTCCCTTATTTCCTGACATCATAATACCTTGTTGAACTTTCCTGTATAATATTCTTCCAAGTTTTGCCAAATGTAAAACCTGTTTGTAGAGTTAGGTTGAATTTGATTTATAATGTAACTCTAGATAAAACTGATCTAGAATTATAAATAAAAATATATTAAAACCAGATAGTGAAATACACTGTATATCACAATCCCCAATCTGCTTTTATTTTTTGACTGCATAAATTTATTTTTTATTCTATTTTCTAGACATTATTGGGTGAGGTCGCTATTTTGCCTTAGCCCTCGTTCACATCAGTGTCTGGATTCTGTCCGGGGGAGTCCGCATGGGGACCCCCCCCCTCCAAACAGAATACCAAACCCAAGTGCAGTAAAAGCTCCCGGACCCCATAGACTATAATGGGATTCATGTGCTTGCTGCCAGATCTTCGCAGGGCTCATGCGGACAGTAAAGTAGTTCACCATCTACTTTCCTGCCCGCATGATTCATGCAGGCAGCACGCAGAAAGCACACAAACCCCATTATAGTCTATGGGGTCCGTTAGCTTGCAATTGCGTTTGTATTCCGTTCGGAGGGTCCCCATGTGGACTCACCCCAGACGGAATACAAAAGAAGATGTGAACCATCACTTAGTTTCTCCTTTGCTTTTAGTGATATTCTTCATAGTATAAATCACAGCCAAAGGCGGCAGTAGTCTGGAACTCACACATTGGGAATTATTTATCACTAGCTTTTACACGCGACTTCGTCTGCGGTGATTTGAGAATTGGGCGGACACAGACGTGTGAAACTGTAAAAGTGCTGTAAAAAGTTTGGTGGCCTAGCAAATGTGATGTGTTGTATTGTGTATGTCAGGCAACAGAAGAGCTTCACACAAATATGTATGTGTTAATCAAATAGATGTATTTATTGGTAGAGCTTAGTGGAGCAAACGTTTTCGGTCTGGGTGGACCTTCATCAGGCTCTGTAAGGTGTGGAAAACAGATGTGGGTAGCTATGGTCTGAAGGTAGGTGGGGCCAGGGAAGCGCTTCCCTGCGGCTGTTGGCCTGTTCTTTGTGCGCACACTATACTTCATTTTTTCTTGTTTTCCACACGGAGAGAGCGGGCCTCAGATCAGTGTTGGCAGAGGTGACTGGCCCTACCTACCTTCAGACCATAGCTACCCACATCTGTTTTCCACACCTTACAGAGCCTGATGAAGGTCCACCCAGACCGAAAACGTTTGCTCCACTAAGCTCTACCAATAAATACATCTATTTGATTAACACATACATATTTGTGTGAAGCTCTTCTGTTGCCTGTTGATACAGGGTGGGACCCTAGCTTCTACACTGGGACGAAGTCTGTATCCCTGTTGTATTGTGTATGTCGTGATACAGACAATGTGATGTGTTGTATTGTGTCAGACAATGTGATGTGTTGTATTGTGTATGTCGTGATACAGACAATGTGATGTGTTGTATTGTGTCAGACAATGTGATGTGTTGTATTGTGTATGTCGTGATACAGACAATGTGATGTGTTATATAGTGGAAAGCTATATGTAAAATGTGAGTGAGTAGAGTGAGGGCTACTCCTGAGGTGACAGTAAGGAGTGTGCAGGCAGGTTGAGGCAGGAAATGGCAGGCAGTGTGTGTGAGTGTGTATGTAGTGATACAGACAATGTGATGTGTTGTGTATGTAGTGATACAGACAATGTGATGTGTTATGTGAGTGAGTAGAGTGAGGGCTACTCCTGAGGTGACAGTAAGGAGTGTGCAGGCAGGTTGAGGCAGGAAATGGCAGGCAGTGTGTGTGAGTGTGTATGTAGTGATACAGACAATGTGATGTGTTGTGTATGTAGTGATACAGACAATGTGATGTGTTATGTGAGTGAGTAGAGTGAGGGCTACTCCTGAGGTGACAGTAAGGAGTGTGCAGGCAGGTTGAGGCAGGAAATGGCAGGCAGTGTGTGTGAGTCTATAGCTGGGGCTAGGAGTCCTGCTTTTGTGAGTCTCCTGCTAGGAAGCCATGTTGTTTAGTGGCACCAAAAGTAGCCTGTGACTCAATCCTAAGGGAAAACTATGTTTGTGGAAAATTGCACGCAAATCCGTCCAGGCGTTTTAGCGTGATTGAGGAACAAACATCCAAACTCACAAACATCCAAACACACAAACTTTCACATTTATAATATTAGTAGGATCTGCCCCTTTTTTGGACATACTTTTCGCAGGTGTGTTTTTTTTTTGTTTTTTTTTTATAGGCTGCTGTGGTGCTTCTTTATAAAGTAGATGCACCTTCTTGTTAAATGTTGTGCACATGTTAGTCTAGATGCGCCTTTTTAGTCCCTGTGCACTTTGTCCCTTTTTAATGCTTTCTAACCTGGGCTCCCTTACGCTTCCCATGGACTGGAGAGCATTTGTGCCTTTTTTTCTGCCCCCTTTTTTAGTCCATGCCCCCTTTTCTCAACAAAAAGCAAAAGAGGCAAGAGCAGCATTACAGTGTGCAAAAGGTGCAAATGTTTCAGAAGTTAAGCATAGGGCAAAAAAAAAAAAAAGACTTCAAATAAGTGCAATTTACAACGAAAAAAGTAGGTTGATAAATGTGCCCCAGCGAGTTCTATGGGAAAGTTTTCTAGACATGCTCTTTGTAGGAAGACACAAATAAGCTTTGATATCATCTATTGTCAGCAGTGTATGTAATGATGGGTCAGTGGTGTTATCTATAGAGGTGTTTACTTCTTATCTTGTCTGTGATGTAAATGAGGTGACACCCTGAAAATGTCAGTCTATTAGGCTTACTGCCCAGGGTGGAAATTGTAGGATTCAGTACTTTATAAATATATAAAGAGAGTCATATATATTAAAAAAAGAAAAGAAAAAAAACTAGAAATTTGATGCAGTCATCAAAATTTTTAACAGAAAAACTTGATTAAAAAAAAATTCTTATTTTCTTTAAGTGATCATATAACCTATTGCTTGTTGCCATGATCAGTCAAAAAAAGCCTTTTTGAATTCACCATGAAAATTTATTCCAAAATGCACAGCAAAATATACATGATTGGATTGCAAATTTATGCTATAAATTGTAAAAAAAAAAGTAAAATGTGATGCGAAAATCAACATAAATTGACTTACTTCAGATCTTTATGTCAAAATCGGCTCCAGTTAGTTTCCTGCAGCATTTTAGAATCTCCTCCGTTTCATAAGAGACTATAGAAGACTGGGCTGATCACATGGATGGGCTGCACAGAAAGGCTGGGTTCACACTGGGTTTTTTGGAGCAGATTTTGATGCGAAAAATCCACTCCAAAAAACCTCTCCAGCAGCAAGCTGCGACTGGATGCCGATGCAGTACACACAGTTTTAATCCGCTCCGGATTAGACCCAAATGAATGGACCTAGTTGGGAGGGAGTGTCGCATCATGGAATCCGCGTCAAAAAAAGGCAGGTCGCTTCTTCAAGGAAATCATTGAATTCAATGGGAGGCGGTTTTATGAGCCAGATTTTGACATGGATTCCACATCTAAATCTGGACCAAAAAAACCCTGTGTGAACCCGGTTAAAAGATCACAGTAGGCTGTACCTGCTCAGAAGACTGAGGGCCTTTGGAGTCCAGAGGGCAAGGCAAGGCCTTTTTCAACTCTGTGGTTGCTTCAACCATCTTCTTGGGTGTGGCCTGCTGGGTAAGTAGTATACCAGACAGGGAGAGAAGGGCCAGCTCTGTCCTGGGGAGCCCCCTGACCCTAGTACAGGTGGTGGGTGACAGAAGGACGCTGTATGTGGTGAGCTCCATGCTGGAGAATAAATCCCATCCCATGTATGAGCCTGTGATAGCACTGGGCAGTACTGTCAGTGACCGACTGCTTCACCCCAAGTGTGAGAAGGAGCCGTATCGGAGGTCGTTCCTCCCAACTAGTCAAGCTACATATTCTACATCAGGCCAAGTGAAGATCACTCTGCACAGAGAACTAAGTGAGCCTGAAGTCATCTTTTTCTTTAGCTACTATGACTCCTAGTATTTTCTCCTAGCTGCTATTCTGAGCTTATAGTAATATATTACAGGAGGAGACACTCATATTATCTATGCTGCTGTAACACACTGAAATTTCCCCATGGTCTGACTATTAAAGTTTTATCACATCTTATTTTAGTGGTATATATTGCATTTAAGGTGGAGTCTCATCGGTTTCTCTCTTTATGCCCTATTACAGCACATCAGAATCTTAAAGGCAAGTCTAATGACAAAATGTAAATTACTGCTGGGTATGTTGGCGCTTTATAAAATGTATTATTATTATTAATATGTTATTCAAGCGAATAGGAAGGGAGCTGCAGTTCTAGACGCTACCACTACAATGTCACATCTCTGTACACCTACTGTATACAGCATGTGACTGACACTGTAGCCTGTGGTTAGATTATAAAATATATATATATATATATATATATATATATATATATAATTATATATATATATATACACACTATATATATATATATATATATATATATATATATATACACACACACACACATACACACACACTGTATGTACACACTTTATAACCACTTGACAGTCCAGTTGAGTTGATCCCGTTTCTAAAATGTCACATTCACTGATGTTGTATTACAGGAATTTTACCAGATATAGATTTTTTTTTAACCGCTTTTTAATTGTATTTTGTTCCTGTTTAAATCCTGCGTTATTTAGGTCAACACAGGACCTGCTTTCCATCAAAGGCCCTTCATTTAATTGAATATGCCGTATATAGTATATAATAGGGATAGTAATTTTTTAGCTGCAGACAGCATAAGAGACCCAGGAGAGCAGTGATTTAATACTGTACTTAAACCTCAATGAAAGAAGCTGGACTTACAGACGTAAAGTCTCAGTTGCACCATATAAATATTGTAACCTTTACATAGTTAGTTATCAAACCCTCAAAATATACCATATTTCCTAGAAATGTTATTTTTATCTTAAGTCACACAATTTCCACTTCACACTTGTTCCTGGTTTCTTACATTCTTTGAATCTCTAGAGATGTATCTGTGAATGAGACCATATACCATATAGCTCTAATTTTAGAAGTGACCTATAAAACAATACTTTGTGATCAGAAGACAACAAACATTGATGTTCATGTAACTATTTATGTGATTATTGTAAGATCTTCCGTACAGATGGTTTATGATATGCATTCTGCTTGGATTGGGGTTGAGGGTTACTGTTATTTTCTTGTGGAAACATCCAGTTGCCAAGGTGCACAGCACTATACTGAAGATCTGCATTCCCATAGTAGACCTATATTTACTAATTCACTCCTAGTCTTGACTTTAAGGAAATTGTATTGTAATCAAATTGTCTTATGGCTACAGACAGAGCTACAGAATACATCAGTTTCTCTCTCTCGTCTTCTTTTGTATTTTCCTTCCTATTTTTTCATAAGGCTCGCTCATGCTCACATTTGATTAAAATAAAAAAAATAAAAAATTTGCAGGGTGTATTAACACATGGAACAACAGTGAAATTGATTCCACCGTGAACTATTATAGGCCTATATGCAGTCTTTTATACCGATAGACAACTCCTAGACCACAAATACACCTATCTGAATAAGAGCTCCAAAATGTTTCAAGATGTTCTGGATTTGTGACCACTGGCAATTTCAGGATTAAGTCACACACACCTCATATGGATGTATGGTGTCTATGTACTAATAAACCACATGGAAAACTTTTTTTAAAGTTACAAAAAGAGACCAAGCCAGAAGAATCTTTAAGTCTGACCAGGACAATCCAGGGTCAGTACAAGATAATCGCTTCGGTACAGTACACACAGAAATTTGAAAAGCAAACCCTATAGTAAGAGGTGCAAAAACTAATTACAGTAAAACAAAAAAACAATATGATCATTTTTTGTTCAGTTTTGTTTGATTTTTTTTTTTTTTTTTTACACAAATACTTTCCCGTTACAGTAATATTCATGTAGGGGACACATAGCTTTGTGTTGCCCGTTGAAAAAAAAAAAATAGTATAGTAATCTGTTCTATTTATTTTGCTTGATTTTTTTTGTTTCCAGTTTTGCCTTATTTTATCTATTTTACAGATTATGCCCCCCACCCCCTTCCATAAGATTATAACAATAGACCTTTGGGGGCATTTTAACATTCCTTTTTTTTTTCCTTTGCCCACTTTCCTTGTAACCAGGGCTGGCATATAAACCCCAGTATAAGAAGGAATACAGCCAAGAGCTGCTGCTTACTTAGTCTGGGTCCATTACTTCCCAGCACCCCTTCGATCACATGACCAGCTTCCATAGCTTAATAAGTGCAGTGTATACAGTGATGGGGAAGGGAGGGATGGTGGTAAACTGTCCCTGCCTTCTCTCTGGGGTACCCAGCAGTCACTGACAGCCGTCTCTGCTCCTCAATGATCTTCAGCTGCTAACTTTATCTCTGAAATGACGTACCTGTACATACTTGTGAACTGCTGCCACCCAGATGTATATAGTATATAGTCAACAGGCAGTTGGCAAATAAAACAGCTCTCCAGTCTCCCCTTACTGAAGTGCTCTGCCTTAGCTTACAGTGTGTGACAATAACCTTATTATATTTTTTCTTACTGGTTGTATAGCAATCTGCAGTTTAGAATTTTTCTATCTTACTGTGAATAAATCGCCTCTCCATGTACTGACATCCTAATGAACTGGTGTCAGACTTGTGTTTATACACTGCAGCCAAATCTAAGTAGGTTGCAGGAACAAGCAACAGGACAGGGGCCTACAGTTATATCACACTGTATATAAAGAGACACCGTGTGGTGTAAACGGAGAGGAGTTCACGGAGATCACATGAGCTCAACAGCCCATTCATACAGCTGATCAGTAGGTGTCACCTAGTCTAAGCTGGACAACCCCTTTAAATACTCTGAGTAACCTGTAACCTACAGCAGGGGTGAACCTACCCCTTTCGCCTCCCGAGGCGAACTACAGAAAGCCCCCCCCCCCCTGGAGGAGGGGGCGGAGCAAAGGGGCGTGGTGGAGTACAGGGGGCATGGCAGAGCACAGGGGGCGGGCCTTAGCACCGTTCACAGGCAGAGAGCAGGCACGGAGAAGACCTGCTCTCTGCCTGAGTGTGAGGGGAGGCTGCTGGAGCAGCGCTGCTTCAGTGGCCTCCCCAAACCACCGCTTGGTGCTAAGCCAGTCCAGGACAGCTTGCCCTGGACTGGCTTAGATAATCAAAAATGCCGCCCTCCCTGGGGTCCTGACATAGCGCCGCCTGAAGCGCTCGCTTCAGGTCGTCTCATGGGAGGTGCGGCACTGACCTACAGGGCGTTTGAAACCTCCTCTACAATAATACACAGAGTCCCAAATTCATTATGGCTCGCCAGTCTTCTGGCATACAAGGCATAAAAGTTGTAAATCTTTTGTGCAAAATTTTATTGACTTTTTTTTCTCTCCGCCATATTTGCAACCTTCTCAAGAAAGGGGGCACAGTGAGGGCAAGGCATCGAGACCCTGCCACATTTGTAAATGCAGCAAATGTATCCCGGTGCATGTTTTTCCCCAGGCAAACAGCCCAGCAGGGGGTTTGCCTAATTTATAAGCATGCACCTTGTGATATAGGAGGTGCACCCTCCGCAGGCTATGGGGCTATGAAGACTGGAGTGAGTAACTCTAGTCTTTATAAATCTGCCCCAGTAAGTATAAGCTGATATCTGCTTTTGTACTGTGTTGGACACTCTGATCAGATCACGGTTTCTTAGTAATATTCTAATAAATTGTAACTAGTTCATTGTACATTTAGTTATTGTTACTTGAAGCCATTTCTCCCTCATAGTGAGGCAATAAACCATGCACGTTACCCGCGTATTAGGACCTTATTTATCTCGCTTGAGTTGCTATTTTATTTTTACCTGTTGCATGTTACACACAGAAGGAGCATTGTCTGAATCCCAGCCCTGGCAGATGTCTTCCTGTCTTCAGGATGCTTTGATTAACATTTTTCAGCAACTTAAAATAGAAAGCAACACGTTCAGCCCCAACATTTGTAGTTATTTAAAGAAAATCCCCCAAAGCTAAACCAGCTGTTGTTTTACAACCGTAAGAAATCCAGTTGTTCCCTAAGTAAGCAGATTGTCCCAACAGTAAGAGTTACAGTGAATGTACATGCTTCTGTATTAGATAGCATTGCATCGTTTCCTGGTACTGTTTATACTGTAGAGAAGAGAATTAAAATGCATTTTCTTTTTCTTGACCATGAGTTATACAACTTTAAGACGGAATCACAGTGGGTGAAAGGAAATTCCCTGAATAATTCACATAGTCCCAGAATAGGACCAGCGGTTTACAGTGAATCCTGCTTATCCAGCCTCAGAGGCCCCGCAGTCATCAGGAGGCGCACGTTCTTAAGAAATGTTACAAACCTTTGGCCGTCCAAGTGATAGAAACTGAAATCTATGCCGGCTTGAGGATGGTTTTCAGCAGGGCTATGGAGTCAGAATTGGAGTCAGGCCGTTTGGGGTGTAGTTGGATTCACAAAAAAAGTTATCAACTTTGGCCTCAACATGTTTACTGATGTAGGAATTGAATCAATAGTTTTTAATTTTTTTTCCTCAGAACAGTTTTGTCTTTTCATGACTGTCATGTGAGGATTTGGAGTCAGGCTTGGGAAAGAGAGAGGAGTCTGAGTCGGTGATTTGACAAAACCTGGACTTTGCCTAAATTTGCAACTGTTGACATCAGAAAACTGGCATAGACCTGACCTAGTTTTGTTAATATAGCTGCAGTGCTTGTCAAAGTATATCATTGTTTACAGTGTTCACTTTGCATTTTTGGATTCTATCAAAGGTATACGTATAGGCATACAGTGGCATAGGTTTCCAAATGTAAGAAACAAAAACCTATATTGTCCTTCTGCATGTTGGAGCGCAGTAGGCGATGTCTTTCCCATACACTGAAATAAAGTTTGGCATAGTAGAAGCTAAAAGTGCAATCTTTTGGGATATCCCGGGTCTATGGGAGTCAATGGACATGTTGGAATAAGAAATATAAAAACGAAACAACAAAATGTAAACTTAGTCTAAGAGTTGGCAATTCATTTTGTTACGGAGAGAGGTTTCTACTCTGGCCGCTGCTGTATATAGCTGACAGAGGACTGCTCAGTGGCCGCACTAGGTCAGGGCTGTTTTTTTCTGACATTTCAGGTCTGTTAGTACATCATAATAACTGCACAATAAAGCAGCTACTGTACACTAGACAGAGACGTCTTACAGATTAATACTTCCCATCTTGAGTCATTTAGCATATAACTGAAGATAATGACAGGAAGGTCAGGTAAACTATACTGCAGCTCAGGAGCTTCAAGCTACACTATCAAGATATGGAATTGCATGTAACCCATTTACACAGGAACATGTGCAAGTTACAGAATGCCTAAACTTAAGACTTTAGGACAATAGTCGCACAATCAGATATTGCAGAGATTAAAAAGGTTTTAGGGAATCAAAATGATGATGCCTGGTCCTTTAGATAGGCCATCAATAACTGATCATAGGGGTCACAGGACAAGGACTGCTTGATTATTTGTCATCTGGCCTCTTTACAGTGCAGTCTCATTCATATAAACAGGGCTGAGGTACAATACCAAGCACAGCCCCTATGCAGTATATAGTGCTGTTGTTGGTTTCAGTGAAGGGGCTGCCGCTCTCTTGACCCCTGAACAATGTGGTATCTTCAAAAAATAAAATAAAAAACAAAAAAAATTGAGGAGTTGGGGTCCCAGACGTTATCTGATATTGAGGACATCTCCTAAGTAAAAGTGTTTGAAAATGACATAGACATAAGGTATTGGTACAATTTGGAAATGTTTATAATAAATGTAATAATTTATTTATACCCCAAAATGTAAGATGTCACTTGTCCTGCAAACATTTAAATAAATTACGGATTTTGGAAAGTTCTGACAAATAAGATTTTTTTTTATTTTTTTTTTAATTAAGGCTAAGACCTCATGTATCGGCCTACAGCAAATAAGAAAAAATAAAAAAAAACACATAAATTCCGATGTTTTCCTCTTTGGACTTTCTGCTCCTATTATACCTAGATGGAAAGGTGCAGTGTTTCCGCTAACTATATATATTTGTTAATAAAGATTAATATGTAATTTTCATGTTCCCAAAGTTTCTTTTGAAAAATGAGGCACCAAAAATAATCCTGAGAGCCGTACAAATGTGTCAAATAGTTGCAAACTTTTACACAAGACAGACGTGCGACAGAAGGTGCAACTCCTTGACTCCAGAAGACTTGGAGGGCTGATTAATTCCCCTGGTCCTGGCTTTTGTACTAATAAATGTGTTTTGTTTCATATTTTGTCATTTAAATGGATATAACATTTTTTACAGAATATTTCACCCCCTTGTAAGACCAATTGATCCTACATGCTACACGCCACACGTTAACATACAATCCAGTCTGTCATCTCGCAGAGATCTCGCCATGTACCACTGTAAACTTGCAGGCATTTCTAAGCTTTTCTACAAAGCCTTCCTTTCAGCATAAATGTGAGATTGGAGATAGCATGTGGAAATTCTTGTTTGAGAACCAGATGATTAGAAGGGGCTGTTTCAGCAAGGAAGTGTTTTCGAACAAGTTAGAAACGAAAACCGCACAAACTGAGACTCCTCCCTCCGCCCAATGGAAAATATGATGCAGCAACTGCAGTGTGTGTACAAATATGTAATCTTTGACCCTCGTTCCCTCTGCATTCACATTCATTCAGACAAATATAGTAAAGCTGTGATGTTACTGGGAGACAGTTGTGAAACATTCAGACAAATTTGTGTCTGTTTCATAGTGAGGAACCTTGCCAATGTTTGTGAAACAGCAGAACTCAAGAGCCAGCGATACAAAGGAGACAGTAGATTAAATATGGATTCCTTTTTGAGGACTTAGTAATGTGAATACTCACTATTCAATGATTGTCTGGTTTAAAAACCCATTTTCAGATCCTCTACTAGGGCATTGTTGTCCATATGTCCCCCTTCCCAGGACCAGCATGTATGAGCTGCTTCGTAAGAGTGGCTTTCATCCTGGCAGACTTGAGATGACAGGATAGTCATTTATTTGAATAGCTGGTTTGTAATACTATACTTAGGCTAAGACCCCACATAGCGGACAACAGCAAAGAAAACAGCGGCAACACATTGCGGTTATCCCCATATTGCTTTTCACAGAAAGCCTGCAGTGGAAACATCTGTGGACTATCTGCTTCCATTATACCTATTGATTGATTATGCTTACTTATATAGTGCCACCATATCCGCAGCGCTTTACAGACATTGACAGTCACTGTCCCATATAGGGCTCACAATCCAAATTCCTTATATCATTATGTCTTTGGTGTGTGGGAGGAAACCAGAGTACCCGGGAGAAACCCACATAAACCTGGGGAGAACATACAAACTCCTTACAGATGTTGTCCTTGGCAGGATTTGAACCCAGGACTCCAGCGCTGCAAGGCTGCAGTGCTAACCACTGAGCCATACCTATGGAAATGCCTGCAGTTTCTCTATAGGTATAATTGAGATGCTACGATTTCCAAAACCCTGGTGGTTTTGAAAATAGCCTATCTGCTACATATATTTTTCCGCAATGTGTGCATGGTATTTTCTTGAATCCCATCCACTTTGCAGAGACTGTAAAACGCTGCATTTTTCCCCACGGTGTTTATATCACGTGTGGCCTAGGCCTTAAAAAAGTTTACAATACTTCCTTATTAAGGACATATCCTTAGGATAAGTGAACATTATGTCATCGGTGGCAGGATGACAGTCAGGAACCTCACAGATGAGGCAGGTGAAGTAGCCACAGCCATTGGTGGGCACTGCAGCTTCTTCATTGAAGGCAAATTACAGCACAATATCCTGCCCTAGGGCCATGCTTGTTACTGCAGCTCAGCCCTTCTAACTTGAATGGGAATGAGCTTCAGATGAACCATGTGACCACTGAACATGAGATCACCGACACAAGCAAAAGGTGCAGCGCTTGTGAGCACTGGGGCTTGTTAAAACAGCTGATTGGTGCGCATCAGACCCCCATGATCACATATTGATAACCAATCCTAAGGAACCCAGTAACCAAAATTTAGCCAATGACCTATAAACTATATTGGGAATAAGCAATCAGTTTGGGTTGAACTGATAGGACTGCAAGCAAGGACAAGGGTCCTTCGATCTACCCGCACATTTTGATGGAGCAGCAGTTGCACCTGTCCACGTCTGTCACCTAAGAGCATTTAAAAAAACAAAACAAAACATGTAAATGTGAAAAGGGGACATAATTACCCCATTTTTTTTATTTTTTTTTGGGGGGGGAGATAATATAAAGAAAAAAAAACACACACAAAAAAGCCCCATTTGTCACTGAAAAAGACAAAACAATTATGTATAAGGCCAATTACAGATGACCATGCTGCAACCAGCCTACTGTGAATTAAACATATAGGCTGCACACGAGGATGTGCTTCTGCGGCTCCCTTCATTAAATGAATAGGAGCCATGGAAGAACGGGTCACAAAATAGGACAAGAATAGCACCAGTTCTATCCATCTGTGGCCCAGACTGTCGCCCGCACACGGGACAGTGAAAATCACGGTTGTGAAATACGCAGATAGCACACTGACCCACACCACGGTCGTCTGCAAGGGGCCTTACTCAAAGAATAAAATGTTATAGCCCTCAAAACCGCATATGAAAAAATGGCCCGGTCTTGAAAAGGTTAAAATTTTCCAACTGCAGAAATTCATGGCAATCTGATATACAATAATTGTCCTACTGATGAACAGAAGGTCTAATCTATAAACTATGATAAGTTGAACTAAGGGGCCATGACACTCAGTAATTGAATTTACATGTACAGAGCTTTTGCACTACCAAACAAAGCATAGACATGGCTGTATTATGTATCATTAATGTCTGCGGTGGAAACCCTTCAACTATCATAGAACGTAAGAGCGGTCCCATGTCCTTTGCAGAGTTAGCTGACGGGCCTCAGTGGTCACATGTAGCGGGGACTTCTGACAGAAGAATGCACTGGAGCATGAGAACCGCACTGCGCTGGAAGACACCAGAACACTGAGGACAGGTATGGGTTGTGGTTTTTTTTTTTGTATTTTTCTTTGGGGGGGGGGGGGGGGGTCATTTTTTCACCTTCCCCAGCCTCATAAAAAATACATGGATAATACAACTAAATCTATGGTGCAGCTTCACTTTGAGCGCCTTGATTTGACTACGGTTCAGACTCCCTTGGCTTGTAATAGGGTTACTGGGATAGTGTTGTGGGGTAATTTTCAAGAGTTGTAGGGAAGTCTTAAAGGGGTTATCCAACTTCCAAAAATGATCTACTGATACAACCACGGCAGTGCACCATTTCCTTGGCTTTATTTTACTTGCTGCTCATTTACATGTAGTGAATCTGCAGACAAACTATACAGCTTCATGCTATTACTCTGTGTGTGTCCCTTCATTTGGGGTCCGTGTTGTGTCAGATTCTTCATTTCTTGCAGTACTGCATATCTAACCAGGTAGTACAACTCTGCTACATCTTAGGTCAGTATGGGTGGCTTAAAGTAGTAAGTAGATTAAGTGCTGCTGTGACGTTTTGTTGCTGGCAGAACTGCTCACAGTGAGAGGTATTTCAGCTTGTAAACAAAACTTCACAGCTGAGGTCAACAACCCAAAAATGAACCATATAAGCGCTGCCAATATTAAACCGGATATATATCAGGAAGTGTTTGGTATTGATGCATCCTACTTTAAAATAAATAAAAAGATAATGCTTCAGCATGGATAATGCATACAAACATATTATGGACAATTCTATGATACCAAGTTTGTCTTATGGAAGGCCCTTTCCTGTTCCAGCCTGACTGGCTGTGGAGCAACTTGAATGGTCCACACAGAATCCTGACCTCAACCCTTTGATCACCTTCAGGATGAACTAGAATGGAAGCAAGGCCTTCTCACCCCAAACACAATTCAACAAACACTAAAGTTAGTGTCATGAAAACAATCAGTATAAAGTATTTTTTTTTAATTTATTTATTTTTTTAATATTTGGTCTGCCCAAGATTTTTGTCAGGAGATCTGTCAGAAGATTCAGCCAGGCATAGCATAAAAAGATGCCTATAGGCTTGTGTTTAACAGAGGCAAACAGGTGGCGTCTGTCACCCATAAGCATCCCTTTTAAATAAACAAACAAAAACACTCAACATATACCACATAAATGATTCTGCGTGTGAACATACCGCGCGGCTAGCCGCAACAAAATGCTGATGCTGTGCACTGGAATTCCACTCCAGATTAAGCCTGAATATATGGGAGGGCTTACATGATGTGCACATTTATGACCCATCAAAGTCAACGGAACCCCACTTACCCCTGTCCCACAGGCCTGATGCCTTGGAGTAACCCTGGACCCCGACCTATCCTTCAAGTCACACATTCAAACCCTCAACACTTCCTGCCGCCTCCAACTCAAGAACATCCACCGAATCCGCTCCTTCCTCACCCCTGAAACGACTAAGACGCTTATCCAGGCCCTCATAATCTCCCGCCTAGATTACTGAAACACCCTTCTCCATGGACTCCCAGCAAACACCCTCGCCCCTCTCCAGTCCACCTTAAACTGTGCTGATCGTTTAATCCACCTCTCCCCCGATCCTCATCGGCTGCTCCCCTCTGCCAGTCCCTCAACTGGCTACCTATAGCCCAGCGAATTGAGTTCAAGCTACTAACGTTAACATACAAAGTGATCCACAACCTGTCCCCTCCATATATCTCTGACCTAATCTCCCGCTACCTGCCCACACGTAACCTCAGATCCTCCAATGACCGCCTACTCCGCTCTGCCCTCATCCGCTCCTCACATAACCGTCTCCAAGATTTCTCCCGTGCATCCCCCATACTCTGGAACTCCTTACCACGACACATAAGACTGACCCCCACAATCACAGGCTTCAAGAAAGCCCTGAAGACTCACCTATTCAGGAAGGCCTACAACCTCCAATAACACTATCACCGCACCCCCATCTGTACAGTCTCCCCCTTTCCTTCTGTCTCTACCCCCTTCCCTCATAGATTGTAAGCCCTCGCGGGCAGGGCCCTCTACCCCACTGTGCCAGCCGATCACTGTTAGTATTATATCTACCTGTATATTCTGTGTATTGTATGTAACCCCCAAATGTAAAGCACCATGAGATTAATGGTGCTATATATATATAAATAAATAAATAAATAAATAAATAAATAATAATAATAATAATAATAATAATAATAATAATAGTTATTTTGCCAATGTGGGTCAAAAATCTGGCACAAAGTAAGTCAACTAATAGGTGGTAGACAAGACATTTGGCACTTGCAGGCTTATGTGCTTATCCATAAAGGGATGATTCTGCATAGTTTTATCAGTTTGTGGCCACAAAGATATGTTTCTGCAGCTATTAAGCACCTAACATGGTATTACTATTGTATTACTATTGGTTCTGAAGGCATTTTGGATCTTTCAAGCTACCTTTATTAGCCAGAATACCACCCACTTTGTAGGTATTATAAAATGCTATGGTTTTTGCCCTGGTGTTTCTACCATGGTAAACCTCAGCATTTTCGCAATGTGGAGCCCCAGCCTGAACAGGAATTTTTTCAACACCTCTACAAACTCCAACCAATGACACCCTTTTACAGCTGCCGCTCCACTGGTTTTGGCACAACTGGATTTTTTTTCCTCTAGCAGTCACTGTTTCCAGAGTAATCACTTCGGTTTCTTTTAGCACAATCATACTCTGTACTGTCAGGTGGGTGGGTGAAAAAACACACAGGAACCGCCCAATTGACAGTAGAGCCCAGAATTGTGCTAAAACTAACAAGTGATTGCTCTGGAATAGAGGGGGCTAGAGAACAAAAAAATCCATCTGTGCTAGAATCCAAGGATGCAAAGAGTTGGAGGTGGTTATTAGTCCTCTTTAGGTTGGCTTTACACAAGTTATATAAGTTTATTTTAATAGAATCTGCTGTAAATCTTATGTACTACCACAGACATCAGATTCTCAGCAGACTTTGCCACATTCAGTGGATCTGCCAAAGGTTTGCAGATATGTATTTTGTGTACGACCAGCTTTAGACTGATGCATTTTGGG
Organism: Leptodactylus fuscus; assembly: GCF_031893055.1. Lineage (NCBI taxonomy): Eukaryota > Metazoa > Chordata > Amphibia > Anura > Leptodactylidae > Leptodactylus > Leptodactylus fuscus. Next base: position 15,700,333 of record NC_134274.1, on the reverse strand, counting down.
AAGGGCTCAATATCCCTTTTAAGCCAAAAATGTCTGACCAGTAATTTATTTGTAACGCGTCATATACAAACATGACATTAAAAAAAATTTGATTAATTTCTAGAACATTTTCTTGTTTCCAAAATATATCTGTCTGCGGCTGTAAGTTTAATGTGACCTCTCCAAACATGTCCCTCTCTGTGGAAAATCATTTTCATGAACCTTAGCCAGTCTTTTTTCAAGATGCTTGTATGAGGCAAACCTCTGATGAGAATTCATCTCCTGCCAAAAAACTGCTTGTTTGGAACAGCCTTGTAAGATTCCACAGCCAGTCATATGTCTATATTAGGACATATCGCATCAATGAAGATAATGCTGACATTTTAACACTGGTTCAAAAAATAAAAATATATCTATATACATTGCACATATATTACAGCAATGACATGTGTTATGTGCTTGCATGTGTTACATTACTCAGACTCAGATATACCAAGATATATTTAGGATTTCAGCCATGCAAAGGGTCAAAAGTTAGGAACCACCCAAACATCTGTAAGACGCTTGAAGGGGGTTGTTCCTGATCAGGAATCACCAAATCTCGCTGACTCTAGGAATCTGTCCAGTTCTGCTACCAGGGCATATGCGTTTAATAGAATGGGTACCTGAATACTGTAAAGAGCAGCTCATTTCTCCTTTTACTGCTACATTTTCCTCAAAGTTCTATGTAATTGTTCCTGGAAACAATCCTAATGTTAAAAATAAAAATGGCTATTTATACAGTCCTCTGATGAATCATGTAAGTGGTTAGAAAGCTTCATGTTAAGGGCTTATTCACACATCCTGCTTACAGAGACATATTATGACCTTGTTATGCTAAGGTTCACACTAGCATTGGCTCTCTATTGCTCCGGTCCATCAGAGAAACAGAACAAGTAGCATGTAGACCATTAAAATAGCTGTTCCATACAGAACCTGACGGACCACATTGACATCCAATAATCCGTCAGGTGTCCGTTGCTGGATGAGAAAACTGTGCGTGCGGGAATTTGTCTTCCGATTTCAGGCAGACACAGAATCTGCTGTAAATGTGAGCGTAACCTTAATCACAATGGCATGTCTTATTCATTTTAATGGGTGCCTGCAGACATGCTTTATCTTAATTCACTTTGCAGACCACAGACACCCATTAAAGCTGTCCATATTTCACAGGACCAGATATATTGAAGTATAAAAAAAAAAATAATGTGAAAAGATAAGTGAAAAACGGATCATCCAAGGACAGCACACAATCCTAAAAGGAGTGACAAACCTGGATATTAAACAACCGTATAAAAAAGTGTGAATTATTCTTTGTTTGTATTCAGATGTTATAGTCAAAGTCATGTGATGATATAAAGCACATGCGGTTTTATGGCAGTTTTCTTTGCAGTTTTTACAAGTGAAAAAAAAAACCCTAAATCATTTTTTTTTTCAGTGGTTTTAACAACACCTCAACTGCAAAGTCTGGATAGACGCTAAACTAAACATGACCTCAGCATTTCACCATAGCATACTAAAACAGAAGTGCGTCATCTTTTACTTCCAGAGAAATGCTATTGCTCACTGTTCCAGTGTAATGCAGCAGGTTACAAATGTTGTTTCTTTCCCTTAGCGCCCATGCCATGTCATTCCCACCCTAGGGTAAGCAGCGGACCCTGGGCACCCTAACAATACAGCTAACAGATGTCACATTATTTTGCCTCACAGCATTGGATTTTATACTCCCGAGTTCGGTAAGTAAATGGTTGTTTTACATAATCGTATAGGCAACTGCTCAGGATGAAAGTTTTCATTATGTTGCATTGAGAAATTCCATCTGCAAGTCTCATACCTGTTGTTTATCCTGCTGCGGCAATCGCTGCAGATCAGATCCCCTACACTGGATCAGTTGCATAGCAACAACCTAAATTGGGCTTTGGTGACAAATTTTCTTTCCGTAAATCAATGGGGATAAATCAGCGTCAGTTATAATGAAGATCGGCGTTGTGTCTCCCCGGATCTATCCCCAATATTCTCCTAAATAAGGCAATAAGATTATTAGAAGGATATTCACACCGGCTTCCCAACACATTGCTGTCAAAGTGGAGGTTTTAGCTGCAAACACGGTGAAAATGCTGCAAAATGCTGCAGTATTAGGAACATGCAACGAAGAAGATTGACGGCAACGGCAGATAAAGACCACATGGTCCGTCTAATCTTAAGATAGGTGTGTTTATCCCAGGCATGCTTACATTCACTTACTATAGGATTCCCAACCACATCTACTGGGATTTTGATCCAAGCCTCAAATGACATTTCCTGACATTGCTACTGATCTTCGCCCCTGATTAATTTAAGATCATCCCCCTCTGTTCTTGTGTGTTTGTTTTTTTAGGGGGTTTTAAGGCAAGTACCCTTTTGTAGAAAAAAAAAGTTCTAAGAATACCACAACTCATGTCACAAGCAAGCAAATCCTTTTGCTTTTGGGGGCCGGCACACATTTAAAGTTCTGAGGGTGTTTTAGCTTTTAAGCAGCTTTTCACTCATAAGATGATAAGGCAGAAACTATCCATCTATCCGGCTGTCTACTCACTGCTGTAGAGGAGAACTGCCCCTCTTAGCCATGACTCCACTTCTTCTGACATCTGACTGAGTATTTGAAGATAGTGGTGGTTTTGGTGGCATTAGCCCCCCTAGGACCCTTGGAAACTAGACAGCACCAGCCCCCCAAGTGCACTCACTAAATGTTTCACTTCTAGAACACTAGTTCTCAGCCACAACATGTAACCCCAATACTGTATAGCCTATTCCATAGGTTCTGCCCTATGGAGAACCATAGGTTGAGAACCACTATGGCATATGCCTTGTTAAATACACTGCAATCCTTAAGAATAACTGCGTATTGTGGCTGTGAAGGAGTGATTGAGCGTCAGGTTGATGGTGGGATGGAACTGGTTGAATTGTTCACGGTAGGTTTTCAGTTGTTGTTCAGACCCAGTCCAAATGATTAGGATATCGTCAATGAAGCGATAGTAGGCCAGAGGCCTTGTGGTGCAGGTGGATAAAAAGGTCACTCAAGGTTGGCCATGAAGAGATTAGCGTACTGTGGCGCCATTTTACTCCCCATTGCGGTGCCAGTCTGCTGTAGATAGATGCAGTCACCAAAAGAGAAGTAATTGTGGATGAGAATGAGTCACATGGGTTTATGGCATCTTACAGAAATCACTGACCTGAGAACTGATAAGAACCTGGAATTGTTTACATTGTTTCTACCAATTACTAATCACCCTCTACCCCCCCTTCCTCCTACAATTCTATCCCTATGTGTCCTTTTGGACATAAATATGCATCCTTCAGAAATGTTTTTTAAATTTACTTGAGAAAGGAGCCGAGAGTTCCGAAACGTTGTATCTGTCGTCATTATTAGTCATTAAAAAGGTATCAACTACTGAAGACTCAAGTTTTTTTTTTGTTTTTTTTTTATATATTTCCTACCCATTGGCTAACACGGTACGCGAACAAACAATTTTCCTTAAACTAAATACTACATTGGCAGACCTGACACCCTACGCAGGGCCCTCTGCTACCATGACAACAAAATGACAGCCCACCATGAGAATGGTGGGTTGGAGGGAGCCCTGTAACCAATCAGATGTAGGAGTTGCTATTGACTGCAGCATCTGAGAAGTTAATTATACAGGATCGCAGTTATATTTGATCCTGAAACATAGGGTGCCAAGCTTCCTAGTCAGATCAATTTATTTCCCCAAACCACAGCCCTCAGTAGGCAGGAGAGGATATTGGCTCAACCTGCCCATCTGATGTAAATCTAAGGCATCATGGGACTGTTATCTAACCCGAGAGAAAGCTGGACGCGCAGGAGCAGGATGAAGTCTAAGAAGGAATATGGTGTTTGATCTATAGCAGATGCTGGATGTCAGAGAGATAAGTAAAATATACATAAAGCTCCAGAAGTTGATTGATAACCAGGTATAAGGAGGGAGAGCCGATGGGCAGAGAAGGTTTTCTTTAAGCTACCAGTCACATTCCCAGCTTAATGAATACCATGTGCAAATGAAACACCTGAATCAAAATAAAGCAATCCATCTTTATGGATCTTAAGAAAATGAGTTTATGATTTTATTACAGTCATGTCACTTTTATTGGGGTATGTTAATCATCAACTGGTGGGGCATGTCCCCAAGGACTAAACACGCCAAAGGCACGAATCCTGTCTGTTATCAAGAACACTACCATTACAAACATGGAAAACACTTTGCACAATGTACACAAAACCTCATCTGTTACGTGTCACAAAGATCAAAGAGGAATATGCATGAAGAAAAACCATAAATACATGTGGTTTTGTAGATACATAACTCTCCACACTGCATAATAAGGCAAACTAATGTTTCAACTTGTCAAAAGAAGAGAAAACACCGCCCGCTGCGAAATATGTTGCATGAGAATAACGGGTTATGAGATATTCTACACACACGATTGTGAAAGATGTGCAGCAATGATTCAGCTCAGAGATGTATACTTTTCAATAGCAGATTTGTTTTTCAAGAATTTCCTGCAGTTGTTCCTATGAGATGGACTGATTTTACGGGAATCTATAGGATACCCCCAGGGGCAGGCTGCAGGTGCCCATAATACAGGCTACAAATTACAGCATGCCAATTGCACATGGCTTTCCTGGTCTGTGTTTATATTTAGCAAATAAATATTCTTGTCATTGACATTTATCTTGAGGATGTCCCATAAAAGTCACTTCTCTCCAGATAGTCCATCAGGTGCCTATGAGGCTAGATAATGGTTAGAGAAGCCATGAAGACTTCATCTTTTGCATGATTTCCCTGCTTGTGGCTAGTTGACTGGGTAATAACATATTATAAAGTCTATATTATACAGCCAGATATTCTGCAGCCAAGTGTCCATCAATGAGAAGTACACGGGGTACAGCAAAGCCCCCCCCCCCCTCACCCCATTCGGGGCTTCACTGTCCCGATTCACAGAGCGATGCGGTCAGCCAAGTAATGAACATTTACTCATTGATCAGCAGCAATATTAGAGCAATTATTAGTAACAAGCATTACTAGGAGTGACAATAACTGCACTGAATATTAGCCCATCTAATGTTGCTTTAAGTCTCAAACAGACAGAATACTCAAGGCTAGCGCTTCTACCCAAATCATAAGAAAATTAAGTTTTTTTTTTATATGCAGTAATCCTGAATAAGATGTAAGGGCTCGTTCACATCTGCGACCGATCTCAGTATGTCGGGTTTCCGTCTTCTGCAGACAGTGTCCGTCCGTGAGCGCCAGTGAGCGTTTTGTGCTCTCCGCGGCAAAACAGTTTTTTTTTAACCGGAAACAAAGTCCTGCATGTCCAACTTTGAGTCTGGTTAAAGAGGACCCTTCATGGTTTGGGGCACAGGCAGTTCTATATACTGCTGGAAAGCTGACAGTGCGCTGAATTCAGTGCATTGTCGGCTTTCCCGATCTGTGCCCCGGGTAAAGAGCTATCGGTCCCGGTACCGTAGCTCTTTACAGTCAGAAGGGCGTTCCTGACAGTCAGTCAGGTACATCCTTCTCCGCAGCAGCGCCTATCACGCTGTACAGTGTGAGCGGGGAGGAACAGTGTGGGCGCTGTACAGTGCGATAGGCGCTGCTGTGGAGAAGGATGTACCTGACTGACTGTCAGGAACGCCCTTCTGACTGTAAAGAGCTACGGTACCGGGACCGATAGCTCTTTACCCGGAGCACAGATCGGGAAAGCTGAATTCAGCGTACTGTCTGCTTTCCAGCAGTATATAGAACTGCCTGTGCCCCGGACCATGAAAGGTCCTCTTTAAAAAGAAAAATGGTTTTGCCATGTAGAACACAAAACACTCCCCGGCGCTCACGGCTGGACACTTTCCAAACCCATTCAAATGATGGGTTTGAAAACTGAATGCAGGTTTCCGTCTCCTGTCCAGTTTCAGGCAGGAAACGGAAACCTGCTTAACGGAGGCCGGGGCGCAGATGTGAACTCGGCCTTAATCAGATAAATATTTAATTTATTCATAAGGGTCCACGCAGGTTACAAAGCCATGTGGACAAGACCCTGTATGGCTGCACTGCATATTCTACATTCACAAGTGATTCTACTAAAAGAAGGTACCATTGGTAATCTGGATTACATGGAACATGCCATCATTTTATTTTTTGTAGAATCTGTGGATACAAAGGTTTGTGTGCATTAGTAATACTGTTACATGTATGAGCCCTAAAAAGAGAAATATCCACTATGGCATAAACTTGGAGTTGTTTCATGAAACAGAAAGTAAGGATCATGAACCTTTTGGAAAACCACTCTATGTAGTGTTTCCTATAATCCTAAAGCAAACAGAAGCCAGAACCTCCAGCAGCCTTTGTAAATAGCTATAATATGCAAACTCTGTAGTGTTTGTTTTACTAAATTACCCCTTCAATGTATCAGGGATAGAATATCTCTCCTTATGTAGGAACAGTAGAAAGCCGTCCAATATTAGTATGTCCAGACAAAGATTTGGCCACATTATGACAAGCATTATAAGGTCAGGTTAAATCACTACATGACCTGGGTCCGCAAGGACTCGGCAATCTCTGATCCCTAGCGGATCACATGGCCACCAGATCAGATGAGAGCTACATCATGGCGGCTCCCATAGCTATGTATACAGCACTCTGAGGTTTTGTGGTTTTTTTGGACAGACACAAAAATGTAGTATAAAACCCCCCAAAAAAACCACACACAGTAACGATAGTTGATTTACAAAGAGGTCCAGTGCCAATGTGAAATGCCAGACTCAAATATGTCCTTTTATATAAGGGGTTCTCAAGAACTTATTCACCTCAGTATATTCTGTCAGTGTTAGGGTGTGTTCACACGGAGGAATTGCCATGGATTTTAGTACGAATCTGGAGCAGATTTCTCCCTGAATCCACCTCTCATTGCTTTCAATGGGAGGCAAAGATCGCAGCAGGACGCGGGGAAAAAAAAGCATCTTGCTCGATCTTGCCGTGGATTCAGTTGCGGGGTCCGTGGCTCGAAACTCCCTCCTGATTAGGCCCATTCATCTAAACAAATCCATAAAAGGATTATTGCTGTATATGGGGATTACGCACCAAGTAAGTTTTTGGGTCAAGCATCTTCAGACGAAATGTGTCATAAGGTGGAGGCCATGATTTTGGAAGATTAATATGAATTAGGCATTTCAGTTGGCATGGTTTCCAGTATCATTAATGATGGTTTGATGATGTCAAAGGTCTGTCCCTGTTGGCTAACAGGGATGTTGATGCCCGAGCACAAAACATGTCGTCAGCAATGTAGCCAAGAGACTGTTGGCACGTTCGGAGAAAATTCAGGATACTTTTATCCTCGGATTGTTATGGATGATGATCCTGAGACCAAACTAGAGTCCATGCAATGGAAACAAAAAGGGTCACCAACTCCAAAGAAATTGTGTGCAGCCGTCAGCTGGAAAGGTTGTGGCTAAGTTTTAGTGTTTTATTAGTAGAATTCATCCACACAAGACTGGAGACATCTCTGCTTCAATAATGAAGACATTACGTGAGGCAATTAATGAGAAACGCGGTGGAAAGTGGTCGGCAGGTGTGTTACTGACTCACCGGCTCAAACGTCAGCGATAAAATCACCAGCTACTATCAGGGAATGAGGCTTCATGAAGCTTAACCCTCCCACCCTACAGTCCGCACCGGGCTCCCAATCATTACTTTCTCTTTCGTAACCTGAAGAAATCTCTGCATGGATAAGGATTTCCTGATGATAATAGAGTCAAAGAGGCGGTAACAGGGTTCCTGCAGCAGCAAGGAGTCTCCTTCTACTCTGAATGCATCCCATCACTGGAGGAAAAATGGAATAAGGGTGTTCAAGTTAAGGGGACTACATTAAAAAGGAGAAATTTCAATTCTCAGAAATTTTTGCTTCCATATTAAAGGTAGATAACTTGTTGAACAGTCCTCATACGCTCTACTAGAAGAATCTAATTCATGCAGTGCATGGGAATGGTGCATCACGTATAGCTCTTCTTAAGCAGAAAGGAAATCTAGGATTTAAGAGCATGTTGTTGATTTTGAAATCCTTTCCATGCCCGATTGGTAAAATCTGCTGTAAAATTTTCAGGTAAACTTCATATTTTAATAATTTTCAGAGAAGCGCCGTGATAATCTTCTACAGTGTGACCATTGCAAATCTTCTGCTAAATGATCATAAAAAAAACTTGCTTGTGCGAGAAAAAATATGTATCAGATTTCTTAATTTTCAAGCAAACAAATTCTGTAGTGATGCAGAGATAGAACTAGGGTTGAGCCAATCTTGACTTTTCAGGATCAATTTTGAAATCCGATTTTCATTTTCCATTCGAACCTGATCTTGATCCTAATTCCGATCCCAATGCAAGTCAATGTTTTGTTTTTTTTACTAATCGGAGATCGGATTTTAATAACAATCCTATTCACTATACAGCATGGAAACTAACAATTGAACGCTTTAATTGTTAGAGTCCACACTGTGTAGTGATTTTTTTTTAATCACCGATCTCGATCCCACCTAAAAAGATCGTGTTCGGAATTCCGATCGTGAAATTTTCTCGATCGCCGATTGAAATCCGATCTTTTCCGAAAATGATCGCTCAACCCTACTTATCACACATGAGTCACAATCTGGGAATATGTTATGCAAAACCAAGATCGCTCAGTCACCCAGCATCTAATAGGACAGCCTAAAATCTCTTTTTGTATTTTTACATTTGGTCGCACTCCCCAATAGCCATACTAAAGTACTGATCACTTCTAGTAATGTTTATCTATTGCTTTATGCACTAGTAAAACATTTTGATTACAGTCTCCCCTAGTGGTGAACTATAGCCATGACAATCAAGTCTATAGGACAGTACAGGAAACATTAATGTCATGTATAAGTAAATAAACACACAGCAGGCACAGCTGGCAAATAAAAGGCACCATGAAGTGATGGACCTGGACTGTGTATCTGAAAAACGGTGCTTGTAATGAGAGCTGGGGTTATACAAAGCTCCGCCATTTCTAATGTATTTATGTGATATTAGGTACAGACTGGCGTCAGGAGAACAACAGAGAAACTGACCACTGAAATAGCAAGCATCAATAGAGCCTGACAGATCCATAAACTGTAATAGAGTCCTTTGGGGGTCATTTATTTTTTATTACTGAAACCACCAGACAAAAAAGTTGGACTTGCAAGAATTTAGTCTGGTGACAGGTCTGGTGATTTCTGACAGACACTGCGATGGAGACCTCAAACGGAGACTCAGTTGCAGATGTCAAAGTAGCCTGACATGTTTCACTGATTGAAAAAAAAAAAAAAAAAAAGGATCAAAACAAAGTCTATGGGGCAATCCACATTTCCAAGATCTCCTATTTTTTTGTTCGTTTTCACTGATCCCCAAGTAGACTCAAGTCTATGAGGGATGTATGAAAATACTGCTCCACAAATTCAACACAGACAAGAAAAAGCTTGGTTGTGTGAATATAGCCTTGGGATAGATCAATGGTACCCGATGTCAGACCCACCATTCTAATATAGATGGCCTTGCCTGTTAGGGTAGTTTTCATATAGATGACACATTGTTGTATCAATATGGGGAAGCTAGTAGCGCCTATAGTTGTATATACAGCGCTCACTGAGTGCTGTGTATATCAGGATCAGGAAGATAGAGGCGGTAATAAACCATCCCTGACTATCCTATACCCGGCTCTCCGCTTCAGCAGCTATATGATTTTGTGCGTCCAATGGGAAAAACCACAGTGGCAACGCATTTCAGTTCTACCTGCAGAGATTTAGACAAAGTTCACAGAGGTTAAAAAGATTGGGCATCCATCCATTGGTGTCTGCTACTTTTACGGTCCGTTTTTCCGTTGTTCTGGTCCTCAGACTTGAGAAACTGACACCAGGTACTGATCAGAACTAAACGATAGCTTAAACACTGGAATAGTATGGTTAAAATGCTTAAGTATTTGCCCTGCAGACCGGTGCTAATAGCTGCCTATAGACATAGGCAATATAGACTCTTTCTCTATTGAAGAGGTATACGTTTTGTGTATAATATTTATCTCTACATAGCAATGAAAGATTTAGACAGGACTAACACACAAAGCTGCAGTATTAGGGCATGGCCCTACATTGCGGAAACGCATATCTTTTTGTTGCAGATTTTGCTGCATTTTTTGAGCCAAAATCCAGGAGTGGATTGAGCAGAAATTAGAAGTATAAGAACTTCCTAGATATTTCCCATTCCTTTTGTAGGAAATATAAAAAAACAAACTTTATAGTCTTCAGTAGTTGTTACCTTTTTAATGGCTAACTAATGATGACAGATTACAACGTTTCTGAACTCTCGGCTCCTTTCTCAAGTAAATTTAAAACCATTTCTGAAGGATGCATATTTATGTCCAAAAGGACACATAGGGATAGAATTCCAGGAGGAAGGGGGGGGGGGGGGAGAGGGTTATTAGTAATTGGTACAAACAATGTAAACAATTCCAGGTTATCATCAGGTCTCAGGTCAGTGATTTCTTTAAGATGACATAAAACCATGTGACAGATTTAGCCCCTTCTCCAGTGTTTGAAGCAGGGTCATAAGTTTACACTCATAAATCATAAATATTAGGATCATAATATCACCGATCACATGAAAATTTTGGTTTTAAGGGGGAATTTCAAATCAAAGAAAGAACGACAGATTTATGAGTGTAAATTTATGACCCTGCTTCAAACATTGGAGAAGGGGCTAAATCTGTCACATGGTTTTATGTCATCTTACAGAAATCACTGACCTGAGACCCTGAAAACTGATAAAAACCTGGAATGTTTACATTGTTTGTACCAATTACTAATGACCCTCTTTCCCCCCTTTCTTCCTAGAATTCTATCCCTATGTGCCCTTTTGTACATAAATATGAGAAAGGAGCCGAGAGTTCCGAAACGTTGTTATCTGTCATCATTATTAGCCATTAAAAAGGTATCAACTACTGAAGACTATCAAGTTATTTGTTTTTTAATATTTCCTACCCACTGGCTAACACGGTACGAGAAGAAACATTTTCCTTATTCCTTTTGTAGCCATTCTTGGCTTTGGCTCAAAAAACCGCAGCAAAATCTGCAACAAAAAAAGCTGCGTTTCCGCAATGTGGGGCCTCAGCCTTATATTACACACTAATATGGTGCCAACAACAGAATACTATTTGCTCACGATACAGTAAGTACATAGATTAAATCTGTAGTTGCTGCAAAACAAATAGGAGCTTGAAAATGTCACATTTACGGCTTATAAGTGCAAGTGAGTTAGGGTGGGTTCACACTACTTATTCAATGTCGCTGCATTCAGCCATCACACAACAGATCTACATTGGGTGTCCACCTGCATTTACACCATTGTAAAAAAAAAAAATAATAAATAAATTTTACACACACACACACCCAAACAAAATCACCGGCGCAAAATAACGTGGTGTATACGCTCCTAACATTGAAATGAATGGGAGCATTTTGAGCGCGTCATCTGCCGGCACGTGTATACGTGCCAGATCACGCGCAATGTTACATCGTGTGAACGCACACTAAGGCTGGGACCCCGTGTGCCGTAAACGCTGTGGCAAAATCATGTAGTGTTTTACAGTCTCTACAAATCCCATCCACACATTGCAGCAAAATACCCGCAGCAGAAATTCTGTGATTTCCAACACCATTGCGTTCTTCTAAATCGTAGCATGTCCATTATGCCTATGGAAATGCATGCGGTTTCCCTACAGGCATAATAGAAGCAGAAAGTCCACAGAAGAAAATTCTACAGACTTTAAGTGAAACGAGCTGCGGGGAAAAATGCAATGCGATTCCGGAGCAGGATTTCCCGCAGCGCTCTGTCTGCACCACCACCCCCACCGCCGCCATGTGGGGGGTTAGCCTAAAGTGTCATTATTTTCAATAAGAGCCACTGACTAACACTAAAAACAGGGTGCCACAAACTGATAATCCCCGTTCCCACTTTCGTTTTTCCTGCCATCAAATAACTCTGTGTGAACATACTCTACTATAGCTGAAGTGTAATTACAGAAGCAGATTCCTCCCCATGTAAGTAACATAATAAGAAAGAGAGCGATCCATGGTGATGAGAAGAGGAAAGGTTGTACGCTATATGCTATTGGTGTACTGCCCTGGAGGTTTAGGGAAGACACCGTGTGGGAAATGGCGATAAGCTCTGGATATGAATAAATTATTAGGTTCTGTACTTGTCACCAGTTTGCAAAAATTTCAGAGTGCATTATTGTCAGAGCTGCTTGTTCTGACTAACTGACTGTAAATGCTTGTCCTGCTCACTAGAGTCTCTGAACAAACACCGTAAAAGTGGAATCTATTTGCAAGTTAGAGATAAGCCTTATATGAACATTTCTGTGTGATTTACCACCAGCGGAAAATTACTGCTGTGTTCACATATCTCAAGTCTTGTGACATAAACTGATAAAAAATAAGGATATTAGGTCATGAGCAGATATGAAGAAACTGGTAATGGGCCCTTATGTGTTGGCGAGAAAAAAGCATACCTCCCAACCGTCCCGATTTCCGCGGGACAGTCCCAATTTGGGTGACATGTCCCGCGGTCCCGGTTGGAGGGAGGTATGTCCCGATTTCAACTCAGATCTGCGTCCAGAGGACGCAGATCTGAGTTGAACACACATGCGGCTGAAGGAAGGAGCTGACACAGGTCAGCTTCTCGCTTCGCCGCTGCCCGCGTCTCTCCCTGACACACGCGGCTGAAGCTGTTCGCGTGCTCGCTTCGCCGCTGCGTCTCTCTCTCGCTGACACATGCAGCTGAAGCGAGGAGCTGACCTGTGTCAGCTCCTCGCTTCACCGCTGCTGCCGGCTCCTGGCTTGTACATCGCGTCTACAAGCCAGGAGCCGGCGGCAGCAGCGAAGCGAGGAGCTGACACAGGTCAGCTCCTCGCTTCAGCCGCATGTGTCAGCGAGAGAGAGAGACGCAGCGGCGAAGCGAGCACGCGAGCAGCTTCAGCCGCGTGTGTCAGGGAGAGAGGCGGGCAGCGGCGAAGCGAGGAGCTGACCTGTGTCAGCTCCTTCCTTCAGCCGCATGTGTCAGCGAGAGAGGCGGCGAGGGAGCGGAGGAGAAGGTAAGTTTAATGTGGAGGTGGAACGTGAATCTGGGGGCAGATGAAGGAGAGGACGGCATGACATTGGGGCAGAAATGGGGGACATGAATCTGGGGGCAGAGATGGAGAGGACATGAATCTGAGGGCAGAGATGGGGGACATGAATCTGGGGGCAGAGATGGGGGACATGAATCTGGGGGCAGAGATGGAGAGGACATGAATTTGGGGGCAGAGATGGAGGGGGGACATGAATCTGGGGGCAGAGATGGAGGGACATGAATCTGGGGGCAGAGATGTGGGACATGAATCTGGGGGCAGAGATGTGGGACATGAATCTGGGGGCAGAGATGTGGGGACATGAATCTGGGGGCAGAGAATGGAGGGACATGAATCTGGGGGCAGAGATGGAGGGACAGGAATCTGGGGGCAGAGATGGATAGGACATGAATCTGGGGGCAGAGATGGAGGGACATGAATCTGGGGGCAGAGATGGAGGGACATGAATCTGGGGGCAGAGATGGAGGGACATGAATCTGGGGGCAGAGATGGAGGGACATGAATCTGGGGGCAGAGATGGAGGGGACATGAATCTGGGGGCAGAGATGGAGGGACATGAATCTGGGGGCAGAGATGGAAGAGGGACATGAAACTGGGGGCAGATGAAGGGTGTATATGAAACTGGGGGAGAGATAGAGGGGGGGACATATAATTTACGGGTGACTGTAGGAGGATTATACTGTGTGCGGGCACATGAAAAATTAACGAGTGGGCGGAGTCACAAAAGTGGGTGGGGCTAAATTTGCCGCGGCGCGCATAGCGCGCCGCACATTTTGTCCCTCTTTCGGTTCTTCAAAAGTTGGGAGTTATGAAGTTGGGAGTTATGAAAAAGTAGGTAAAAAAAATATGTACATTCTCCACAGCTGTTTTACGTAACCTTGGTCCTTGAATCCAGGCTTAGTCTATTGTTTGATAGCATAGATTACATAGAGAGTTGAGCTACAGACAACAAAACAATAGGACATTTCTTAAGACAATTTACAAACCTGCCGTATGTCTTATTTTGATGCAATGGACAATATACGAAGCAGTAACATCATTTCATGCACATTAAAGCTACATAGAAACTGTATTATCGAGCTCTACCAAGGAGAACATTCACCGGGTGTCCCACAGCAAACTGCGCTGGGAGACAAAACCACGGCAGGAACGCATCATGGTTCTTACCACAGCGCTTTAGACAAAGTTTTCAGAGGTTTCCTCTGTGGACGGTTTCAATTATACCAATGTGGAAACCACCGACGTTTCTGTGGGTATAACTGACATGCTGCAATTTCCAAAACTGTGCCGGTTTTCGAAAACGCCACGTGCCCTCAGAGCGGTCTTTACTGCAAAGTGGGCATGGGATTCGCTATAGTCCAAACTACTTTGCTCTGACTGTAAAACTTAGTAATTTTTTCAGCTGAATGGGGCCCCAGCTTTAGAAAAAGTTTAGATTAGCCTAGAATCACCAGAAAGAAGCCCGGCAAGCACAACTTGTAGTCTGGCAACTTTCAGGTAAAAAGGATAGACCCCTCAGGCTCAGTTTGTGACTGTCATAGATCTGTTTTTCCGAAGAACACATACAACTATGTGGGGTGAACCTAGTGTCAGGGTCTGGGGTTGCTAGGTGGGGTGGCATAGACACACAAGTCCAGTTTCTTTAGTCCAAAACAATAGTAGAGTTTATTTTCACTCAAAAATAGTAGGTAGTGCAGCAACAAAAGGAATCAATACAAAAATAAATCCCTGCCCGGCTAGGCTCTAACTAAACATAGAATAGGTTACCTCACCTAGAATAACAAATCCAAAAGCCAGTAGAATCATTCAGGACACAGATCCACAAATATGACCACTGTCAGCTCTCCAGCCAAGCTCTGCCCACAGTGTGCTACTGGAGCTGACTTCTTAAAGCTCCATTGATGAGCAGACTCTCTGCAGCTGAGTCGCTGCCGGAACATCCCCAAAGTGTGGACTGGAGGGGGGTGGAATGACAGGTCCCACTACCAATCTACCTGTCATTCCTAAAAATCCAGCCCAGTACTGAGCATTTACCAAAATGCTCAGCAGACGAAAGTTTTCTCATCTCACCCACCTGAGTAGTCTGGGCGAAATGTACACCCCCTCCATTACCTGACCAGCCATCGGTTCACACTAGCATTACTATTATATTTTTTCTAACTTGAAATTTTTAGTGTTTAAAATATTCACACTAGTGCTGACTCTCCGTCATTCGTTCAACTTTCAGCAAACACTGTGACAGAGCCTCCAACAGTGCTGATGTGAATGAAGCCTAAGGTCCATTCAGAACATTTCGTTTATCTATCTGCATGAAAAATGCGGAGAGAAAAGTCCCACAAACAGCACTTCTGTGTTTTTAGTGCAGAAACCACAAGAACCCCATTATAGTCTAGGGGTCTACAGGTTTCCTAAGGTAACTGCTTTGTTATGCGAATAGTTTTCCGTTCTTCACTATGGGGGTGTCTCTCTCTCTCTATCTAGATCTATATGTAGATCTATATCTAGCTCTATATCTAGATCTACACTCACCGGCCACTTTATTAGGTACACCATGCTAGTAACGGGTTGGACCCCCTTTTGCCTTCAGAACTGCCTCAATTCTTCGTGGCATAGATACAACAAGGTGCTGGAAGCATTCCTCAGAGATTTTGGTCCATATTGACATGATGGCATCACACAGTTGCAGTCGCAGATTTGTCGGCTGCACATCCATGATGCGAATCTCCCGTTCCACCACATCCCAAAGATGCTCTATTGGATTGAGATCTGGTGACTGTGGAGGCCATTGGAGTACAGTGAACTCATTGTCATGTTCAAGAAACCAGTCTGAGATGATTCCAGCTTTATGACATGGCATTGCATTATCCTGCTGAAAGTAGCCATCAGATGTTGGGTACATTGTGGTCATAAAGGGATGGACATGGTCAGCAACAATACTCAGGTAGGCTTTGGCGTTGCAACGATGCTCAATTGGTACCAAGGGGCCCATAGAGTGCCAAGAAAATATTCCCCACACCATGACACCACCACCACCAGCCTGAACCGTTGATACAAGGCAGGATGGATCCATGCTTTCATGTTGTTGACGCCAAATTCTGACCCTACCATCCGAATGTCGCAGCAGAAATCGAGACTCATCAGACCAGGCAACGTTTTTCCAGTCTTCAATTGTCCAAATTCGATGAGCTTGTGCAAATTGTAGCCTCAGTTTCCTGTTCTTAGCTGAAAGGAGTGGCACCCGGTGTGGTCTTCTGCTGCTGTAGCCCATCTGCCTCAAAGTTCGACGTACTGTGCGTTCAGAGATGCTCTTCTGGCTACCTTGGTTGTAACGGGTGGCTATTTGAGTCACTGTTGCCTTTCTATCAGCTCGAACCAGTCTGGCCATTCTCCACTGACCTCTGGCATCAACAACGCATTTCCGCCCACAGAACTGCCGCTCACTGGATGTTTTTTCTTTTTCGGACCATTCTCTGTAAACCCTAGAGATGGTTGTGCGTGAAAATCCCAGTAGATCAGCAGTTTCTGAAATACTCAGACCAGCCCTTTTGGCACCAACAACCATGCCACGTTCAAAGGCACTCAAATCACCTTTCTTCCCCATACTGATGCTCGGTTTGAACTGCAGGAGATTGTCTTGACCATGTCTACATGCCTAAATGCACTGAGTTGCCGCCATGTGATTGGCTGATTAGAAATTAAGTGTTAACGAGCAGGTGGACAGGTGTACCTAATAAAGTGGTCGGTGAGTGTATATACACAGTATATATTTGTAGAATTGAATAGTATTCAGTAATAGATACATTTCCATTATAAATATTTTTACACACCAAGGTTTCATACAAGGGCAACGTTGTTTCCTCTCTCTCGGCTCTGGCACCTGTAAACATTTCCCAATATATGCAGCAGCGAGAGTCTTGAGGATTTTCTTCCAGCTACATGTCAGTCTGAAATGTCTGAATACATTAAGTATATACTCTGAACTTCTACTGACAATTTCCTTCATGCAATCTGCAGCTGATCCCAAAACTAAATTTGGCAGATCGTTACCTCGAATGACCTTTATCACTGAGTGTAGAAATTCTGAACATTATCTTCTGTGGGTCACATAGCACCTCATCCAGGGCAAGGATGTATATTTAAAATACACATTTCCCACGGGTATCTCCTGCCATATCATGTACTCATTCCCCAGACATGGACAAGTTATATAAAGTGTTATGTGATGCAGAATTTATGAAATATTTTTAACATCACAGATGGACTGTTTTGTTTTTGAAGTGTTGATACATTATAGACTGTATATACTGCAGAGAAGCAGAACAGATCATTTACTGATAAGTTGTTTAGTAAAGATGGAAAATCCTGACTTCTATTTGAAGATAAAGTATTTCCCACGAAAAAAATAACTCCTCAGAGATTTCTGGCAAACATGACAGGCGATGCCGTTTGCTTTATCTTTGTGCTTGAAGGTGGAATACGTATGGTTAATTCATATGCCAAGTCCAGATGTAGCGAGCACCAAGAGTACAGTCAAAAGGGCAGAGACGTTTAGAATGGAGCATTGTGTGCTGGTCTAAATACTACTAGCACCAGATGAGCCAAAAATATGACGAGGGTCCGGCCATATAATAATTTGAGCACATTGTGGAAGGCCCGGTGTGCCAGAAATGAAATACACACCCCCATTAGCTTTCTGGCTTATGTTATCGCATGGCGCTAAGTACTTATGCTACTCGGAGTACGTGCACTGACTGCACTGTCACCACTTGCTTTGGGCATCCAATGTAAAATGGCTCCGTTTTTTTTTCTTTCAGAATCAAGCTTAAAAACCTCAATATGTCTTTATGTGACATGAAAGGCATATGTAGGTAGAATAGTCTATGGGTGCCGTATTACATCTCTGTATAACTAAGAATTTGTACACTTCTGCTTATAGTGGTTTTCCAGGCATTTTTTTTTTTTTTTTTAAGAACCGTTCGTGCTATTAATGGGTTCAACGTACAGAAACTTTCAGCAGTGTTTGGAGTGATTTCTGGGTGCCTGTGGGAGCTCCTGGCATCTTCTGCATTTGTTTACAGGGTGTTAAGTTCCTGCTATATAGTTTCCTGTTGTACCTTCCACACAACCTCCCTGTCACTGCTCCCCTCTCACGTTATACCATCTCCCCCCCCCCCATCTCCCTAGCTAGGCTATCCTGACCACATGACCCCCCCCAGGGATATGGGTAATTATACATTTTTATTTATTTAACTTATTTTTAATACAAGTAAGTTAGAAATTAGACAGGGAGGGGGTTACGTTGAGGGGTTAACTTGTATTTTATCCTGGAAAACCCCCCATTTTTATTTTTTTATTTTTTTTTTATAATGAATGCGTTTGTAAGGATGAAGGTCACATGACAGGATATCTACACACTGAACTCTGTTGACGTTACTACCATGGCAACCACAGAGCAAGCAGAAGATTAGGGCTGAATCTATCACTAAAACAAACAACATGACAGCTATATATTACTAAATACAGAGCATTAACCCATGGCTATAAAAGTATCCTTATTAGAGATGAGCGAACAGTGTTCTATCGAACACATGTTCGATCGGATATCAGGGTGTTCGCCATGTTCGAATCGAACACCGCGTGGTAAAGTGCGCCAAAATTCGATTATCCTCCCACCTTCCCTGGCGCCTTTTTTGCACCAATAACAGCGCAGGGGAGGTGGGACAGGAACTACGACACCGGGGGCATTGAAAAAAATTGGAAAAAGTCATTGGCTGCCGAAAACAGGTGACCTCCATTTTAGACGAATAGTGGATTTCAAATCCGGGTCATATGAGAATGTGAACTTTGTGACTATGAGACAGGGATAGCTGTACAGGCAGGGATAGCTAGGGATAACCTTTATTTAGGGGGGAATGTTATTAAAAATAACTTTTTGGGGCTCTATCGGGTGTGTAATTGTGATTTTTGTGAGATAAACTTTTTCCCATAGGGATGCATTGGCCAGCGCTGATTGGCCGAATTCCGTACTCTGGCCAATCAGTGCTGGCCAATGCATTCTATTAGCTTGATGAAGCAGAGTGTGCACAAGGGTTCAAGCGCACCCTCGGCTCTGATGTAGCAGAGCCGAGGCTGCACAAGGGTTCAAGCGCACCCTCGGCTCTGATGTAGGAGAGCCGAGGGTGCACTTGAACCCTTGTGCACCCTCAGCTCTGCTACATCAGAGCCGAGGGTGCGCTTGAACCCTTGTGCACACTCTGCTTCATCAAGCTAATAGAATGCATTGGCCAGCGCTGATTGGCCAATGTATTCTATTAGCCTGATGAAGTAGAGCTGAATGTGTGTGCTAAGCACACACATTCAGCTCTACTTCATCGGGCTAATAGAATGCATTGGCCAGCGCTGATTGGCCAGAGTACGGAACTCGACCAATCAGCGCTGGCTCTGCTGGAGGAGGCGGAGTCTAAGATCGCTCCACACCAGTCTCCATTCAGGTCCGACCTTAGACTCCGCCTCCTCCAGCAGAGCCAGCGCTGATTGGCCGAATTCCGTACTCTGGCCAATCAGCACTGGCTAATGCATTGTATTGGCGTGATGAAGCAGTGCTGAATGTGTGTGCTTAGCACACACATTCAGCTCTACTTCATCGGGCTAATAGAATGCATTGGCCAGCGCTGATTGGCCGAATTCCGTACTCTGGCCAATCAGCACTGGCTAATGCATTGTATTGGCGTGATGAAGCAGTGCTGAATGTGTGTGCTTAGCACACACATTCAGCTCTACTTCATCGGGCTAATAGAATGCATTGGCCAATCAGCGCTGGCCAATGCATTCTATTAGCGTGAACTGAGTTTGCACAGGGGTTCTAGTGCACCCTCGGCTCTGCTACATCAGATTGCTACATCTGATGTAGCAGTGCCGAGTGTGCATCAGATGTGTAGTTGAGCAAAACTGACTCAGCACTGCTAAGTCTGCATTCGCATAGGAATGCATTGGCCAGCCTTCGGCCAATCAGCGCTGGCTCTGCCGGAGGAGGCGGAGTCTAAGGTCGGACCTGAATGGAGACTGGTGTGGAGCGATCTTAGACTCCGCCTCCTCCAGCAGAGCCAGCGCTGATTGGCCGAATTCCGTACTCTGGCCAATCAGCACTGGCTAATGCATTGTATTGACGTGATGAAGCAGTGCTGAATGTGTGTGCTTACTGACAGGGATTTCCATGAAATAAAGTGACTTTTATGCCCCCAGACATGCTTCCCCTGCTGTCCCAGTGTCATTCCAGGGTGTTGGTATCATTTCCTGGGGTGTCATAGTGGACTTGGTGACCCTCCAGACACGAATTTGGGTTTCCCCCTTAACGAGTTTATGTTCCCCATAGACTATAATGGGGTTCGAAACCCATTCGAACACTCGAACAGTGAGCGGCTGTTCGAATCGAATTTCGAACCTCGAACATTTTAGTGTTCGCTCATCTCTAATCCTTATCCTTGTTTTTTTAAATTTTTCTAATTGTATTACTTGTGTTGTAAAAAGAGACTTATTTTTTTGTATTTATACTCTTGTTCGGGTCATCCTCGGTTGTTGAATGGGGATTTACTTTTATTCACTACGCAAATCTTTGGTTTCCCCAAAGGTACTCTTTATAAGGCTTACCGTATATACTCGAGTATAAGCAAAATTTTTCAGCACAGTTTTTATGCTGAAAAAGCCCCCCTTGGCTTATACTCGACTCAAGCTAAAAAAAAAAAAAAAAAAAAAAAAAAAAAAAAAGACCAGCCGCAATAGTAATGTATAGAATTTCCCATAAAATAGTGGGGGGAAAAAAAGAAACTTTAAAAAAATAATAAAAAAAGTAAATAAAAGTTGTAAATCCCTCCTTTCCCTTAGAATACATGTAAAATTAGAAAATGACTGTGAAACACAAACACATTAGGTATCCCTGTGTCTGACAGTGCCCGGTCTACTGAATATAGGGGATCTGCAGTGCTCCTGTTCCATCAGGAAGGGGTTAATAGGAGCACTGCAGATCCCCTATAGTCAGCCAGACTGAATTCCAAGTGGGGGAAAAAAAAACCCAGTCCTCAAGCTCAGGGAAGGGACAGATAGACAACCAAAACACCCCCTCCCTTTCCCCAGCACCCAGCAAATACTGCACCCAAAAACTCTGACCATTTTAATTTTTGAAATTTTCCAGTAGTTTCTGCATTTCCCTCCCACGGCTTATACTCGAGTCAATAAGTTTTCCAAGTTTTTTGTGGTAAAATTAGGGGCCTCGGCTTATATAATCGGGTTGGCTTATACTCGAGTATATACGGTATATCAATGGCAAAAAATGTGGATGACTGGACGTTTCAATCCATGGACAAACCGCATGAACAATACCAAAGACAGAGACAAGTAGATGGGGACGCAGTTAACCACTTCCTTCCTCCTCACTACTTTTTCATGTTCTTATTTCCCGAGCCAGTTGTCATCAGGACATGAAAAGACAGTCTGTCCCCCATGCTTATAAGGTAGAGTGCTCCTTCTCTCACAAGATAACAGCTCAAGGACGGGGAGAAATAGCCAGTTAAATATGTTTTTAAAAAGTTCTGAAACATAAAAAAACTTTTAAAAAATGCAAAAAAAATTCCAATTTTCTTTATTATAAATGCTTTTGTATCAAAGAAAAAAAAAAAAAAAAAAAAAAAAAAAAGCACGTCCATAAGAACCAGAACTAAAAAAATATATATTTTTTTTAATTGTGCATTCCACTTCCAATAAAATTCATATGTACCCAAAATTAGCTAGTTTTATGATTGATATTGAGTCGCACAAAACTGTAGTGGGAATTGCTGGTTTTCCCCCCCATTCTCTCAAGAAAGAGTTAACAAAAAATGATCAGTGTTAGGTGTATCCCAAAGTGGGTAAATTAAAGCATACAAGTCATCCAACAAAAACAAGCCTTGATACAGCTATGTCAATGGAAAAATAAAGTCAGGGCTCTTGGATGCAAAGATGGCAGAGCTGAAAAACTGCTTGGATATTTAGACCTGATATAGTCTGGTCGCTAAGTGGTTAATGTGCGTGTGGGAACTTCTTACTATAACCCTGCAGCACAGCAGATGCTTTATGGCTAGATGTACATACAGTAGGTGTTTGTGAATCAATGCAACAAGACGTCTAGACAGACGGCGCATGTGACAAGATTCCTCTGGTGAAGAAAAGGAGTTGCTCATATTTTATTACCCGAGTTGGTAATAACTTGAATGTCCTCCCACACAGAACAATATATCCGAGCTCAATAACAAAGTTTCTAGTTGTTCTAAAATAATACAACTATAAAATACAGAAATAATAAATAAATAATGAAGACTCAATGTCTCCAAACCCATTGTGTGTTCAGCTACAGAAGAAACTCTTAAACCAGACGCTTCATATAAAATCCTCATCATGACACCTGTGACCGTCATCACAGAGATCTTGTTGTTTCTTTACCCACAGTGCACAACATAAATCAATAAGTTTACAACCCATGGCACTGTAGCTAATGGATGTGGATGGAAGACAATAAAGGATAGTCCGGATGGTGGATAAGTAGTCCTAATCAAGTTCCAAACAAATTCTAGCTGTCCTGCAGGCTCAGGGTGTCAACTATCAGTTGGCATAGGATTTATATTAAACTCTATTGCAGGAGACCCAAGAAGGCCTCACTGCTGACAGATGGAAAAAAACTAGATTGCAGTTTACCCAAACATACATAAGAAAGCCTAAATACTTCAGGGGAAGTATCTTGTGAACAGATGAGACCATGATAGAGCTTTTTGGTGAAGCAAATCATTCTACTAATTACTGAAAATGGAACGAGGCCTACAAAGAAAAGAACATAGTACCAACAGTCAAATATGGTGGAGGTTCAAAGATGTTTTGAGTTTGTTTTGATGCCTCTGGCATTGGGTGCCTTGCCTTTGTGCAAGGTATCATGAAATCTGAAGATTACTAAAGGATTTCGGGTCTCAAAATGACAGAAAGCTGGGTTTGCATCCTAGGTCATAGGTCATCCAGCAGGACAATGATCCCAAACATACTTCAAAAAGCACCTGGAAATGGATGGAAACAACGTTCTAGAGAGTTCTGAAGCAGCCAAAGAGTGTGGATCTAAATCCCATTGAACACCTGGGGAGAGATCTTAAAATTGCTGAAGGGATCCTACAAATATGAGAGACCTGAAGTCAGTTTGCAAAAGAAGAGGGGTTCAAAATTTCATTTGAGAGGAGTAAAGAAGCTTTTTGATGGTTATAGGAAGCGACTGATTTCAGATACTTTTCCCTAAGGGTGTCATACCAAACATTAAGTTGAGGATGGGAGTAATTTTGTCTGGGTTATTTTGGGAGTTTAGTGTGAAATTCTATCAATTTTTTTTGCCTTTGTGTCTCTGATTTTTGTGATGTTCCAATACACATGAAGGAAATGTGTATAAAAGAAAACATTGCAATTATTTTCTGTGAGAAATACTTTATTTTCTGGAAAAATTTCAAGGACGCCAACACTTACAGCCATGACTGAACAAGTCCGCATAGAAGCTGTATACACAAAATATGGACAGGTTTAATTTGGAACAATAAAGAAAACTTTTGCAGTGTACATACCCATTAACATACACCCTGTACCAAAAATATATTCTGAGTGACAAGAAAGGTTAGAATAGAGCAAAGCAGGCTACTTCACCAATTTATTTAAAAGAACAAATATGCAGGACTGTTTTACTAAATAGCTTATACAACAATGACTGCTAAAACTAAAATAACAGCAAGGAAAGGTCATGGTCCATGCTGCAAGATGCACATAAATGTAATTCTGCATTGCTGGCTCTGATACAGAATACAGGAGCCTTGGAGACAAGTAATAGTACATATGGACTACAGCTGGGTTGTGCTGATGCACAAACCTAACAATGCATAAGCCAAGTCTGTAAGTATATGGGATCCATGTAAAAAGGCCGTGAAAAATGGGCATTTTCACTACAGATTTGCACATCTTGTGCATCTCTTACCCCATAACGGTGTTGGTGTTCTTGTGCTGTAGCGACCAACTCTATACCTAAAGCGATTTACTGGTAGAGAAAAATCTCAGTCAAACCACTTACAGTGATTTTACAGCGATTTATCTTTAGCGGGTAAAGTCTGGGTGTAGCCCTAACCTTGAAAAGGCCAAAAATTTCCAAGTGACACTGCAAACAATCAGTGCAGAAAAGCTTTCATTCCAGGACTACGGTTGCGCACTTGTTCCTGTCCTGACATGATCGTTGTTTTTTCCATTTGAGCTTCCTGGCTTAGATTCTCTGATTGTTCAGATACAGCACATGTGTAACATTTGATAGCAAATCAGATTTATATCACCACATCGCTATTGTGCCTTTTTGTGCTGTGAAGAGACGGTTGATCTTATGAGAAAAAAAAAAAAAAGGAATAAGCACATCCTTGAAGCGGCGAATGATTTCATTTGTTCTGGCTGTGACATTTTATTAAAGTCTGATTCATCAGAAGTTCGAATGAATTCATTATTAGAGATGAGCGAACACTAAAATGTTCGAGGTTCGAAATTCGATTCGAACAGCCGCTCACTGTTCGAGTGTTCGAATGGGTTTCGAACCCCATTATAGTCTATGGGGAACATAAACTCGTTAAGGGGGAAACCCAAATTCGTGTCTGGAGGGTCACCAAGTCCACTATGACACCCCAGGAAATGATACCAACACCCTGGAATGACACTGGGACAGCAGGGGAAGCATGTCTTGGGGCATAAAAGTCACTTTATTTCATGGAAATCCCTGTCAGTTTGCGATTTTCGCAAGCTAACTTTTCCCCATAGAAATGCATTGGCCAGTGCTGATTGGCCAGAGTACGGAACTCGACCAATCAGCGCTGGCTCTGCTGGAGGAGGCGGAGTCTAAGATAGCTCCACACCAGTCTCCATTCAGGTCCGACCTTAGACTCCGCCTCCTCCGGCAGAGCCAGCGCTGATTGGCCGAAGGCTGGCCAATGCATTCCTATGCGAATGCAGACTTAGCAGTGCTGAGTCAGTTTTGCTCAACTACACATCTGATGCACACTCGGCACTGCTACATCAGATGTAGCAATCTGATGTAGCAGAGCCGAGGGTGCACTAGAACCCCTGTGCAAACTCAGTTCACGCTAATAGAATGCATTGGCCAGCGCTGATTGGCCAATGCATTCTATTAGCCCGATGAAGTAGAGCTGAATGTGTGTGCTAAGCACACACATTCAGCACTGCTTCATCAAGCCAATACAATGCATTAGCCAGTGCTGATTGGCCAGAGTACGGAATTCGGCCAATCAGCGCTGGCCAATGCATTCTATTAGCCCGATGAAGTAGAGCTGAATGTGTGTGCTAAGCACACACATTCAGCACTGCTTCATCAAGCCAATACAATGCATTAGCCAGTGCTGATTGGCCAGAGTACGGAATTCGGCCAATCAGCGCTGGCCAATGCATTCTATTAGCCCGATGAAGTAGAGCTGAATGTGTGTGCTAAGCACACACATTCAGCACTGCTTCATCAAGCCAATACAATGCATTAGCCAGTGCTGATTGGCCAGAGTACGGAATTCGGCCAATCAGCGCTGGCTCTGCTGGAGGAGGCGGAGTCTAAGGTCGCTCCACACCAGTCTCCATTCAGGTCCGACCTTAGACTCCGCCTCCTCCGGCAGAGCCAGCGCTGATTGGCCGAAGGCTGGCCAATGCATTCCTATGCGAATGCAGACTTAGCAGTGCTGAGTCAGTTTTGCTCAACTACACATCTGATGCACACTCGGCACTGCTACATCAGATGTAGCAATCTGATGTAGCAGAGCCGAGGGTGCACTAGAACCCCTGTGCAAACTCAGTTCACGCTAATAGAATGCATTGGCCAGCGCTGATTGGCCAATGCATTCTATTAGCCCGATGAAGTAGAGCTGAATGTGTGTGCTAAGCACACACATTCAGCACTGCTTCATCAAGCCAATACAATGCATTAGCCAGTGCTGATTGGCCAGAGTACGGAATTCGGCCAATCAGCGCTGGCCAATGCATTCTATTAGCCCGATGAAGTAGAGCTGAATGTGTGTGCTAAGCACACACATTCAGCTCTACTTCATCGGGCTAATAGAATGCATTGGCCAGCGCTGATTGGCCAGAGTACGGAACTCGACCAATCAGCGCTGGCTCTGCTGGAGGAGGCGGAGTCTAAGGTCGGACCTGAATGGAGACTGGTGTGGAGCGATCTTAGACTCCGCCTCCTCCAGCAGAGCCAGCGCTGATTGGCCGAATTCCGTACTCTGGCCAATCAGCACTGGCTAATGCATTGTATTGGCGTGATTAAGCAGTGCTGAATGTGTGTGCTTAGCACACACATTCAGCTCTACTTCATCGGGCTAATAGAATGCATTGGCCAGCGCTGATTGGCCGAATTCCGTACTCTGGCCAATCAGTGCTGGCCAATGCATTCTATTAGCTTGATGAAGCAGAGTGTGCACAAGGGTTCAAGCGCACCCTCGGCTCTGATGTAGGAGAGCCGAGGGTGCACTTGAACCCTTGTGCACCCTCAGCTCTGCTACATCAGAGCCGAGGGTGCGCTTGAACCCTTGTGCACACTCTGCTTCATCAAGCTAATAGAATGCATTGGCCAGCGCTGATTGGCCAATGTATTCTATTAGCCTGATGAAGTAGAGCTGAATGTGTGTGCTAAGCACACACATTCAGCTCTACTTCATCGGGCTAATAGAATGCATTGGCCAGCGCTGATTGGCCAGAGTACGGAACTCGACCAATCAGCGCTGGCTCTGCTGGAGGAGGCGGAGTCTAAGATCGCTCCACACCAGTCTCCATTCAGGTCCGACCTTAGACTCCGCCTCCTCCAGCAGAGCCAGCGCTGATTGGCCGAATTCCGTACTCTGGCCAATCAGCACTGGCTAATGCATTGTATTGGCTTGATGAAGCAGTGCTGAATGTGTGTGCTTAGCACACACATTCAGCTCTACTTCATCGGGCTAATAGAATGCATTGGCCAATCAGCGCTGGCCAATGCATTCTATTAGCGTGAACTGAGTTTGCACAGGGGTTCTAGTGCACCCTCGGCTCTGCTACATCAGATTGCTACATCTGATGTAGCAGTGCCGAGTGTGCATCAGATGTGTAGTTGAGCAAAACTGACTCAGCACTGCTAAGTCTCTGCATTCGCATAGGAATGCATTGGCCAGCCTTCGGCCAATCAGCGCTGGCTCTGCCGGAGGAGGCGGAGTCTAAGGTCGGACCTGAATGGAGACTGGTGTGGAGCGATCTTAGACTCCGCCTCCTCCAGCAGAGCCAGCGCTGATTGGTCGAGTTCCGTACTCTGGCCAATCAGCGCTGGCCAATGCATTCTATTAGCCCGATGAAGTAGAGCTGAATGTGTGTGCTTAGCACACACATTCAGCTCTACTTCATCAGGCTAATAGAATACATTGGCCAATCAGCGCTGGCCAATGCATTCTATTAGCTTGATGAAGCAGAGTGTGCACAAGGGTTCAAGCGCACCCTCGGCTCTGATGTAGCAGAGCTGAGGGTGCACAAGGGTTCAAGTGCACCCTCGGCTCTCCTACATCAGAGCCGAGGGTGCGCTTGAACCCTTGTGCAGCCTCGGCTCTGCTACATCAGAGCCGAGGGTGCGCTTGAACCCTTGTGCACACTCTGCTTCATCAAGCTAATAGAATGCATTGGCCAGCACTGATTGGCCAGAGTACGGAATTCGGCCAATCAGCGCTGGCCAATGCATCCCTATGGGAAAAAGTTTATCTCACAAAAATCACAATTACACACCCGATAGAGCCCCAAAAAGTTATTTTTAATAACATTCCCCCCTAAATAAAGGTTATCCCTAGCTATCCCTGCCTGTACAGCTATCCCTGTCTCATAGTCACAAAGTTCACATTCTCATATGACCCGGATTTGAAATCCACTATTCGTCTAAAATGGAGGTCACCTGATTTCGGCAGCCAATGACTTTTTCCAATTTTTTTCAATGCCCCCAGTGTCGTAGTTCCTGTCCCACCTCCCCTGCGCTGTTATTGGTGCAAAAAAGGCGCCAGGGAAGGTGGGAGGGGAATCGAATTTTGGCGCACTTTACCACGTGGTGTTCGATTCGATTCGAACATGGCGAACACCCTGATATCCGATCGAACATGTGTTCGATAGAACACTGTTCGCTCATCTCTATTCATTATATAAACCATCTTAAGTGGTGCCCTTAATCCTGCAACAACAGATGAAATGAATAACCCCCCACCTTTCCAAATCTCCAAATGGCTACTGAGAGTCAAAGCAAAGGAAGAGAAAAATAAAGCAGGAGTTTCCGACTAGAATATTGTTCTCTAACTACACCAAGTATATAAGATCCCATTCAACAAACCTAATGCTCTACAAGTGTATTGGGAGAAACAGATTCTGTCTATAGACAAAGGCCATAGGCACATAAATGGCAATGTGAAGGTTATCATTAATATGCATAGAATTAATATGCATGTGTTTGAGGGTAGGGTCCCCCTCTCCATCCTGTGTTGCATTGGCTGGGCATGAAGCAGTTCTGGTGGCTACTGGAGCCAGTCACTGGCCTTAGTGGTCACATGTTGCAGGCCAGTCACATATTAACAGTAAAGTCACCTGAGCCGCTTCATTTCTGGCTCAGCCAGCGCATGGAAATATGGGCTAGGGGGGAGGAAAGAGCTGCTGGTTTTGTTTTTTGTTTTATCTGGTCCTCTGGCTTTTCCAATTTGCCTGAAAATTCTTTTAGACTAAAGCCCAAATAGCATGAAAACCCACTGTGGAAACGCATTGTGATTTTTTCCCACAAAGTCTGCAGAGGTTTCCTCTGGACTTTCTGCTTCCATTCTACCTATAGGGAAACCACCAGCATTTCCGTCAGTTTAATTGACATGCCATGATTTCCATAACTGTGACAGCATTTCCGCTGTGCGTATTTTTCTGCAGTGTGTGGATGGGATTCATCACTTTGCAGTGGTTGTAAAACGCAGCTTTTTTTTTTTTTTTTTTTTTTGCTGCGTTTACACCACATGGGCGCCCCCGCCTTCATTTTTATAAAATATCAAGATGAAAATCTCCCATCATGCTGAAGGTGTATTTCCTCAGGCATTAGAGGTAGTTCTGCTACTGTTTTAAACATTCAAAAGGTGACACTCAATGTGATCGATCTTATTTGGGCCACATGACCCTTTTATAATACCTTGCAGGACAACCCTATGTCCTTTTTCCTGCCAATATGCTTTATAGTATGCAACCATTTAGTCTCTCCCATGACCTATATATTTTATATCTCATAATATCTCTCTTTCCATCTCCTATCAGTTACTTAGATATTCATTCACAGTTTGCAGTTCTTTCCTATTCCATCAACATCAACCAGTGTATTCAGTTGCAGCGAATGAAGATGGCCAGGATAAACAGTGGCCTTTTGCCTAGTTAGGCCTCCTTCATACATTCTTTAACACCCAAAATGCGTAAAATGTGCTTTTTTTTCCGTCCTTTTATGTCTGGATCCATGTTTGTGTATATGTTTTTAACTACTTTAAGTAAAAGTTAATTTTTATCTATTTTTGGCATGCTGGAGTAAATCTTTTTTGTGAGCATCAACCTGTCAAGTCTATTTCTGTTCCTGGTTGATATACTGCTCCCCCAGCAGGCTAAACCAAAAAAGATGGCTGAAGCAACCACAGAGTTGAAAAAGGCCCAAAGAAGAGTCTGCTGTGTCCCTTTCTGTGCAGCGCCTCCAGGTGATCAGCCCAGTTCAGTTTATTATTACTTATAGGTCTTCATTATCTCAATGCATGTCCATTGGATCTCCACCGAGGTTGGAGCACTTCTCCGTTTACTAAAGTCCACCACCATCTCCTTGGTCTTCCCAGCATTAATCCTGAGCTGGTTCTGCTGGCACCATCCTACAAAATCCTGGTTTAAGTCTCTGTATTCCCCATGATCACCATCAGTGATGAGGCCTACTATAGCAGAGTCATCGGAGGACTTCTGTAAGTAACAGCTGGATGAGTTGTGCCTAAAGTCAGCAGTGTAAAGAGTGAAGAGAAATGGGGCAAGAACTGTACCTTGTGGTGCCCCCATACTACAGATCACAGTGTCAGACACACAGTCCTGGGCTCTCACATACTGAGGGTGGGTTGTCAGGTAGTCTAGGATCCAGTAGGACAGATGATGGTCCACACCACCAAGGTTCAGCTTCTCCCTCAGTAGCCCTGGCTGAATGGTGTTGAATGCACTGGAGAAGTCAAAGAACATTATTCTCACAGTGTTCCCAGGTTTCTCCAGGTGAGAGAGAGCTCTGTGAAGAAGGTGGCTGATGGCGTCATCTACCCCAATGCCTGGGTGATAGGCAAACTGGAAGGGTCCAGAACAGAACACACTAGAGGGCGTAGATGTGTCAGGACCAGTCTCTCTAGGACCTTCATCAGGTGAGATGTTAGTACTACAGGTCAGTAGCCGTTGAAGTCTATCCGGTTGGGTTTCTTTGGGACTGGTACCACACAAGAAGTCTTCCACAGTTTTGGTACCACTCCCAGCTTCAGGCTCATATTGTACATGTGCATAACACCACACAGCTGGTCTCCGCACATTTTAAGAACTCTTGTGCTCATCCCATCGGGTCCTCACAAGCACCAGACTCTCCCCTCTATATGAGCACTTGAGTTGCCATTGACTATGCTGTCTGTTGTCCAGTGACACTGTGAGCGGCTTTACTGGCAATGTTTCTCAGGTGCAAGATTAAAAATTCTGTCTTTGCAATTGTTGTCTTCCTTCTTTATGTGGGCGTCAAATGATAGTCGAGTATATAAAATACCAACTGTATTGCCAAAAGTAGCTTTGAGCATCTACCGGGGCACCGACCTGTGGGGCACATGACCCTTTTCCTCTTACCTGCTCCTGCTTTTGGCCTTTATGTATTATTTCTGCATGTACACTGTTTTTATCCTTACATTGTTTCAATCACTTGTTAGGTAACTTGTGTATGTCATGTAGGAATTCTCATGTTATGTTATATGGCTGTGATACATTTCAAACCCTGTGACGAATTCCATATAGCCCAATTTTCACTAATATAATTGTGTCTTTGCAATCAGGCTCAAGTTAAAAGAAAGTCAAAAGCAAACAAAAAGTCAATTAAAGTTTTCTGACAAGTTAAAAAGTACTTATAAGTCATTCGGATTATTTCAGGAGTCTCTGATGATCACAGAACTGTGAGAAGTAATGAGAAAAGCTGGAAGATAATGAGAAAAATGTTTTTAGAATCCCAAATGAGCTTCTGGTGCTCTTAAGCCTTACCTTGGTTCTTGTAAGAAAGGAGAATACACATCACAGATTTGTCTGTGTCAAAAAAATAAGTCCAAGGTCACAGTATTTTCTGGGAGTCTTTCAGCAGACAATAGTTCTCCACAAGCACACATAGTATACAGGAAAATTCTGATAATGTCTTGGTAATGGTACGAGGCCAGAATTTCATGATTACATCTAGATCTGGAGGAACCAAGATGTGAATTTTGGCAACGATCTTACTAAATTTGTACAGCCAACGAGGTCATGTCATTTGTTAACTGGATTTTTTTTTTCTTTTGAGTATAAATCATATATATAAATAAGAATATATAATGATGGCTATAGTCAATGGTATAACCTGTGTGCTCTAAAGACACAAAAGTTTTAATGGGTTTGCTGACCCTAATGAATGATAACATCGCCACAGGACACCTGTACCCCCACAGACCAGCTGTTCTGGAAGCCTCCGCACAAGCAAACTGCGCTATTCTAGTAATCGGAACGTGGCTATCTACTGTATAGAGGTAGAGATCCAAACACCCAGAAAAAAAAAAAAAAAAAAAAAACACACACACACACGATAACACCACTCGTTACAGCTGAGGAGTTTTTATGGACTTCAACAAAAGACCTTAAGGCCCCATTCCCACGGAGTAACGCGCCGCCCATTCTGACACGTAAACACGTGTCAGAGTGAGCACTTCAAAACAGAATCCCATTGACTTTAATGGGTTCCATTTAACGTGCATAACATTGAAATCAATGGGTTAAAAACCCTCCCATTGATTTCAATGTCCAGCGCACGTAAAACGGAACCCATTTAAGTCAACGGGATTCTGTGTTGACGTGCTCACTCTGACACGTGTTTATGTGTCAGAATGAGCGGTGCGTTACTCTGTGGGAACGGAGCCTAACTTGAATCTTTTTGATGAGCACAGTATTCTTTCCCACTTTTCTTCCCACCTGTTTTCTTTTGGGCGTGTGTTTTTTGGAACTCTACAATATTTGTCTGAATCCTCCTTTTGGATGAAGACGGCCAGGAATCTGCTCGCTGATACAACCAATACACACTGACATTACTGGTTGTTGTGGACTGACTCAACCAAACCAGGAGAAAGTCCACCAGGACCAGATTGATCATTCTAGACATTGTCTATCAGTATTTCTCTGTTAACATAACGGAATCACACTATGTGCCGCTTGGCGTCTTTTTTACTTCTATATATTCTATCACTGTATAGCAATGACACCGCAGAAATGAAGCTCTACTCCTAATACATGAGACGGCGTATGATCCTTATCCACTGCAATTCCTTCTGGTGCCTGAAAGCTTCCTAAACAACTGATCTGTACAGCGTAAATGTATTGGAACCCCACAGATCGGATACAGATGACCTGTCTCATCAGTATATAACAAGCATTAGGGTCCAGAAAACCCCTTTAAATTTTATGAGCACCCAAAGAATTTTAGTTAACGCAGAAACCTGGCTCACCCATTATAGTCTATGGGGTCTGTGGGTTTCCACAAATAATCACTTTTTTTTTTTTTTAAGTGGATGAGGTCTCTGTATGTGGGGTCCCCAAGTGGACCCCACGAATAGAAACCCAAACACAGGAGTGAACCTAGTGTCAAATATACCTTCCTGTTTTGTGTTCAGAGTTCCTAAACAGACATATACCTTTCCATAGCAAAGTAATACAATCACATCCTGTGTTTGGTATGTTTTTACGATTTACTCCCCATCACCTATCCCATCAATTACTGTCTGCAGATTAAGAAAAAAAAAGACGACGAAGTAAGTGGGACAGGAACCTTAGAAATATGTATGACTGCACAGAAACTGTATACACAACATGACAATATATTGTTCAGGCGAGCACAGGTTTTACACTTTTCTGTCTTCTATCTGCACCATGTAACTATAAATCATATTCTTTTTTTTCTTTGTCGGTTTCTCTGAACTTTAAAGACCCCATAAAAAAGTGAAAATATGGAAGTGTTTGGGGAGGTTTAGAGAGCCAGGTCAAGATTTATACCAGTTCTTCTAATGAAAATATTATTATTATTCAAGACTATGGAACATGGAAACTGGTTAGAAAGCCTTTCAAGGTTTTTTTTTCCAAGACTTACAAATTCATGGTCTAACCTCAGGCTAGATCATCAATAGGAGATTCAAGTGAATCAAACGGTGACTCCATCAATGAGACTGAGCTGCTGGTGTTGTACATGTGACAGTGAAACGTGACGTTATCAGCACAGAGATAATACTTACGCGCTCATAAGCGCCACTGCCTTTTCAATCAGCTGATCCATGGGGTCCTAGGTGTCAGGCCCCTACCGGTCCCAGATTGATGACCTAGCCTAAGGACATCAATATGTTGTTTGTATTTCTGCTACTACTATATTATTCTATAACCTAATGTTAGGGCCTCATTCACGCATTCATTTTCCTGCACTTGAAAATGTAAAAAATGTATATACATTGGAAGCTGTTTTATGACGTTTCTTGTGGCATTTATACATTTGGTCTAATGTTACACGTACTTTTCTTGGCATGCTTAATTTTTTTTTTTTTTTAAAAAAGCCTAGGAGATAACGCCAACAATGCCATATCCAAAGCATACTGTTTTTGAGAAACAACAAACAACAATACGATAATATCACCGTAGCAGACACTGGATGATATTGAGCTTTACACTGTGTTGTCTGACTACTTGTCTTAGTTTAGCCTACAATCTTGCCACAAAGCCCCTCTTCAGGTAAGCCACATCAGTCTTCCATTAAACAAGGCAAATAAAGCGTCTTTCACACAACAGTGTTTGGTCAGCGATTTTGTTCAGTGATTGTGAGCCAAAATTAGGAGTGGAGGCTACACGGAGATCAGGTATAATAGAAATAAATGTACCTGTTCTGTGTTCTTAACCCACTCCTAGTTTCGGCACACAATCACTGAACAAAATCACTGACCAAACACTGACTGTGTGAAAGTAGCCTAAATCAAAGGGGTTGTTCCCATTACCGTTAGGGACAGTTACTAGTGTTCGTTACAAGTTTTTAGAGATGGAAACTAGCAGAACGGTCACAAATCTGTGAAAAATTCCATAGATTTCAATGGGATCTTATCTGTTGTCCATTAGCGACTGTTTACATCAAATCCATCACATGTCCGTTACTTTCCACATCCACAAAAATCCAGGGTGCAGAACTTTTGTGCCTGAGAAAGATAATGGTTTCATGAAGCTTCTGTTATTTTTTTAACATTAAAGTCCATTATACCGTCCGTTATTACGGGGTTTGTTTTTTTACGGGACATCCAGCAGTAGTGTGAAAAAATTAACACTCCTCATTTCACAATGTTTTAACTCAAGGGGTGGAAGAGATTAAATAAAACACGCATTCAATTGCTGTGCATTTATTTCTGCTGCGTTTCCGCAATGCGTGGCTTCAGCCTAAAACAATTTATGGGATACAAGGCATGGACTTTACACTGATGCAAGTTGCGCACAATTCTGACACATTTTGATGAGTGTTTTTGGAAACAAAAGATTATAGAGCGGTTGACAATTCTATTCTCTGTACACATGACAAAAGTGTAATGAAAAATATCCTACTTGAATCGGTCACATTTTGTCTCTGTGATGTTTACCGTATTTTTCGGACTATAAGACGCACTTTTTTCCCCAAAAATTTTGGGGGAAAAGAAGGGTGCGTCTTATAGTCCGAATGTGGCGCCTGGCATCCGCTGTAATAGAGAGACCATGCCGGCAAGGGATAGACGCCGGGGCCTGAGACATCGCTGCGCTCCTCTGCCCTGCATGAAGCCAGCAGCGGCAGGGGCGATGCTATTCCGCTCCTCCGTCCCCCCGCCGCTGGCTTCATGCAGGGCAGAGGAGCGTAGCGGTGTCTCAGGCCCCAGCACCTATGCCAGCGTTATCCCTCGCCGGCATCCGCCTCTCTAGTACAGCGGATGCCGGGTCAGTATCGGTGGCCCCTTCTCCCCCGGGGCCGGTCCCCGCCAGCCCCGTACCTGTGAAGTTGCAGGCCGGCTCCTGCGCGGCGATATCGCAGGAGCCGACCTGTTCGGGTGACAGCCGGGAGCCTAATGAAGGCTCCCAGGCCTGTCACTGCTATATTAGTATTGCGGCTGGGTCTATGACCAGCCGTAATACTAATATACAGAATGTCCCATAGACGGCAATACAGTGGTATTGCCGTCTATGGGACTTGCAATCAAGTGACCGCAGGTTCAAGCCCCCGGGGGGGAATAAAATAGTAAAAAAAAAAAAAAAAAAAAAAAAAAAAACTTTAAAAATATATAATAAAAATATGAAATAAATAAAAGTTCTAAATCACCTCATGACCCTAGAATATATATATAAAAGTAGAAAATCATAAACCACCGGGTTTTTTTTTCAATAAAAGGTGATCTAAGCAATAGATATTCCCCAAAATGGTATAACTAAAAAGTACTTCTGGCCCCGCAAAAAAAACACTCTATGCATCCCCGTACAGCTGCAGGGTCACCTGTCAATGTGGCCTTGCAGTTGTTGCAAAACTACAACTCCCATATATTAAATATTTTACCATTTTTTGCTTCAAAATTTTTTCCCTATTTTCCTCCTCTAAAACCTAGGTGCATCTTATAGTCCGAAAAATACGGTATTTCCCATAAATATAAGTGAAAGGGACCAAACATAAAAAATACTGTAACGGCAGCCTACAAACAAAGAAATAAACGGAAGGGTAGAGAAAGGAAGATAAACAATTCTGCTGCACGTGATAAGCCTCACATCAGAAGACTGCACCATAGTGGAAACCAAACTCACATAGGCACAAATAAGAAGCAAAGACAAAATGATAGAACCCAAACCAAGTAACACTTACTAATGTCTGACAAATTAAAAATGTTGGCAAGTAAATCTTCCATCCACTATTTTTGCCTTGGGCATCAGTCAATTAGATTTTTTATCGACTAGCCTCTTACCCGGGGGTTGTTGGCGTTGATAATCCGCCTATATTCAGCAAATTGCTGTCGTCGGTGGTTTGCCTGCTCTGGCGTTGCGGCAGCTGTTAGGCTAGTTTGCCGCTGAACTCGTTCCTCGCGCTGTGCCAGTGATTGTTCCGGCATCTCAGCAGCTCACTAGGACGCCATATAAGGAGTGTGTTGGTGGGGATGATCCCCGTCAGCTCCGCTTGAGGAGAACTCTGACTTCTGTCTACGTTCATAGCTGTCATTTTAGAATTTTGCAACAGATATTTTTTTCCCCCCAGCATGTTTAAAAGTAGCAAACTGCCAATAGTGTGTCAACATGTTGTCTGGAGCTGATCAGATAATATGCAAATGCCTGTACAGAATCCCTGAGGGTTAGCTAACTGTTTACAAAAGAGAGAACAGCCCTGGCTGAGATAAGGCTACTGGAAGAGCAGTGTAATATAGTATGTAAACAACTTCATAACAGTCGTGAAGCCATGTCATTACTTCATAACGGTCGTGAAGCCATGTCATTTACTGGGATAAAAGTAGCCTATGTTTTAATTGAGGTTACAATCTATCTGTGTGCTGAATTTCATTCAAATCTGTTAAGCCGTTTTGCGTGATTGAGGAACAAACACACAAACATTCACATTAATAATAATAATAATAATAATAATAAAATATATAATATAATATTAGTAGGATAGCATAATAGTAAGATAGGATAGGATTGCAGTTCTGTATTTTTCTGTTACCTCTGACAGCTTGTCCTATATTTGCATAGTTTTGGGTGAAAACGAAACAAAATCAACATAAGTGCTGAAAATGCATTAAAATGGTTAAAAAGGTTTACATAATTTTGTAACATTTAACCCTTTTCCTGCATTTTCAGCACTTCTGTTCCAATTATCTAAACCTTGTATATGCAAAAGCAGAAAACTGTGTATTCATG
Organism: Leptodactylus fuscus; assembly: GCF_031893055.1. Classification (NCBI taxonomy): domain Eukaryota; kingdom Metazoa; phylum Chordata; class Amphibia; order Anura; family Leptodactylidae; genus Leptodactylus; species Leptodactylus fuscus. The sequence continues at coordinate 15,662,816 of NC_134274.1, read as the reverse complement.
CAATATTTCCCTTTTGATAACAGAGAAGCCGACATGGAGCACAGTGTTTCTGCTTCTGTTCTGAATGCTGAGTGAGGAGAATACTAAATAGATTTTCTGTAGCAGATATATGTCTTTATTTATTTATGATTGATTGATTGATTGATTTTCTGTTTGCTGAAGCAAGAATATGACAATACATAAAACTACAAATACAGAGGCCAGGGGTTCCTACACTGAAAAAAGTGGCTAGGAATAACAATTGGAAAACTAAATTGAAAACCACACCCCTCTCCAATATTTTCCATCTGTGGACATGTGATCTCGTGAATTAAAGGGGTATTACAATCTTGGCAGGTATGGCTATAATCATAGGATAGGAGTTAGATGCCGGACAAACATGCTTCACACCAATTGGGACCTGCATCTATCTCAAGAACGGGTCCTCCATTCTCAACTGCAAACATGAGAGGACCGCGCAGTCTCTCCATTCACTTCTACAAGGGTTCTGATAGCAGCTCATGTTGCCTTATGGGATCTGCATTTATGGCGTGTGTGTGTTAAGATGGGAATACACATTTAAAGAAGTATGAATGGGCTGAGGGTTTGTGATTTTTGAGTCAGCATTTTGTTTGAATTGCACAACTTTCAGCCTTTGTACAACACTGAGGTTTTTTGACTCAGCATATGCATGAGTTTTGGTAAACTACTACGCTGGTATTGTACATCACAGGGATCAGAGAGAGTTCACTGCAACTACATCCCATGTGGATCTACTCTAAGTGAACAGTCCACTCAAAATTGATACACTATAGGGGAATTTATTAACCCATATATGAGAGACTGGAGAATGTGTCAAGTTTTACACCAAAACCCCCCAAAAAAAACCTCCCCCCCAATTCTGCATCTTATTCATCATTTGCAGCAGCAGAGCTGAGTGTGCATTGAACCATGCTGCACACTCAGCTCTGCTGCATCTCTGTGTGTGCTGAGCTCTGCTGTTTCTCCATGTAGCAGTGCTGTGTCAGCACTGCTACATCTGAGATTGGACCACAATGGAAACTACTGTGGATGGATCTTAGACTCCGCCTCCTCCAGCAGAACCAGCGTTGATTGGCCGAATGCTGTACACTGGCCAATCAATGCTGTACACTGGCCAATCATTTCTATGGGAAAAAGTCAGCTCGCGCATATCACAAGCTGACAGGGATCCCGACGTAATACAGTGACTTGGGAATGTTAGATGCCCCCAGACATTATTCCCCTGCTGTCCCAGTTGCATTCCAGGGTGTTGGCATCATTTGCTGAGGTGTGATAGTGGACTTGGTGACTCTCCTGAGTCGAATGGTGGGATCCCCTGAAACAAAGCATTTTTCCCCATAGACTATAATGGGATTCGATATTAGTTCGAATAGTCGAATATTGAGCGGCTATTCGAAATGAATATCGAATATTTTACTGCTCGCTCATCTCTAGTCAGGAACCATATAATAATTCAGTACCTTTTTAAAGGCTATTCACGCATACGTGGGGCTCTATCAGCATAATTTTGCTGATAGAGACCGTTTAAATAACATCACTGCATATTGCTATGATTTTTGTTGCAGATCATAAGGGCATCATTGTTTTTATATAATTACTTTAAAACTTGACTTTAACCCCTTACCACTACAGACATTTTTTCTTTAATTTTCTATATTTATTTTTTCCTCCCAATCTTCCAAAACCTATAAGTTCCCATGAGGGCTTATTTTTTGCTTAACAAATTGTACTTCATAATGGTACCAATTACTATTCTGTATAATATACCGGGAGGCTGGAAAGGAATTCAGAATGGGGTAGAAATGGGAAAATACTGCATTTGTGCCAAATGCAGCCAAAAACATATTACCCATATTCTATGGGTTAGATTCTACTATAGATATACTATAAATATAAAGATCGTACAACTTTTTAAAGTTTTTCTCTAACCATTTAAGGAGGTAACAATCCGTAATCTTGATAGTCTGCCGATGGATACGACCATGAACGCAGGAACCTTCCATGGTCTTATAATGGCTATGTAGCCAGTATATCATCTTATACATTTAGTGTCCCTGTCTAAGACTCAGACCTTCACAGAGTCTCAAGTAGGGAAATCAGAAGGATTTAAGCAGACAAGACTGGAGGACCCGATGGGATAAGCACGAGAGTTCTTAAAGTGTGCTTAGGCCAGCTGTGTGGTGTTATTACACACATGTACAATATGAGCCTGAAGTCGGGAGTGGTATAACTGTGGGAAAACATCTTGTGTGGTTGCAGTTCGAAAGACACCTCATCTGACGGACCTTAATGACTATAGACTTGTAGCACTGACATCCCACTTTATAAAAGTCCTAGAGAGACTGGTCCTGACACACCTACGCCCTCTAGTGAGCTTAGCTCTGGACCCCCTCCAGTTTGCCTATTGACCAGGCATTGGGGTAGATGATGCCATCATCCACCTTCTTCACAGAGCTCTTTGTCACCCGAAGAAACCAGGGAACACTGAAAATAATAGTCTTTCATTTCTCCAGTGCTTTTAACACCATTCAGCCAGGGCTACTGAGGGAAAAGCTGGACCTTCTTGGAGTGGACCATCATCTGTCCTAATGGATCCTAGACTCTCTCACAAACTGACCTCAGTATGTGAGAGCCCGGGACTGTGTGTCTGACACTATGATCTGTAGTACGGGGGCACCACAAAGTACATTTCTTGCCCCATTTCTCTTCACACTGTACACTGCTGACTTTAGGCACAACTCATCCAGCTGTTACTTACAGAAGTACTCCGATGATTCTGCTATAGTAGGCCTCATCACTGACTGAGACGACAAGGAACACAAAGACTTAAATCGGGACTTTGTGGAATGCTGCCAGTGGAATCACCTCCGGATTAAGGCTGGGAAGACCAAGGAGATGGTGGTGGATTTTAGTAAGCGAAGAAGTGCTCTGAATCCAGTGGAGATCCAAGGGACAGGCATTGAGATAGTCAAGACCTATAAGTACTTAGGTGTGCTCCTCAATAATAAGCAGGCTCTACTTGCTCAGGAGGCTGAGGGCCTTCGGAGTCCAGGGGCCACTTCTTAGGGCCTTTTTCAACTCTGGTTGCTTCAGCCATCTTCTTCGGTGTGGCCTGCTGGGGAAGTAGCATTACAGCATGGGACAGAAATAGACTTGACAGTCTGGTTAGAAGGGCCAGCTCTGTCCTGGGGAGCCCCCTGGACCCAGTCCAGGTGGTGGGTGACAGAAGGACACTGTCTGTGGTGAACTCCATGCTGGAGAACAACTCCCATCCCATATATGAAACTGACAGCACTGGGCAGGACTGTCAGTGACCGACTGCTTCACCCCAAGTGTAAGAAGGAGCGATATTGGCGGTCCTTCCTCCCAACCATGGTCAGGCTGTATAATCATCACCAGGCTAAGCGAAGACCACTCCGCACAGAGAGCTACATGATCCTAATGTCTTTCTTTTTTAGTTGTTATGACTCCTAGTATATTTTCTACCTGTTACTCTGTGATTTGTATGTTTTTTTTCTTGCAATATTACTGTATCATCTGTGCCACTGTAACACGCTGAATTTCTCCATGGCGGGACTAGTAAAGGATTATCTTATCTCATCTCGGCCACAATAAGGAAATGAAGGCTGGGTTTCTGGCAAGTGCCAGACCCTAGAAGGTATCTACATTTTTGGTTATATCCATTAGCAAAAGATCAAGACCAAACATTGTCACCGCTAAGACGGTTGGAGAAAATGTTTAAAATGTTGCAGGAGATGCGATGGGGGCGTCCCCATTGCTGCTCGAAAGCCGACTCCAGCGCCACCTCTATCTTCTTCTGCATCCTCCCCTTCCTTCTTCGGCTTGACGTCTGACACCTGCGCAGTACGCTCTGTTCGGGGAACTTGCAGTGTCAGCACTATGGCCGCGGGCATGCGCAGTACGTTCGGCGAAGTTCGCTGAACAGAGCATACTGCGCAGGCGTCCGAAGTCAAGCTGAAGAAGGAAGGGGAGGATGCAGAAGAAGACAGAGGCGGCGCTGGAGTCTGTTTTCGAGCAGCAATGTGGATGCCCCCATTGCATCTCCTGCGCTGGGGGACGCCCCTATCGCTGCGAGAGAACTAATTAGCATACCGGTACAAACCGGTATTTCGAACGAACGGCGCGGGGGAGATCACTTCCAAAGGTAGGAGACGAATAGCCTTTCTAAAGGCTATTGCGACATGTTACCTAGAAAAAATAGCTTTTTAATGGTAGAATCCCTTTAAACGCTTGTAGGCTGAAATATTCTGTAATAATCTTTCATGTCATTCTTTATAGTGTTCAGATGTCATGTAGTTTAGTCCTATATGTATCAGACGACACAGGCCAGTGACATCCAGTCAACAAGTGCTATATACAGAGCTGATTTATATTCAGCATGGAGGGATCTGTCAGTCTCTCTGCAGTCACAATAAGAGTTGCTGTTGTAGCTTCCAGTGACAGCTGTTCCCTTTAGCAGGCAGAAAACACACATACAAACATTGAGAGCTCCATGTCCAGCTCACATAGCATATTGAAAATTAATTACAGTGGTGTTTTTTTTTGTTATTTTGGTCAACCAGTAGACTTTTTTTTACACTTTATCTGAATAATAAAAAGGCCTTTAGTGTTAGCTTTCTTGAAAAGACAGATGGCAAAACAAATTAAAAATGTATGCCATCATTCATTATTATATATTCATAAAGATGTGACACTCAGCAGATGTTGTGATTTACTGCGCTATTTCTGGGGTGTCTGGTCCACATCTCATTGGAAAACAATGCAAAATGAAAAGACACAGTAAAATACTGATAATCCGGCAACTGCGGCACCATATGTACATTATTACATCGTCGTCATCTGAATTTACACAATAACCTCAATTAACTTCTGCTGTGTCACTTTTGCTAGTTTTGGAATTGTTATATTTTCTTTTGCTGAACCCCGGGGCTCCCTGAGGAGAAAACACCGTAGCTTGGCCGCGGCGGCAGAAATGTTTTATAGTCACTGCAAAGTGGATAGGATTCTGACAAACCCCATCTACACACATTGTGGAAAAATAAGCACAGCGGACACGTCATTTCCGAAACTATTATGGTTTTAGAAATCGCAGCATGTCCGTTACACCTACAGAAACATTGGCGGTTTACCTATAGGTATAACAGATAGTAGATAGTGCTCTGCAGACTTTCTGTGGAAGGTGCTGCGAGGGGGGGGGGAGGAACCAAAAAAACCGTCACCGCTGTGCTTCTTCCCACAAGGTTTTTTCTTTTGCTGCAGCCCGCTATGTGGAGCCTCGGCCTAAAAGAGTTTAGGCTTTTTTTGTATCAATGACCAGTCCTTTGTATCCGCCATCCCACCAACTGGCTGGATTCTGTAATCTTCCGGAAAAAAAATAAAAAAATCCATATCCTCCAGTATGCAATTTGTGGGGTATGGACTTGTAAAACACTATTGAGTACCCTTCATCATATATAAGTATATACTTTTCTTATGTTTGAGCAGATTTATCAATGCAGAGGTATCCCATAAAAACATGTATCCCACCAAAGGTGTAACATGAAGATCCTGGGCCCCGATGTAAAATATGTACCAAGACTCAAAACTATAAAAGTATCATTTATAGTAGTAGTACCTTCATATTGGGACACCTTATGGGTCCCCTAAGGCTCTGGGTCTCAGGTTCTGCCCCACATATGGGGTCTATAAATCAATGTATGCGTACTGTAGGGACACAGGTGCACGTGGCAAGGCTATAAAATCAGCCAGATATTCCAGATATAATGAATGTAATGTGAATCTAAAGACGGTCATACACATCAGATTTCTGCTGACCTATATGGGCCTTTAGCAGTTGAACTGCCCAATTCTAGCCAATCATCGCCTAACTTGCACAGATTCACTGCATATTTGTTTAATCATGAAGGCAGGTTACCCCGGCCCCCTACCAAGCAGCTGTATAGTACTTGTACAAGGAGGTCTTGAAGAACACTATAAGAATTGCACGTTACATAAACTAAGATTAATGTATTTCTGTATAGAGAGGAGGATACAAATCCTGAATACTGATGTCATCAGAGGCTCCAGTAAGGGCAGAAGAAAGCTCTGACAGCTCAATCTCTAAAGGAAGCTTCTAGGTTTTAATGATGACCTCTAGTTTTATTCCTCAGTAGATAAATAACCTCTTATTGCAATTATGCGTATTAGAGATGCATTATCTGAATAGCATAACCCCTGGATAAAGTACACTGACTGAAATTAGATATGTCATGTTCTTATATAACAAGTCAGTGAACTTATTTTAAGGCTGAGTTCACACAGGGTAAGTTGATGCAATGTTCCTTCATTTTTTTTATTTATTTTAAACACTGGCCATGAAGAAAATTGTTCTTTTTATGATTCAATTCCAATTCAGGCCAAAAGAAACAAAAAACTGCAACACTGCAGCATGTGAAGCTGGCCTACTTAACAGGATCAGCCCAGGATTATTATTTTTTTTTTACCAGTCAAGGAAAGGTAAGGAAGAATACATCCGACTTTCAATAATCATGCTATACCAAATCAATGTCCTTTTAGCATATGCTTGTCTGGTATACAAGGAGCTATAGATGCCTAAACTGTATTAAATAATGCATCTGCAATAGGTTTCTGAACACAACGCATCAGCATACAACTGCATATGTACACAGTTTTAGCAGGAGATTTCTAATATTCTCATAAAAATGTATTGCCTTGTTGATGATGGTCTATGAAAGGCTCACCTGTCGCAGGTTATGATTTTTTTTTTTTTTTTTTTAATGTAGATTGTGAGCTCCACATAGGGCTCACAATAAGGGCAGAAGAGCTCCACATAGGGCTCACAATGTACATTTTCCCCATCAGTAGGTCTTTGGAGTGTGGGAGGAAATCTATGCAAACACGGGGAAAACAAACTCTTTGCAGATATTGTCCTTGGCAGGTTTCGAACCCAGGACTCGAGCACAGCAATGCTAACCACAAAGCTGCCCCCAGAGTTAGTGGTATTTTTTGTAAGCAAACACTGTGCCAGAAAACAGACCCCAATATATAGCAAGTACTGTCACACTACTGTGAAAAAATAAAATAAAATGGTGTACTTCACCATTATCAATGTAGTCTATAAATTGGCGCACCAAAGTCTAAAAATGACATTAAAATAGTCCAAAATGTAGTTAAAAGAACGGGCTGGGGGGCATTTTGACATCAGAAAACTGGTGTCAAACATTTTGTGTATTTCACTTTTGCTTTGCAGCATACAGGGCTTGATAACTGGCCCCAGTAAACAAAACAAGCTACCTGAACATCATATAACATATCTCTACTAACCAACTGAGTAGATTGTAGATTAATGGTTTGCAAATTTACTTTGTCTGAAAAGGTATGTCTTATTGGAAAGAATCAGATTTATCAGAGTGGAAAGTAACTTAAAGGATTTGTGCAGGAATTGCAAAACGCAAAAAAATAAATAATCATACCCCCGTTCCCAGCGCTCTGTTTGCTGCTGCCATCCATACATTCACGTACCGCGCCCTTGTTGTTGTCAATCCTTCACTCCACGTGACTGCTGAGACAGATCAGGGTTTTCAGCAGACACTGGTGATGTTTGCCAGTAAGGTCACCAATGGTTGGTCTCTGTGATCACATGGGACACAGGACTTCCAGCAACAATAGTATGCAACACAAGTGAAGAGATCGCCTACAATGAAGCACTGGAGACCAGGGGAATATAATTTTTTTTACTATTAGACAATATTAAGAAAACTGTGCCAATGAATCAACGTAAGCTTCACACATACATAAACTTGAGAATTATATAAAACCTTGTACGGCTGCAACTAATTATCACTTCAGAGAATAAATCAATATTCCGCTGCAATCTCAAGGCAGCGAGTATGAAAAAAGATAAAAGGAGACAAAGACAGACTTTACTGGTATATCGATTGCTGGTGCATGTTTACTTGGCTTTTAAGATGTAGATGGAAGCCCCTCACCAATCAATGCTGAAGACTTGTGTGTTTGCTTTAAGGCCTACTGTAGCACTGAAACCTAGTACATACACATAGGGTTTATGTGCTAAGCTTGTTATGTTAAAAGTGACCCCAGCATCGTATACTTCCTTTCGCTATGAACAATTTCTACTTAATTTTTTAACATTTTCTAAATGTTGCTGCCAGCTAGTCATTGAAGAGAATATTCTATTCTCTACAATGTTATCTTATATACGAAGCATACTAAAGCTAGTAGTCACCTCTTGTTTCCTGTCCCCTCTCCATAGACTGTTTTATGAGGCTGTCTGTCCATACTGCCTCGTCTGTGTAACTGCTGCAGTGTTGATATGGGGTACATGGCATCCCTGTGACCAAGTAAACAAAGCCTGCCAGGGATAGGCAGGCTTTGCAAGCGGTAGGGGATTTATTTATTTATTTTTTATGTAGATTGTGAGCCCCACATAGAGCTCACAATGTACATTTTCCCCTATCGTTATGTCTTTTTTTTTTTTTTTTGGAATATGGGATGGAAATCCATGCAAACACGGGGAGAACATACAAACTCCTTGCAGATGGTTTTATGCCCTTGGCGGGATTTGAACACCAGGACTCCAGCGCTGCAAGGCTGCAGTGCTAACCACTGAGCCACCGTGTGGCCCCTTGGTAAGGGATTTATGTGTTTGACACCGATGGTTTTGCAGCGTCCCTAAAATGTGTGTCCATTAAAAATGGATTGAGAAAAAAAATGCCCCCTTAAGTAGCCCCCACATAATGTGTGCAGCCCCCTTAGTTACCATCAATTATATATTACTTACAAATATCATAAAAAGTTATACTGTCCTAACCCTATTCCCAAGGAGCTGCCTGCATGCTCCATCTGCACTGATATCTGTGGTTTGCTGTCCTAAATATGCAGATCGAGTAGAACAGCACCCAAAATGCAGGCCCCGTCCTCTCCCATCTTGAATGGTTGAGAGTCCCCCCATTTCTATATGCAAATGCACCCTTTGTACTATGGTTAAAGCAACTTTGGGACCTGTCCTTAGAATGGAAAACAAGGCAAAAGAATTGGAAAGATTCAGATCATCCCCAACCTTTTCTGCCTTTCATAGACCTAATTATGTGAATTCCATATCCTCGTGTTTTTATTACATGCACCTGAATAACATAAAATGATATGAAAGTTAGTCTATGTTTTCCTAACGATATAATTTAACAGGGCGGGCTGGCTGCTAGTTTTTGGAAAATCTGTCAATTTTAGGAGAGAAACAAGAGTTTTGTGCCAAGAGCCTTGGCTGATGGTAAATGTTTATTAATTAAGCACAAGCACCTGCAGTCAGCCCGGGCAGCTGGAAAGTAACCCGAGCCAAGCCATGATGGGAAACACAGGACACTTACTGGATTTCATGCTATTATTCCTCATGTATACTGAGTGTAGTTCTACAGAAAATGTAGCATTGTTGTTAGGATCACTGGTCGTCCTGTTATTTTATGTTGGTGGTAAATGTAAGCTTATGCCAAGTTCACTTTTTTGTCGACTCTGCATTATTTTGGCCTGTGGGAGGACCATAAAAAATGGTGAAGTGGACTGCTAGAATTTCAGTTGCATATATGACTAATGGCGTCTGGTTAAAAATTTTAATCTGTGGACAGAAAAGCAGTGCAAGCAGTGTACGGAGAGAGCCATAGATGGGGATACCTGTGTAACAACCTCTCAGATAGAAATACAACTTAACGGATTGAAACGCTCATATTCAGTAAGGATTCTTTCCATTTGCAAAAAATCGTAAAAGAACCCTGAATTTCTGATGGGATTTGTTCTAACCATCCATTGGATGAAAGCGATGATATGGACCTCACAGTGCCCTGAGCACAATATCATCAAGTCTGTCTGGGATTTCATGGAGAGAGATGTATTGGCCTACATCCACAGAAGAGAGAAAGTAAAGGCCAAAGGTCACATCAAACATTGAAGGGCTTTACATTTCTCTTTTTTTCCCCATTCACTTTATTATGCTGACAAAAATAAACTAAATAACTAAACCTCTCTCTGAATGTATTCTTCATTTGTAGTATTATTTCCACACCTGCTTAAAACTTGGCACAGTACTGTATGGCAAATGACTGGGATAACTATTACGATTTATGTATAATCAATGCAAAAAATCCAGGGAATTCCAAAGGGTCCACTTTCTTAAGACCAAAGTCAGCTGTAAGTTGGGGGGTATGAGGAGCAAAATCAATCTCAGTCAACTGATCCCGGCCACAGCTTTTAGATAAAAAGATAAATTTTCCTTTGACTCCACACCCCCACACTAAAAGAACCTGGAGCACCTAGAAGTGCCGGACCTCCTGCTCGATGCAGCTCTTAAAAGGTCATATTTGCCCTAGAGATTGGAAACCTCTAAGTCCCCTTAAAGTCCTTATAATAATCACTGTCTCATATCTAGGTTAAGCCTGCTGCCCACTGCCATTTGGAAATTAATTTGAGAAATTCTTAAAGGACATTATTTTTCCTTTCCGTTCATATTTACTTCACTGCGCTGGATAAATATGGATAAGTAAGCTTCTAAATAAACTTTCCAAGGAGTTAACTTATTATGAAGGCGGAATGATGAATCAAGTTCATCTGAGTGAAAAATATATTGTGCCAAAGCTAATTTGCAAGCAACAGTGTGACAGAAAATAATTATCCCATTGCGGTTTACTGCCTAAAAATAGGTCAACTTTTTGTTGGAAATGATTGACTTCAAAGCCCAGGGAGTAGCTGAAAGACTTACCTATTAGGCAGATTTAGTGATTCCTCCAGCTAATTCTCTCCACATACAAGCACCAATATTCTACAATGACCTAGAAACTAACGTGACACAGATTAATCCTGGGCTTTTAATCTCCTGCAGCAATTACAGCTATAATTCTGTATCCACTCTCAGCCTACAGGACCATATTTTAAGGCTGTTTCCTGCCCTGGGTCCTACATAGCCTGCTGAAGGTGTGAGGAACTCATTCTGATAAAATTTAGGAAGGACCTGAGAACTAAAGAAAAATATATGTTATGGATTTAACACATCTGAAATAAGAGCATACATTGTGGAATGGATTGTACTTGGCTGGTTATTGTCAGAGAGGAGTATCATTGACTTTGCTAATAGTGGATCTGGATACTTTTTAACTGAGCCCTGTCTCTTCTCTGTATACCACTGAGTGCGGGGCTCACTACAGTTATATACAAGGACAAAAATGGGCCTCTTATTGCAATGCTGGGATTCTGCTACCCAGAATAAAATAACTTCTGATTTTCAACTTTAGCACCAGCCTTATTTACAAAGCTCTCTATTGTGCTGCACCTCCTAACATTAAATCCCTCAACTTTGCATACTATGCAAGCCATGCTCTGTGTTCTGTCAGTGACCAGAGTCTAAAATCTTCAACAATCAGAAGCTCCCACTCCTGTCTCCAAGACTTCTAATGAGTTGTACCAGTTCTCTGGAACCGGACAATCAGATTAACACTTCTCTTCCACAGTTTCAAGCATGCCCCAAAGAAAATATCACTTCAGGCACACCTATCACCATGTCCTACCCTGTCTATTCTTATTCAACCCATACTAACCTTTCACCCCCTCTACATCGTCCCTCATCTTCGTTCATCTATGTGTTTAAGCACTTTGGATCTATACCAGACGGTGACAGCTTTTACAGCTTTACCTATTTGTGTTACCCTGTCTCATAAAACTAGCTGGACCGCAGCATAAGCACTTTTACCTCTAATGCCCCCCCATCTACCTCATAGTAGAGCCTTCACTCCTGTTTGGTGAATTGATGATTACTTTATTACTCTTTAATAGCCCATTGTGGCGGTATATGAACTCTAAAATGTGCAAAGTGCTGCAGAAGAATTAGACACCATATTAAATAAAGGTATTATTGTTCCTCAAATAAAGCTACATTTTACTTCCATCTCCGGATTTGATTATTTGACATATCTAAAACTTTCTTATTTTGTCTGTAACCTAAACTATTTACCAGACTACCATTTATTAAACTACTTTAAAGGGATTCTAATCATTGGGGTTATACATTATAAAAGCAATAACCCATCAGAATAGCCTTTACAAAGACAACTCTACTCCTTCTTCTGGTTCAGTCCTGAATGGCCCTGGTTGTGAAATAAATAATTTGTTCCTCCTCCTTCGCTGTGTAAGTGAACTCCTGCCCATGCGCCATCGGCGCTGCCACTTCGGGTTCGGCCTGCACGATACACTCGTGTAGGAAGAGAATAAAGATGGACGGCAGATCACGCCCTGTTTGCTCTTCTGAGATCCTGAAGTGGCAGAGCCGATTGCTCATGCGCAATGTCTCGACCCCACTGAAGACCGTGTCATCTGCTTACTCAGCGAAGAGGAGGACCAGGCTATTCACATGACCAATTTTGTTTTCTATGGACCATCAAAACAGAATTTATTTCCATGGATCCCTTTTAATACAGTGAGATGTATAAGGCATGTGTGAAAACTGGCATCCAAGGGGTACAGGATAGCACATTTTTAACGGCTGTTTTGAGCAACGTTGGTGTGAATCTAGCCTGAGGGAAAGCCTATCATGCGCTTTGTGGTAAGACACACGTCCTAGCCTACATAACTAATATGACTAAGTAGGTTTTAAAGAGTTTACAAAATTAGAAGTTTTGTCAGCATTACAGACAGACGCCCTTTAACTGTAAATATAAAATGTGTTGATTTTAAGCCTATAATGTTAGACTTAAGCCATTAACTAATCTGTTTTGTAGCTTTTAGTTGAATATTTAACACAAAGCAAGTCGTGATCACTGTTTTTTGCTAAAACAGCTTCTTAAAAAAAGCTTTGCAGCCAAAGGTGGTGGAAAATCATTAATCTATGAGCCATAAATAACTATGAAATGGGGGCAGAAGTAGCAATCCCACATGCGAAGAAATAGAAGTACTTATGTGGCAATGACAGATTTGGCAACAACATAATTAGAACAATGGCATGAATTCTCTCTGGGATTAGTAAAACTAATTAGCGGCCCAGGTCACGTTATTTAGGTTATTAGGATTTGGTCTTCCATTTTACTTGGTATCAGCATTATCTGGATAATAGAATAAGGAATGCTTTACTATTATATTAATGCTACAGCACAGTCTAAGAAGATATTCAAGTGAATAAATGAGATAGACTTTATAATTTCAACACAAAATGATCTATAAATCTTCACCTCCTCCTGCTCTATACTACATTGCTCGCAGATTATATGGATAGGTTCTCTTTAATGATGACTAAGTCATACAACAGAACCACCTGCCACAGGCTGAGAATGTATCGTGGTAATATATGGTCATATAATATGTACTTGACTTACCCATCAATAAGTACTAAAGTCAACAACTTATATCTTTGCCAAGTTACAAGAGTTAAATGGAAGCTCGGGAGGAATTCTCGACTCAGGTTAGCAAGTTGGGCAAGACACTTTTACAAACACGATAAAGATGAATAGAGTTTCATTAAACATTACCTGGCACCACCCTGTCAATGGGTTTAGACAGATTAAACAATGTTGGGTGGAATAACTTCCTTTACTCATAGCTTAACATTTCACTATAAGAAACTTCAAGTCTCGGTTTCATGTTTGACATAACAAATATGTCGTTTCCTTCCCTGTCACTAATTCTATCCAGATGCCACACAAACACAAAGCGCCATTCATGTTATCCTTTAGTTGTTCCATGTAGCAGAAATGGCCATCTCTAGTTTTTGTATCTGGGTTAGGTAGTTTATATAGCTTTGTATTTTCTACTTTCTTGTAAAGCACATGTCTATGTGTGGTAAGCTCTGTTCACTCTGTGTCCTGGGATAGGACAAGTGTATCCATTAGGCACATATGGTGATATAATAGGGCTGGCCAATTAAGAGAAAAATAACCTAAAGCAGTTGATTTTGTGAGAGATATTTTGGTTCAGTTATTACACTATTCACAAGGTTCTACCTGCAGTTTTGATCGGTCCAAACAGATCCAAACCGATACAGCTAGTATACTCGGGCGTCTTCTACAGCTTTCAGCAGTTTCTAACATCATTCAGGAGAGAGGATGAGGTCTGAAGATGATGAGGACCTGCACAGGAGCTCAGGGGAGGTGAGCAACACTTTTTTTCATGTTTCATCACCTCACCTGGGCCTAGTCTAATCATGCTCTGGGGTCTGAAGAAAGCAGAATAGCAGCAGTTCTGGTTGAGTCTGAACGAAACCGCTGGAAGAACCTTGCAAGTCGCATATCACTGTAATCCATTGCATCATCGGATGCCGATACAATTTATAACTAGGTCGATTTTAATGGGGACAAGGGAGCAATGACTAGCCATTGTTCAACAGGCTACAACCCATTTTGCCCTTATTATATTTATATTTCTAGCCTTTAAAAGGAGGGTAGCTTATAATCATCATTAATCATAACTGAAATTTCAATTTACGGTAAGCCATAATTGTCCAGTCCTACAAAATACTGTTTACTACTCCATGACTATACAGTGGGCAGTTACAAAGTTGAAACCTCCCCCTACTTCCTCAGCCTACCCCAGATCTCCTACAAGCAGAAGAGCAGTGGTGTGCCAACTCTATAAAGAGATCGGAAGATGGCACAGAGTCAGTCAGTGCACACTAGGTGCAGTCATGTGGAGTATACAAGAAATTGTATATATAAATCATTTGTGGCAAGTCTGAGAGTCTAGAGCAGTGTCTCAGGGAGATTAAAGTCTCACAGGCTTTATTTGCATAAGACTTCAAATACATTGACTAGCAAAAGGGTAGAGTCAGGGGATAATCATACACATTAGGGAGAGTACGGAGACTTACAAGTCATTCCTGCTCCGCTATGGATTCTGGGTAAAAAATATGCAAATCTATTCTCCAGGATGTAATTAGGAGAACAGTGCCTCTGTATGCTGCCCTCTAGACACTGTTCGACTAATTACATCCTGGAGAATAGATTTGCATATTTTTTACCCAGAATCCCTAGCGGAGCAGGAATGACTTCTAAGTCTCTGTACGCTTATGTAGGCACACACTCTCCCTAATGTGTATGATTATCCCGACCCTGGTCTATAGTCTCTCACTCTGCCAAATCAGTATCCCTGCGCTATGCTGAGGAGGTCCAAAAGACCAAAACAGCGCTGTCCATAGCTGGGAATCTGTTCCTTTTGGAATAGAAATAATAATTTGGCAATAAACTCCGCATCATGTCAGTAGGCTTATTAACCGAGTCATGCATGATGTTAAGGTGTCTGTCCCCAGAGGGCAGCATACAAAGGCAATGTTCTCCTAATTACATCCTGGAGAATAGATTTAGCAAAAGAGTAACAATGTTTAGAACTTGTGACCTTCAGGCTCCCTATCTCACCATCCCCTACAGCTTCCAATGTGAGACTACCATCATTTTAAAGACAATCCTCTTGGCTATCTCATACATACACTCACCGGCCACTTTATTAGGTACACCATGCTAGTAACGGGTTGGACCCCTTTTGCCTTCAGAACCGCCTCAATTCTTCGTGGCATAGATTCAACAAGGTGCTGGAAGCATTCCTCAGAGATTTTGGCCCATATTGACATGATGGCATCACACAGTTGCCGCAGATTTGTCGGCTGCACATCCATGATGCGAATCTCCCGTTCCACCACATCCCAAAGATGCTCTATTGGATTGAGATCTGGTGACTGTGGAGGCCATTAGAGTACAGTGAACTCATTGTCATGTTCAAGAAACCAGTCTGAGATGATTCCAGCTTTATGACATGGCATTGCATTATCCTGCTGAAAGTAGCCATCAGATGTTGGGTACATTGTGGTCATAAAGGGATGGACATGGTCAGCAACAATACTCAGGTAGGCTTTGGCGTTGCAACGATGCTCAATTGGTACCAAGGGGCCCAAAGAGCGCCAAGAAAATATTCCCCACACCATGACACCACCACCACCAGCCTGAACCGTTGATACAAGGCAGGATGGATCCATGCTTTCATGTTGTTGACGCCAAATTCTGACCCTACCATCCGAATGTCGCAGCAGAAATCGAGACTCATCAGACCAGGCAACGTTTTTCCAATCTTCAATTGTCCAATTTCGATGAGCTTGTGCAAATTGTAGCCTCAGTTTCCTGTTCTTAGCTGAAAGGAGTGGCACCCGGTGTGGTCTTCTGCTGCTGTAGCCCATCTGCCTCAAAGTTCGACGTACTGTGCGTTCAGAGATGCTCTTCTGGCTACCTTGGTTGTAACGGGTGGCTATTTGAGTCACTGTTGCCTTTCTATCAGCTCGAACCAGTCTGGCCATTCTCCTCTGACCTCTGGCATCAACAACGCATTTCCGCCCACAGAACTGCCGCTCACTGGATGTTTTTTCTTTTTCGGACCATTCTCTGTAAACCCTAGAGATGGTTGTGCGTGAAAATCCCAGTAGATCAGCAGTTTCTGAAATACTCAGACCAGCCCTTCTGGCACCAACAACCATGCCACGTTCAAAGGCACTCAAATCACCTTTCTTCCCCATACTGATGCTCGGTTTGAACTGCAGGAGATTGTCTTGACCATGTCTACATGCCTAAATGCACTGAGTTGCCGCCATGTGATTGGCTGATTAGAAATTAAGTGTTAACGAGCAGTTGGACAGGTGTACCTAATAAAGTGGCCGGTGAGTGTATATATGACTTGCCACTATTTAGCACATGACTAGTTACGCAGATTCTTCTCATGTAACTGCATTGTTACTATTTTTCTCCCGGGAATGAAAAAAATCTTTTTTTTTTCTTGTATACAATCTGTTCTCACATTCCGTAATCGCTCAATACGTTATTAGGTTCATCCCCATGTGAAAGGTCACTGGTTCCAATTGAGGCTCAACCATAAAGACTTCCCAAGCAAATAGAAAGACCATGATCCAGCTCATAAATAGCGGTCTCAGCCAAGAAAATGGTCATGGCACTCATATGATGCAATTTGGTAGCCTAAAAAAATACGAAATGAAGTCCGTCCATCCATCCATTCAAAAGCTAAGAGGTAGACATTCAGGCAAAATATCAGGGTCAACCATTCAGCTGACCACAAGGTCTATCAGTTGTGTCGCAGTTTCGTCTAGTAAAATCAGTCCATGTAAGTACTATACAATGTGCGTTACACAAGTCTGGGATGAAAGCCTGAAAAGAGTGAAGGAGCCTCTACTTCAGTATCGTCATAAACGTCATCTCAAGTTTGCAAGAAAGTATGAAAAGTGGAGAGGAGAAGACTGGAAATTGGTGATTTTATGCAATGAGACAAGTCGATAGACTGGGATCTGATGTGTGCAAATAGGTCTGGGAGAAACAAGGAAAACAGGGGGCTAATGGATCGAGAAATTGAAGAAACCGGAGGAAGTCTGATGATATGGGGTCGTTTCACAGCCAAAGGCATTGGATACTTGACCAGAATAGATGGTGGTCTCAATGTTGAACTAGATCTAAGTTTCCTACAAGGCAGGTTACTGCATATACTCGAGTACTATGGGTACGAAAAGGGCGACAGTGTTCCAGCAGGACAATGACCCGGAGCATAAATCGAGATTAGCAAAGAAATGGGTCAATGACAATGAAGTAGAGTTGCTGGATTGGCCCCCACAGTCCCCAGACCTCAATCCAATCGAACACTTGAGGGTTCAGTTGAAGAAAAAAAAAAAAAAAGCAGTATTCATACCCAAATGAGTCAACCAGTATCCAACAACATTGGGAATGTGTAGTAGAGACCTGTCACATTCAGGCAGTGTTGAAATCCATAAGGTGAATTTACAAAATACTAACAAAATAAGAAAAACTTTAAATTTAGAATTTTAGGAGCAAAACAATAACAATGCAGTTACATAATCTCTATAATTAATCATATGCTAAATAGTTTAAAGCCAAATTTTACATATGGCCAAGATGGAAGCTGTGGTGTATGCTGAGATATGGAGTCTGACATTCTAAATATCAAAACATTTTAACCCTTTTGTAAGTTTTTCACCAAATCTACTGAAAGTGACAGGCATAACAAATGTATATTATATTACATTGTAATATGCTTTGTAACAATGTGGCGGTATAAATGTTTTTTTTTACCGGAGGTGGCAAATTCCCTTTAAGAACTTGGCCTAATTTGGTGCTTAAGATCAAACTTTTTCAATGGGAAAAAAAAGCAATTTTTGTTATATTTTTTTAAAACCTCAATTAAATTTTTTTTTCATAATTGAAATGTTTTTATCTAAGGGCATATGACATTTTTGCCAACTTTCAAGCAGGTTGATGAAATATAATCTTGTACATTTACATCAATATGCACATTCTTTATTCAACACCAAGATGGAGATTACTGCTCATGTTCTCCCAGGCCTATCTTTCCACATGTCTCTTCATTCCACTTCTTGTCAACTCTATACTGTTCACACTTTTCAAATCTCATTTAGATTTTAATCACTCCACTTGTCGATTATAATTAACACATTTTATTTTAGAATCTAGCTTTTTACCTTTGGCTTGTTACTAATTGGCTGAGCGCTCTATTTGCGCCTTGCTGAGATGATGCTTTTTTGTGTAAATTTATTCCAGAATGTTTAATACAAGTCATGTCCTCTTTTTCAGGCAATGAGGAACTTAATTTTACAAAATAAGTCTCGTTATCCAGAATAGATATGATAATATATATACTAACCATAGATAGTAACGGGATATCAACTTTCTGCTAATGATAGGACATCAATATTAGATCTGTGGGGGGGCTGACACCCAGAACCCTGGTAGATCAGTTGGCCACAGTCTTACCGTTTCCTTAAGATTGCCTGTACCTAGAGCTAAGGAGAGCATGGAGAAGCAGCTGTAATACCCGAGAATGCCAGGGCTCCTGACATGAAAATGTACGCGCAGTAACACAATTTCTTGCATTAAAGGGATCCTATCACTCAGACATGATTTTTTCTAAGTACCACGTCGGAATAGCCTTAAGAAAGGCTATTTGTCTCCTACCTTTCGTCATTTTCTTCGCACCGCCGTTCACCTACAATCGTGGTTCTTGTCGGTATGCTAATGAGCTCTCTTGCAGCACTGGGGGCAGGTCCCAGCGCTCAGACAGCACTGAGGGTGTCCCCAATGCTGCGAGAGAACTCTCTCGAGCACCACCTCCTCTTCAGCAACATCATCTTCAGCCTCTTCTTCCGGCGGTGGCTTGTAACTTCTAAGACCTTCTAAGACCAATATTGTGCAAGCAGCCATTTTCTCGTGGCCTGTGGCCATGGACAGACTGCTTTGCCCAAGGCCCGAGGCCTTAGAAGTAATAAGCCACCACCGGGAAAGAAGAGGATGAAGATGACGCTGCTGAAGAAGAGGAGGTGGCGCTGGACAGAGTTCTCTCGCAGTATTGGGGATGCTCCCAGTACTGTTTGAGCACTGGGGCCCGCCCCCAGTGCTGCGAGAGGGCTCATTAGAATACCGACAAGAACCGAGATTGTAGGTGAACAGCGGCGCGGAGAAGACGACGAAAGGTAGGAAACAAATAGCCTCCGACATGGTACTTAGAAAAAAAAATCATGTCAGAGTGATAGGATCCCTTTAAATAAGGTTTCATGTAAGTCATGCCAGTGATAACACAAAAAAGTTACAGCTGCTGAAATGCAGAAAAGCTAAATCTTTTAAAGGCCCATTAAGGCCTCGTCCTTAAGTGGTTAAATTGCTTAATGGAAAAAACTAAAAATACTGTGTACAGTATATGTAAAACCTGTAAGCGTAAAACATAATGAGGATGATAAAGGCAGCATATGTCCCAGAATTACATCTTTACAATACTTCTAAGCAGTTATTGACTTTCTGTCATCAGTCATTTTAGTGTGTACCGAGTATGACATCAGTAGTGTGTTACTTGGATTACTGACAAATCTTACTCATGTAAGTATTATAAGGACCATTTGGAAATTTTTTTACTAACTTCTATAACATTTCTTTTAAGTCTATCCTTGCACACTCTATTTTTCCTATAAACATATTATATATCTTCTGAAACAGTAGGAATTTGATGAACACTTTCACTGGTATCAATCGCTCTACAATACATTTTCACGGCACCAAATTATTATTTCTCTACTTCGTGACACGAATACTGGGCTTGGTTGAAACTAAGCACACATGGGGCAAAACTATTCTGCAGATTACAGTACATGGAACCAAGTGAAGGTTTAGCTGGCGTTGTAATGATGTGACTGTCTGAACATTTGAAACAAATATAATTTAATGGATGAAATGGTTGTTGATGTCTGTACCAAGATCTTCCCCCTGTCTCAAGGGACCCTTAATAGAGGTGGAACATTATGTAACGTCCAATAAATAAGTTACATGGGAAATGCCTGAGTGGCCACTATTTCTCCAAGACTAATATCCTGCTCGGATGGAAAAAGATCCTTCATGCCCAAGTGTTAAAGGTTTTGAGAGTTAATTGTTTAGATCAAATAAAATTGGAGTCACATTTGACATTTAAGTGTTACTGTTCATTGCAGCCTAAAAACTGTTCTTAAGTGGATGAAGTGAGGAGTAATGCACCACCTTGCCACGTCGTACTGGAATCATTTGAGTCTACATGATAGAAACTGATCCATAGCTAAACACTTACAAATTCTAAAAGGAGGATTTCAATTGGTTCAGCTTTTTATGGAATTTGAGGGACATAAGGTGTGGAGTCCAACTGGATCTTCTTTATAGACTTTGGGAATTGAAGTTGGACCTTCTCTATGGAAGAGAAGGTTAATCAGATATAACAGCAGAGAATCTGTCAAGAATTAAGTTATACTTAGGATGTTCAGAAGACATTTCCTCCGGTTCTGATGCCTGTTGGGAGTGTCTGGAAGTAGGGGCTTTTATCTTCATATTTGGTGGGATTGCTGTAAGATTTTGATATCTGTTTTAGTGGTACTTTCAGCCTTTAGAAGACACTGCCATCTTATCTCTGCTCACTAGCTTCTTATTGGATACTGATAATCTGAATCAGCAGCAATATCTTGTAAACAGAAGAGTCTACTGCTGCAGCTCATGAGTTATCCATACACATCTGGCTTGCCTGCAGTGATCAGGGCATTTTTAGAGACATTGGTTTTAGATGTTATGGCTTACTCTAAATGGGATACATTATTTCTTCTCTACAGTCCTCCCTTTTTCTATTACTACCTTTTCCGCTCTGTCACCTTTTACATCTACGGTACTTACCTGACATACACAGGCCATACATCTTTGGACTTTCCAAACCAGATAGACTGCTGTACTTCTGACTGTCTTATACCTGCTTCCATCCATTGTATTACATTACTGGGGGTTTTTTCATATTGTGTATTAATACTACTTGAAATTGGGGCAACACGGTGGCTCAGTGGTTAGCACTGCAGCCTTGCAGCACTAGAGTCCTGGGTTCGAATCTAGTTAGGAACAATATCTTCAAGGAGTTTGTATGTTCTCCCCGTGCTTGCGTGGATTTCCTCCCATTCTACAAAAAGACACACTGATAGGTGGGGGGTGGGGTGAATGTACATTGTGATCCCTACATGGGGCTCAATATCTACATATATATATATATATATATATATATATATATATATATATATATACACATATATATATATATATACATACATATACACACACACAAACCCCACCCCCCAAAAAAAAATACTTGAAATTGGCAGGGATAATTTAGCTAAAAACCTTATAGGCCAACTGAGAAGGAGAAAGCTGCTGCAGACAGATTCATTGCCTCATTCTCTGTACAGTTATTTTGAAGGTCCAGCAGTGTCAGTAGAGTTCTACCATCCAGAGTGACAGCGTGTAACAGCGGCAGTTACTTGTGTCTTTTTCTGCAGGCTATTAGGGTACGTTCACACAGAGTATTTTGGTCAGGATTTTGTGACTGTATCAGCCGTATCAATGGGAGCCACTCAGGTCTTTTTCTGGGAGCCGGAACAGACAGACTCCCGGAAAAAAGAAGCGAGATGCTCATTCTTTAGTCCGTTTCACCTCGTGATTCGGCCTGAAGACACTCCCTCCTCCGGACTAGGCCCATTCATTGGGCCTAATCCAGAACGGAGTGCGTGGCTGGATCCCGATGTAGTGCACTGGCTTTCAGTCGCAGCTACCCGTACTTTGGTCCGGAACCTGAGGCGGCCTCCGTCTGAACTTACCCTTACTCTTCCACCTCCCCTCTACCCGATAAGTGGTGAATGAAACTTTTTTTTTTTTTTTAACAAGATACATTACAAAGTTCCATATATTCACCATTACTGTTCGTTTAAGTAAAGGTGCTTTGTTATTGGAGGTACACACTTAACACTGGCAGTTTCTCTCAGGTCCTATTAAAATCCTGTTTAGTCTCTTCAGTCATTCAGTCTCACTCTTATATTTTAGGTTGGAATACCAATTGTATATCTGGGGCCTCTTGCCATTTACTGGATTTCATGGCAGACTTTGGATTTGGTGTTTAAACTGAATGGGATGGATTCATTATGGGTACTAGATTTGACGGTCTGGCTGCTTTTGGGGCTTTATGGGATTGTATCTTCTGGGATCGTTAAATGCACAAATGGCATCCATAGTGGTTATGGCGTCTGGGTGGAACAGATCACTTCCACATGTTTATAACATTAGGACTTCCCCAAACATATACTGTAACAAGGGGTTCATTGTGTGATCCAGGGGACGTATTTTTTGATATATGGGACATTTGAGTTGTTAAAATTGTAATTCTAGTGATATTTTACAAATAAGTTTGTAAATTTGTAAAAAGCCAATATTGTAAACCCAAGATCTATACTATGTCCATGGACTTTCTGTATAACAGATCTGTAGTATAGGTCTTCTAACTGTGTATAAAGAAGGGAGAGTAATTTATTTTTGAGCCATACTAAAAGCATTATTGATTTAAAAATTTTGTAAATCGGTTTCATAAGTTAGTCCTATTAAATGTCAACATTGGAATTGAAATCAGCAAATATTATGCAGTCCTATGCCGCTTTATCTGCTATTATGATTGTTTTCAGACAATTACACCATATTGTCTCAGCATTGTAGCTGTATCTAACTGTAATTTTTCTCTTCCGCAGCATCATAATTAGAGTGGTCAATGAAATTGATTAAGCGAAGTGTTTGTATCTAAATATTGATGGATAGATGGATGTAGCTGGGCTCTAAAAACTCAACTGCTGTTTCCTTTGTTACGTTACCTTGCAGAATTCAGATGGATTACTATATTACCATATTATCATATATATTACCTGGTTTAAGTTCTTCATAAAATATCCTTACACTGGTATAAGCTGTTACTTTCATACAAAGATTTATATTTTTATGTGCACAAAGTCACTAGTAGAAAACCCATCACTGACAACACTCCTTTTCTGCCTCAGTCAATTGTGGAGGTTTCAACCCAGATAAGGATCTTTTGGCATTATCTTTCTGATGTGTTTGGTATATACTGTACAGCAAACATCGGCAATACCCAAAACATATACTAATATAGTGATATAGTAGAAATCAATGGAGAAGGATAAGCCGGATGCAATAAAAAAGCAAGTAGCAGAACAATAAGTAAAATGGCTAATTTCACACCATATTTTTCTTTTTACAAAGCTTGTCCAGGAATTTGTTTTAATGGCCTATCCTTAATGACATGAACGGGAGCTAAGCTGCAGTAACACTGCCTGGCCACTATACAGTGTACAGAGCTATCTACTGCTGGATATGTGCACTGTATAGTATAGGAACCAGATACAACCCCGAACAGCTGATCCGTGCTGGCGTCTCTGTCCCCACCCAACAGATATAGACACATGCATAAAGGGGTTGTAAAGAGATTTTCTTTTAATTCAGTTTACCATATGCAGTGGGAAAGGTTCAAGCACAAAAGTCCAAGAAATGAACTGCATTTGTCCCAAAGATGCGGAAAAGTTAAAATGTGTATCGTGTGGTATATGGTGTAATGCAGCAGTGTGCCATTACATGTGACAAAAAAAACCAAAAAACTAAACCCCTTCCTGCCAGATACCAACTGAACAGAGTGGCCTCTGTCAAGTGAACGCGAGTCCATGGATCTATTTATCTTGTACTTTGGAAGCCTTCCTTGCAATGTAAATGCAGATCCTTTTCCATCCTTCCATTTTGGATTTGTCCATTAAGGGTCAGTGCACACAGTTTTTTGGCGCTGATTTTGACACTGAATGCATCTCAAAAATCAGCCTCCAAAAAGAAGCCTCCCAATAGAGTTCTACTAGGAGGTTTGTTTTTTTTTTGGAGACTGATTTTGAGGCAGATTTAGCATCAAAATCAGCACCAACAAAATCCATGTGCACTGACCCTAGGTTGTCTTGCTTCTAACTTCTTTTCTTTCAAAATTGTCAGCAGAAATTCTAAAAATTACAATTTACTACAATAATCCATCAACAATTGATTGCACATAGGATATGCAGTAAATATTTTGTAGAACTACCAAGGCAATTAACTTCTCTGTGTAATAAGGCTGGGTTCATGTAGGATTTTGCTGTCCGCTTGAAAAATCGGTTATCTTTGTAAACGGACACTGCATAATATCTCATTAAAAATAATGGAAGTTGTAAACGTACAGCTAGTATCCGATGCTAAAATTTTCCTTGGACATTAGCATTGGACACCAACGCTATTGTGAACCCAGCTTAAGCCATTTACATTTTCTCCATGTTTTCTGCTCACTTGAGTTGACAATGTATGTAGTGATGGCTAAAATATTAGTCACATGACCAGTGTTTACACACAGCAACTACAACAGTGCCATCTGCAGGTTTCACTAGTGAAGAAGCTTTGCTGTAGTATTTTATACAGGAAAACATGTTTTAGTGAACTACTGTAATTTGCTTTTGTGGAACTTATGGTTGGGTTGAAATCCAGTCAAATTTACAGCTCCGATTCCTGCTGTGTGGAATACATCAGTCTACAATTTAGAAGGCTCTTCTTTTGTCTGTAGAACCAAAGAACTGCATTAAGCGTAAAGATAAAGTTGGGATTAAGTTGTAAGCTCTTTTAAAAAAAATTTAATATAATAGTTTAAAAATTGTCCAGTAATGGGGAGGGGGTGGTTCACAGAAAAGGCACATTGCTTACGTGACACAGAATACTGGTCTACAGCAGCATCTCCGGAGGTGGGATCCACTTTTGGATTCCCCACTATCTTATTTGCCGTATATACGCGAGTATAAGCAGAATTTTTCAGCACAGTTTTTGTGGTGAAAAAGCCCCCCCCCTCCCCTTTTTTTTTTTTTTTAAATTAAATTTATTATTATTTTTTTAGGAGGGGGTGGGGAGGTAGGGTCTATGACCAGCCTCAATATCAATGTATAGAATCTCCCATTAAATAGTGGGGAAAAAAAGCTTTAAAAAAAAAAGTTGTAAATCCCTCCTTTCCCTAGAATACATATAAAAGTAGAAAATGACTGACACACATACACATTAGGTATCCCTGTGTCTGACAGTGCCCGGTCTGTGTCTGCGGGGCTCCTGTTCCGTCGGGAAGGGGTTAATAGGAGCACTGCAGATCCCCTATATTCAGCCAGGCTGAGTTCCAAGTGGGGGGAAAACCCCAGTCCTCAAGCTCAGGGAAGGGGCAGACAGACAACCAAAACACCCCCTCCCCTTCCCCAGCACCTACTGCACCCAAAAACTTCGACCATTTTAATTTTTGAAATTTTCCAGTAGCTGCTGCATTTCCCCCCTCGGCTTATACTCGAGTCAATAAGTTTTCCCAGGTTTTTTTGTGGTAAAATTAGGGGCCTCGGCTTATATTCGGGTCGGCTTATACTTGAATATATAAGGTAAGCCCATTTGAAAAATTTATCTCGGTATTCTGCTTTTTGGCTGTATTCTGTTTCGCTTCTGTCCAAACATTCAAAATATATCTCAGAAGTGCCCACTCACAGTATAATGCCCCCTCAGTGGTACCCACAAAGTATAATGTCCCCTTAGGTCTCACACATAGTACAGTGCCCCCATACTGTTTCATAATGCCAGTGAATATACTGACCCCAGCACCCAAACAATATAAAGTCACTACACGTTAGATTTACTCTAGCCCCTTTCAAAGTATAAGGGCCCCAGCTCCGTCTCAATATAATGTCCCAGCCTCAAAGCTCTAACTATATAAACCTGGCATGAATGGACAGTATGTGTTTTTTGGGGGGGGTTTAAGTAGTCACCGCTCTTCGGTCCTTGGTACTTCTCTCTAGTCCAGGCCCCACACACTACATCATAAGGATGGAGTAGAGATGGACTGTGAACCTAAGAATGTTGAGTGCTGGAAAAAAAAAAACATTGCTTTCTTGCAAATTCTTACAACACGAAGTATAAAAATGTATGGCCGACTGCCAATAGGTTCTGGGACCTGATGTTTTGATCCTAAACACAAAAAATAAATAAAATTTTAAAGCAAGTGTTAAAATCTTTTATTTCTAAAATTACTATAAATGATGAAACAAGTCTGCAAATAGTCTTGAAAGAAATAAATGTCCAGCAGTTTACAACTCCTCTGCCAACCTATTTTGGTCCATGGTTACAAATTACAACTATATCTGACACAGTCTAATACTCTCTTCAATCTGTCCATTACTGGTACCTTACCAAGAAGTACTGGACAGAAGGGCATAGGACTACAGAACAGGACTACAAAAGCTTAAGGAGGTTTGAGCACACATTCTTATTAAGCACCAGTGATTTAGTGCCGGTAAAGACTTTAATCTGGAGGCCCCACGTTGTGGAAAGGCAGCTTTTCTTGTTGCAGATTTGTTGTGTTTTTTGAGCCAAAGCCTGGAGTGGATTAAGCAGAATGTAAAATAAAATATAAGCAGCTTATTATACATTTCCCATTCCTTTGGTAGGCATTCTTAGCTTCAACTCAAAAAAACTCGACAAAATCTGCAACAAAAGAAAGCTGCATTTCCACAATGTGGGTCCTCCCTTACCAAGAGAGGAGTCTGCACTTATCCGACTCATCTCAGGTACTCCCAGCGGACGTGGATTTCCCTGATAAAGGCATGAACTTGGCATACACACATCTGGGACACAATCTCCATTACACAAGTACATGCTGATGTTTTAGAGTCCCAAAACCCACTGACTTTCCTCTAACCTTGAAGGTATATAGGTCTAAGTAGGAAAGGAATACTCAATATGTTATAATACCACAATCTTCTGTAAAGGCACACATAGCCTATAACTAGAGATAAGCGAACAGTAAAATGTTCGATATTCGTTTCGAATACCCGCTCAATATTCGACTATTCGAACAAATATCGAACCCCATTATAGTCTATGGGGAAAAATGCTTTGTTTCAGGGGATCTGACCAATCGACTCAGGAAACCCCAGGAAATGATGCCAACACCCTGGAATGCAAGAGAGCTGGACTTGCTACACACTCAGCTCTGCTGCATCGGACTGCTACATCGGTAGAGCTGAGTGTGTAGCAGGTTCAGCTCTGCTTCATCTCGGCATAGGAATGCATTGACCAGCATTGATTGGCCGAATGCCGTACTTCTGTATGGCATTCGGCCAATCAACGCTGGTCAATGCATTCCTATGGGAAAAAGTCAGCTCGCGCATATCGCAAACCTACAGGGATCCCGACCAGATAGAGCCCCAAAGAGCTGGGTGACATTCCCCCCTAAATAAAGGTAATCCCCAGCTAACCCTGCCTGTAGATCTGTCCCTGTCTCACAGTCACATAGTTCACAGTCCCAAATTAGTCGAATGTTAAATCCATCATTCGTCTAAATTGGAGGTCACCTGATTTAGCCAGCCAATTCCTTTTTCCGATTTTTTTTCAATGCCTCCATTGTTGTAGTTCCTGTCCCACTTCCCCTGCACAGTTATTGGTGCAAAAAAGGCGCCAGGGAAGGTGGGAGGGCATACAATTTTTTTCTGCATTTGCCTCGAACGGCCTGATATTCGATCAAATATGTATTCGATCGAACGGTGTTCACTCATCTCTACCTATAACCTTAAGTGATGTTATCTCAGGCCCTGAAGAAGTGAATTAGAAATTACAGCAGACAATATTTAATTATCATACCGGCATTGACCAGGGACTTTGTAATTAGTATCTCAGATGAGTAACTTTTCCTCTGCAATTTCTTACTTCTTAGAAACAAAGCTTCTTGTTCTGCGGTATATAATAACATTTCTCGTGTACGTATTAGAACAGAATAATTTCGAGATCCCGTATGGTTACAATTGTCTGTGAATGGCACTTGTGTAATTACAAAGCCGCACATTCAGCCCAGAAGCCTCACTTTTATAATGTCAATTTTAGCAGCTTTTGATTTTTCATGAAACTTTACCACATGTGATGAAATTATTGCGATTAGAAGGATTTTTAAGTTAGTTTTGACCCCTGGTAATCAAAACCGCAGGCGAGAGGAATACTTTAATGTGCCAATCTGTATTCCTTTTAACTTTATGCAGTGAATAAATGAACATAGGAAAGCTACAGATGGAATTTGTCAAAGCTTTTTTTTTTTTTTTCCCTCTCTCCTCTTCTAGTTTGTACAAAGACTGTGGCTGCCAGGTCTATAAATGAAAATAACCATCTATTTTTAGCGGTAAGAAACTGCTGTGGAAAACAAACTTATGCTTCGAAAACCAACTCTATAAAAGGAATATTTCTGTCCTTAAAAAAATATTTTCCTTTTTGTTTGGTTCTTTATGCTTATAGTGTATCATAATAACTGGTTGTGTAAAAAAAAAATTAAAGCAAAAGAGACCTGAACCTGTTCTTAAACAACGGTGCGGTGGTGCAGAGGAGCACAGAACAGAAGAGTCGCCAACACTTCATGGCATGGGTTTCCTTAACTGAACAGTGTATTACATTACCAAGAACAATGCCAAGTGTCTGAGGGGGTGGCAAATGGACTCAAAGGCCACAGAGCCAGGTATCAAAATCAGTGGAACAAAAGCGGCCATATGGTAAATCTGGCCACATAATACAGTATGCAGAGTTCTAGCCCTTCTTAAGTTGATAGGTTCCTATGACACATGTTGACACTAGGTCAGACGATCCGCTGGTTCCTGCTGCATGCATGCAAGTTAGAAAGGCATGACACAGTTTCAGCTTTTAGGGCCTACCAGTCATGTCCATAGCCCCCATGTGATCCATTTTCAGCTCATAGCAGTGCCTTCCGACTTTTAAGTTTAAAGACGTTGGCCAATATCCGACCAGTATTGAGAGACCAAGGTTATTGTTTGTATAATTGTCCTATATACACTTTGTCTCAAGTCCTCATGGTTTTCTAGATCTCTGCTTGCTGTCATTCATTCTGACATGTCTATCACATGGCCATGGACTGATTTGTATCCAGCAGAATATTTAGTGCTTATTTTTCTTTAAGCTTTTATTTTATTTTGGATTTACAAGCAGAAGTCTAAGAAAAGATAAGTGGTAAAAAGTGTTACTTGGTTCTGTCTGGGAAATACGGATGGCAGGGTTTCCTGGACACAACCAGGTCAGATAAATAAGCTCTTCAAGTGGTTGTCTTATTTCTTATTGATAACCTATCCTCCGCATAGATCATAGTTCTGACAACCAGGACTCCCATTAATCAGCATTATGAAGGGACTGTGACCACCGTCTCTATCACATACCATTTCATAGTGGCCGTACAATGTAACGCTCATTTACTTCTATTGTATGAGGCTGTAAATACATTGCACAGGCGCTATATGGCAGCATGCAATGTAAACAGGTCAGGGCCAGGATGAATGTTGTATTTTACAGCTAACCATTCAGCAATAAGACATCCTAAGCCCTTGTGCTCATCACCTTCTACACAACACTGCCAGTACAATGACTTCACTTACAAACTTTGGTTGATTATCAACTTTAGTATATTCTGCGATACAATAATTTCTATTAATCTAATTGGAGTTTTAGTGTATGGTAAGATACCTTTTTGCTCTCAAGAATTCTAAAGTGTTTTAGCGTTTAGTAAGTCTGAATAAGAAGTCTAACCTGTAGGTTCTTACATACAGTATCAATATAATTTTGTAGTAGGCGGTATACTCACACACAGTCTTTTAGTAGCAGTTTGCCAAAGTCAGAACTAGGTTTAAAAGGAATAGTGGGAATAGTAAACCTAAAGGAAGGACTGACACCTTCCCTTCACAATGGATCCACTTCACTCTTCACTATACTCTATACTACAGCAAACGCCACCACAAAATGACAGGAGGAGAGTAGCCTATACGTTACATTATCATTTTTATTATAGTCTTGCTATAAATGTTATTTATGTGTAATTTGTTATTTATGTGCATTTACTGTTCTAAAGAAGTCTGAAAGACTCTATAATATACTGAATTAT
Organism: Leptodactylus fuscus; assembly: GCF_031893055.1. Taxonomy (NCBI): domain Eukaryota; kingdom Metazoa; phylum Chordata; class Amphibia; order Anura; family Leptodactylidae; genus Leptodactylus; species Leptodactylus fuscus. The sequence continues at coordinate 15,632,378 of NC_134274.1, read as the reverse complement.
TGTGTGAAATAAAAAATATACACGGCTGCTTTCTTACAAAACGGTGTCACTCCTGATCCGGAGCTGTGTATGAGATTGAAGCTGCAGCCTCTGTTTGCCTCCTTAGTATCAGTCTTGTTATGCAGTCTGGCCCTACACACATAGAGGCAACCTGAATATTTCGAGTGCAGTCAGTAGCTTGGCTGTGTAGTTGGACCACTATAACGTTACCAACAAATGTCAACTCCCCAGCACCCATCTACAGTACTTTCTAGCCATGCTATTGTCAATGCCAAAGTGATAAAAGAAAACTGCTTCACTACTTCCAGTTCTTGCATAAACTAAGCCAGATTTATTCCACCTGGCAACACCGAACATGGCTGGGGGGCAGGAAGAAACTGAGCAAGAATTTGGACACCGTGCCTCAGAAGTGTGCCCTTCTCTAAATCACAATCAATCACTTCACACTGAGGCTCTTCACATGTGCAGAAGGCCTGTTTTGCATCTGCGTTCGGTCTTCAGTTCATGGAATCCAGGTGGGGACCTCCCAAACAGAATACCGAACACAATGACAAGCGGTGAGCAATGACAAGCGGTGAGCAATAAAAGCACATGGACCCAATAGACTGTAATAGGGCCCGTGTGTTTTCCACACGAGTCATGCAGAGAGGAAAATAGTCCATGAAGTACTTTTCTCTCCGCATGTTCCGGGCAGACACTACGCGGAAAACATACAGACCCCACTATAGTCTATAGGGTCCATGTGCTTTCATAAGCTCACCTCTTATCAATGCGTTCGGTATTCCGTTCAGGGGGTTTCCCAAGCGGACTCCCCGATCTGAATTTTGAACACAGATGTAAACAAGGCCTAATCTGAATCATCAATACAGATACATTACAGGATGTCATCAGTATTAGGTCCTATTAAGATTAGGTCCAATGTCTGTGTTGACAGGTTTTGACCATGTTCCGGGGTCATACGCATTGTATCCACAATGTAAGATGCTAAACTCAAACTGTCTACTAGAACATTAAATTGCATTAATAGTCCCATTGAAAAATGGATGCAATACTCAAGACCTACACATCTTTACTTTGAACACTGTATATACACTTCACTGGGTGTTTTTAACGCATAAAACAGATCTACGCACAGAAACATGCTGCATTTTAAAATGTGCAAATTCTATACATCTGTACTTATTGTCCCATGAACCATCATTGACTTTGTATTACAGACAATATATTAGCTGCTGTTGTAAATGTACCATCTAGTAAGAAACTTTATCCCCTTCCTGCCACAACCATTTTTACCCTTCTTTTACCCTCTTCCTTCCAAAAGCCATAACTTATATGTGCACTTTATTTTTGTGGCACAGCTTGTACTTTGCAGCAATCGCATTTAATATTCCATATGTTGTGCTGGGAAGCTGAAAAACAGTTCAGAATGGGGGTGAAGTTAGGCACTCACCATATGGGAATAATATTTATATAAGTTTGTGTACGGGGCATTTTCAAAAACAGGATACCTCGTGTATAGGTTTTACTTTATTTTATATTTCATCTGAGAACGGGTGACAAACTTAATATATTTTTTTACTTATTTTTAGATCCCCCCTCCCCCAGTGATCCTGAACTTCTGATGCATTGAATACTTGGCTTGTATTATTGGCTGCCTAGTGCAGCCTGTAATAGAAGGGTAATGATGACAAGCCTGGCTGCCTTCAATAGGCTCCCAGCGGTGATAGTAATGGATCGCCACGGCCAGATCTCATTCCTGAGGCTGACAATTCATATCAAAATGGCAGCACCGGGAAAACAATGCCTAGGTAAGCTTTGATCAGGGCATGAAAAGGGTTAATGCCCGTGATCAAGGCAACAACAGAACAGTTATGGCGGCCACTAAGCTCCTGAGTAGCTGCCATATTTGTAACACCCAAAATCTGCATAATACTATGGTGGATCTCACGAAGGGGATAATTAAAAGCGAACAAGGTCTTCAATTTAAAAAAGGGAATGTTAATGTGTAAAAATAGAATTACATTTATTGCCATAGCTCTATAATTGACTTACCTGAAGAAGCCAAATTCTGCCCCCAGGTGGTGCTGCAGCTCCTGTAATTGAAACAAGCATGGCTATAATAGTTTTATCTGTACCAGAGACACGCAGGTCTAAGCATACCCGTTTCATTTGACTCTTCAGTAAAGGCTGTTCTATATGTGTACATTTGGAGTGGCACCAGTTCTGATCTTTTTAAGAGATAAGTTCTGCAGTTTTTGACATTTTCCCCTCTACATTCTATATCTATTTCCTTCTCTGCACTGGAGGCAGGACACTAGCTTATATACACCGCTCACAGTAAGTACAGGAGAATCTGCTCACACTTACTAATAAGACAAGGATCAAATACGGACCTATACTCAAATAAAGTACTTTGATTGGCACCGTGCAACAAGGATTTTGCTACTGAAAGAAAAACGTGATTTATACTAAAATGAGCACGCCAATTCAAAATATGAACTCAGGTTTTGCCTCACACGTCTAGATTTTAAGTTATACACGTAAAGCCTATTCAGTTATAATATTAACGCGTTATATATTGGAAATATTGCAATGGACATACTCAGACCTGTCTGGCACCAAAACTACACACTTTCATCATCGACACACCAAGTTCGCTGCATACTATGCAATGAAAAGCCATGTCTGTTTCTGTACTGATGTAAAGGGTCTTATGATAGAGTTAGATGGAACACATGTTCCTGATGAATGGAGGGTGATTGGAAATGATAAAATACTCAGAGCATAAATGGAAAATTTGTGCTGACCTGACAGTGGTAGCGCTGCTGCTTGGCCTATAGTTAGGGTACACAAAGATGATGTGTTTCTTGCACCGATAGAACAGACGTGATAACAACAATCACTACAAAATGAGATCGAAGCCTCTCAGAGTTCAGCGCACAGTTGGCCATTACAATGTACAACACAAACCACTGGTTGATCCACTTCAATTTTATTTTCCATCACTTCACATTAAAACTTGGTTTAATGAAAAATGTAATTGCACTTGATCATCATGGAAATTGTTTCCAGTATATGAAGGAGAAGTTTAGAAAACTGAGACTAAAATAAAGGCCCTGAAATCAACAAACTAATGCAATGACCCATTCAGAACAAAACTCAGTCCTCTGGATCTCGCAGCTTGGGATGCAATTTTGCTAGTAGTGCAGAACTTCCTTGGGAACAGGCTTACAGCATATGAACAACTTGGCTGCCAAATGTAATTGAAAATGCATTTCTTACATTGCCATCTTGGCTTTTTCCCATCCAAGTTGGGACACGTAAGTGGCAAATATGGAGAGTGGTTCCACAAAGATATTTCTACAATGGAGACAGATACCAAGGTTGTTGGAATCCCAACATGATGGGGGACGACTGCTGGTTTTTGCAATGGGAAAATATAACCAATAAGCCCAACATGACAGTCCTGGGCCTGGCTCAAGTAAGACTTCTACACTGAAAAACGAGACTTTTAGAAATGTTATTCCATTACATTTTCATACACTGTTTACTACAAAAACTTTGATGTAGATTAGGAAATTGTTGGGAGTAAAACTTGTTTTGTTCGAAGCTTTCTAAGTGCATCTTTCATTTAGATATACTTATGCATAGCAAAATTTCCTGACGTGTTACAATTCTGACTTCAGATTTGCAATCCGCACACTTGATTTAGTATAGGACTAGTGGTTTTTGCCCAGTAGCAGACAAAGTTTTTTTGTTTTTTTTGTGTAGTGTTGTGATTGAAAGCTTCTACTAAGCATCTTTCATCTCTTCTTTCCTGCATTTCCAGCTCCATCCCCCCTCCCCTCTGCCTTCTACAGAAATGTGCAATCTGAAACATGTGACCTGCATGTAATCTCGCAACTGAAATTCTCACAGTTTTTTTTTTTTTTTTTTGGGGGGGGGGGGAGCGGCAGAGCATTTCTCTCTGAGAAGATATATTACAAAGTTTCTTATAGTTACTGTAATATTAAGTTCTACAAAGTTTGTTCAAATGACAGCCCTGTAATGTTGTTCCACTGCCAGTAAAAAGCATTGAGAGTCGAGCTATGCATGTGAAGCACTTTCCAGCAGTTTGAATGTGATTTGGCGAGTGAAATTGAGGGTCCCTTTAAATCAGTGTCCATGGTCTACAGTCATGTACTGATGTAATTATTATGTACTTATCAAAAATCAATGGTAAAGCATGTGTGCTTCTGATCCATTCATGTTTATGGGACTGCCAATAGGCAGCCCAGTACAACACTTTCCTATAATTGACAGTCATATAGAGACAAAAGGAGTTCGGCATTCTTGCTGACACAATGTCCCATTGATAGAGAGACATGGGACCCCTGTTCTTGTATATTTTGACATGGCAATATTCACCAGACACTTGGGTGGTAAATTTAAAAGGGGTTTGAGAAGAAGGTGAAAAACGGCAAAAAACAAACAAAAAAATAAACCCATACTAGTCTATCCCCAAAGTCTCCCTGAGCAGGCTAGTCCTGCTGCTTCAGAGTCATCTGGCAGAAGTCCTTGCCACATATTACTACTGAGGTCAATCAGCGGGCATAGGAAAGGTCACTGGACATCCCATGTCATTTCCTAAGGCTGTTGATTGGCCTCTGCCCACGGACAGCAGGGTCTTCTGCCAAAACAAGACACTGGAGCAGCAGGACTGTGCTGGGAGACACCTTTCCCAACTTCATATAAAGGGAGGGGGGAGTGTTTATCCTGAACAATCCCTTTAACACTCCCATCATTTTTTTTTTTTTTTTTTTTTACACTTTGTTGGTTATTGTACAATAAAGTGACAATCACTTAGATACTGGGGGCATTTTTTCACTTAAAACATCAATAAGAAGAGTTATCTTTTCACTAGGTTTTAAACGTTTTATAATTGGTAAGTATAATAAATGCTCCATGATCTTATGGACCTACCAAGTCCTTGGGACAGTCCTGGGTGACTAGTCACATTAGGAACTAGTTTCATCTGCATTATATTGTGGAATATCCTAAGGACAGTGATGGGAAATATCTACAAGGCTTATTTGGTCTGACTAGCATTGCACATCAGTGTTCCCAGCTGGAGATCTCGTCTGCTTATGTACAGCATATGTTGATCGTACCATGAGGATGTAAGTACACAGCACTTCTCTTAGAACTTGTTGTTCTTTACGCAGTCCCATACTGATAACTTAATTGGCAGATATAAAGTAATCAATAAAATAATTGCTTGGCCTGCCAGTAACACAACATTATCCTGTGGATAATATGTAATTGCCTGTTCTGCAGCCGCCTTCAGGGCGCCTTGGAAAATAATACTTAATACTGCTTTCTGGAATTAATTGGTTGTAACTTGTGGGTGGTTTTCACCGCAGTGCTGTATTAAATGACTCCAAAATAGACTGGACACAGCTGGACACGTCACTATAGGTGTATAACTTTTATAATTAGGGTTTTTTTTCTCTTTTTTATGTGCTCATCCAGTGGACAAATAATGTTGTGCACATAATCCTCATACTAAAATTCACAGTGGGCTTACTGGACTTGTTAAATGTATTCCAGGCAAACTTTGACAAACCATTTAAAAGGCCCCAGGTAGTGATCCACAGCCAAAAACTGCAGCGGAAGCACATTGTGGTTTTTTCCTGCAGCGCTTTCCACAGAAGGTCTGCAAGGTTTACCTCTGTAGAATTTCGGCTTCAGTTATATCTATACAGAAAACATCTGCGTTTCCATAGCTATAATTGATATGCTGCGATTTACAAAGACGTGACTTTTTGATATTGCATCATTTCCACTGTGGATTTTTTTTCTGCCACAATCCCATCCACTTTGCAGATTGTGTAATCGCTGCACTTATTTTGAGGGCACTCGGCCTAACAGGGTTTTCCAATATTGCAATCAGCAGGACAGTCCCAAATTCCGGGTGATGCCCTGGATGGTGGGTGGTATGCCCCAGCTTTTACACAACCTGCTTCCTCAGGACACTCCATTGAGAAACAGGAGGCGGATACTTTCAGCTTCTACATTCTCTCTGGCATTTATTTATATTGCATAGAAAGACTGAGCACCATAAATAAAGATTATTATTACAGATTATTATTAAAAATGTGATAAAACCTGGTGATTCACTTTATGCAATGTTCTAACTATATTAAAACACCTACTAAAGTTTTCATTGAAATGTGACAGATACAAGATGTTGGGGTATATAAGTGATAATTATACAGTATATACTAGACAGACTAGTCTAATTTTACACACACTGTGAAGATTTACTATTCTATGACTCGGTCATACGATTCACCAATGTTGGGTATTTTGTCACATGTAATTTGAGACCACATATTTCCATCCTGCTAGACAAGTGGGAATGGCAAAATATCAGACAAAATGTGCCAAACTTATGGCAGAAAATTCTAACTCAAACTAAATAATATAAAAGGTGGTGTAAATTTAGACTAGACAGTGTAAAGATGCATCAGATTTATCAATCAGCATTGGCCAATCTGAGAAATGTGGAGCAATGTAAGACTGTCTACATCTATAGACAATAGTAAGCCTGCTCTAGCGAGTAAGGTAGAGTTCTTTCTTCAGTACATGTATTTCACCACAAGATGGCAATATTACATTCTAATTCATTGTACGGTTTGTGACAAGACATAAATGAGTAATAACTCCCAAGGCCATTGCTGCTGTTTGTATTAGTACATAGTATGTGCCTGGAAGGTTCTGGGTTTTTGAATAAGGTTTTTATTTTGATTTAAATATAAAGAAACTAAACAAGTAAATGCAATATAAAGTGAATGTATAGATGTAAATGACTTGTAATCATTCTGCCCCAATTGTTTAAAGAAAGAATAAGTTGTTTTTTTGCCTTTCTCTGAAGACTTCTGATGCTCTTACACTAAGTTCACACTTGCGTCACTTTTCTGTTATTCTTGTCTGCCAGTTAGTTGGAGCGCTGCAATAGTGGTTACACACAGAGCCCAGAAAACCTCATTAACTGTAACAGCGCCCGGCATTTTACATGTGTTTATTTTCTAAGACAGTCTTTATGCTTGAGGTCAAAGGCAGACCCCCAAACACAATATCTTTATGACCTTTAACAAATTAAAACATAGCTGTACAGATAGGGCATTTCACATAGAGGAATCTGACGCAGATTTGAGTATGGATTCCACCCCCAAATCCACAGAAAATTCTGCCCAGATTAGGCCTTCACTAATTTTCTTTGGGAGAAGATCACAGTAGGATGCGGAGAAAAAAAATCAGCGTCCTGCTCAATCTTGCTGCTGATCCCGCGGCTCTAGATTCTAGAGATGAGCGAGTACTGTTCGGATCAGCCGATCCGAACAGCACGCATGCATTGAAATGAATGGATGCACCTGGTACTTCCGCTTTGACACCGGCCGGCCGCTTAACCCCCCACGTGCCGGCTACGTCCATTCATTTCAATGCGTGCGTGCTGTTCGGATCGGCTGATCTGAACAGTACTCGCTCATCTCTACTAGATTCCCTGCTAATAATCAGCAGCAGAAAGCCTTGATCTCAGCTGAATACAGCAGAAAATGAAGAGGAATTCTGCTGTGTGAACGTATTCTTAGACAGCTTTGCAATATTGTTCATCCAACAGACTTGTCCATAGACATGTAAATTGGATTGAAAGCACGCCCTTCTATATTTGAAGAGGAGGTGGAGAATGTCAGAAATTTTTATAAATTTAACAATCTTTATCCTTCTTCTCTGTCTTTAGAATGCTGGATTTTATGATAATCCTCCTCCAAAGTCAAGAGTCTTGGCTAATATTAAAGGAGTATTACCATCTCACAAAGTAATGGCCGATCACTAGAACAAGCCATCATTTTATAATCTGTTGGGTGAATCCATCTCTAGGAAGCATGTTCTAGCTTTTTGCCCAGAAGTTGCTTGGGGAAAATCCGAAGGTTGCAAAGACCTGATGGCAATCTTAGAAGTAACAAAAAGGGGTTTTCTATTTATAATGTGATGGCATATTGCCATGTTATGCAGTCAGCTGCATAACTGTGGGTATCTGAGTTTTGGAATCCCCACTCTTTCTGAGAATGAAGTGACCACAGCACTGGTTTAGTGCTGCAGAGCCCTGGCCATCTGACTGTGCAGGGAACTCTAGTGAATTTAACGTTTGCCTGACGCGGTTTTGCAAATCCCTTAATATTGTTTGACCAGGTGCCGAAGAAAGAGGAAAAAACCTAAATGGGATGCAGCAAAGGGGCTGTCCAACCTCAAATTGATTTTTCATAATGATAACCCATCCACACGTCTAACAACTGACCCCTACACAGATCAGCTGTTGCAACCACATGCATGCCAGAAGCTGCTAGTGCATGGAGCAATGCTCTTATTCAAGTAAAGGGAGCAGTCCAGCAATTTCCCAGGAGCACCGCTATGCAGTGGATGAGGCTACTGTGCTCCCTTTTTTTACTTGAATAGATGCTAGCAAATTCTAGCACAAGGAGGCTCTTACAGAAGCGGATCTATACAGCATCTGGGTGTTGGATCTCCAGAGATCACATTTTGTGGAAAGTCAATTCGGCCCAGACAAACCCTTTAATTCTCTGGATAAGTGAGGATCCCAAAACTCTGACCCCGGTCAATATAAAAGGTGAGGACATACCCTGCAAATATGATATGAATCCAGCGCTTCTATTGTTCTCAATGTTCCTCTCCTATAATAACCAAAATACTAATGCAGATGTTAAGAAAGCCAAACTCTTAGGCTGCATTCACACTGAGTAACGCTGGCGTTTTTTGTGCTTATTTTTGCACATAGCGCCGCGTTAATGCCGAGCTATTTTGCGGTGGCGTTGCCCGGCGTTAACGCGGCGCTATGTGCAAAAATAAGCACAAAAAAACGCCAGCGTTACTCAGTGTGAATGCAGCCTTAAATTTATTCTGTAATATACGAAATTACTTTTGCATATTGCAAAGTATACCTTACTATATTAAGAAAAAAAAATCCTTGCACTGTGGTAATGGTAGCAAACCATTAAGAATGTGCGGAGGAATGATGATCTATTCTATAGAAACCTAAAGCTGTATAGAACAATGTGCTTTTCAGCATCAAGTACATAAGCCAATGCTGATTTCTCATGGTGAATGTAAATGACAGAAGAGATATAAGAGGAAGTGATATAATTTACTTGGACTACACTCAAAACCAATGAATGAGGTGAATTCCAACTAAGAGCTGGCATCTATTCACAAGTGGGCAATTCACTGCTGCAAGTGCTGGATAAATAGGCTGCAATTTCTGGTAGCAAAATCCAATACAAGATAAGTAGTTGAATTATAATGATCTAATAGCTGGCAAAGTAATGATGGAAATTATTACCAGCTATTACATTATGTGAACTACCCAGAAGAGGGTACTCTTGTATTATATATCTGTGCACCAGACTGAAGGAGAAATAAAGTTCTACGGTTCAGAACCAGCTCGGCTGAGGTTACCAGGAAGACTATAAAGACATTCAAGGTTCATTGCATTGGATAATGGAAAGGCTGATGATGGGAATTTTTTCCAACTTCATATAACATCAATTACTGAAGTATACTTGCATCTTAGAGTCAGGTGAACGATACAGCATACGGCCTAAGTCTAAGACTAGTAGGATACTGTATTGTATTCAGTGGCGTAACTACCGCCATAGCAGCAGAGGCAGCTGCCACAGGGCCCGGGAAATTAGGGACCTGGTGACAGCCGTTACTGCTGCTATCATTATACTCGGGGGTCTTTTCGGACCCCCGAGTATAATGATTGTCGGATCGGGAGAGTTAAACATAAAAAACACTGTTACTTACCTCTCCACGATCCTGCCAAGCCTCCTTCCTGACATCCTTTCTGATGTCTCTGACATCACATGAACCCGGCCTGCGTCCCGGGCCAGCAGAGAAGATAGCGTAGGAGCCGAGGGACAGGTAAGAAACAGTATTTTTTTTAATGTTTTTATTCCCCCGGGTCTCCGATTATTATACCCCAGAGTATAATAATTGGTTATGGGTGTCCACTATGGGGCATAATACTGTGTGCAGGGGTCACAATGGGGGATAATACTGTGTGCAGGGGCCACTATGGGACATAATACTGTGTGCAGGGGCCACTATAGGACATAATACTGTGTGCAGGGGCCACTATGGGGGATAATACTGTGTGCAGGGGCCACTATGGGGGATAATACTGTGTGCAGGGGCCACTATGGGGGATAATACTGTGTGCAGGGACCACTATGGGGGATAATACTGTGTGCAGGGACCACTATGGGGGATAATACTGTGTGCAGGGGCCACTATGGGGGATAATACTGTGTGCAGGGGCCACTATGGGGGATAATACTGTGTACAGGGGCCACTATGGGGGATAATACTGTGTACAGGGGCCACTATGGGGGATAATACTGTGTACAGGGGCCACTATGGGGGATAATACTGTGTGCAGGGGCCACTATAGGGCATAATAGAACGCGCAGGAATGCATAGGAGGGTTCGGTCGAGGTCTTCGGTGTCGGTCGGGGGGGGGGGGGGATGTCAAAAGTTTGCCACTGGGCCCCGCCATTCCTAGTTACGCCATGAGGGAAAGAACATTATACCATGTAACAAACAGTCTGACATCATCTGGAATTTGCAGTAACTACCAGGTTAGCAGACATGACAGTTGCTGTGGGCCCGAACCACTTATCTAGAGCGTGATGCAAATAGTGATAACTATGATGATGATGGAATGGGATGTGGAAAGTGGAATGTGCCTCCATTACATTGTACGCAGTGGTATTTTTGTGTGTGAACTCTCCCAGAACTATGATGTCATAGTGGGAATTATCTCTGTACTGTGACATCACTGTGTGTATTATCCCTGTACTGTGACATCACTGTGTGTATTATCCCTGTACTGTGACATCACTGTGTATTATCCCTGTACTGTGACATCACTGTGTGTATTATCCCTGTACTGTGACATCACTTTGTGTATTATCCATGCACTGTGACATCACTGTGTGTATTATCCCTGTACTGTGACATCACTGTGTATTATCCCTGTACTGTGACATCACTGTGTATTATCCCTGTACTGTGACATCACTGTGTGTATTATCTCTGTATTATGACATCACTGTGTGTATTATCCCTGTACTGTGACATCACTGTGTATTATCTCTGTACTGTGACATCACTGTGTGTATTATCTCTGTATTATGACATCACTGTGTGTATTATCTCTGTATTATGACATCACTGTGTGTATTATCCCTGTACTGTGACATCACTGTGTATTATCTCTGTACTGTGACATCACTGTGTGTATTATCTCTGTATTATGACATCACTGTGTGTATTATCCCTGTACTGTGACATCACTGTGTGTATTATCTCTGTACTGTGACATCACTGTGTATTATCCCTGTACTGTGACATCACTGTGTGTATTATCCCTGTACTGTGACATCACTGTGTGTATTATCTCTGTACTGTGACATCACTGTGTGTATTATCCCTGTACTGTGACATCACTGTGTGTATTATCTCTGTATTATGACATCACTGTGTGTATTATCCCTGTACTGTGACATCACTGTGTGTATTATCCCTGTACTGCCCAATTACTAGTTTTGCTATGGGATCCCAAAGTTACTTTTTACGCCTCTGCCCAGCAGTAGGCTATGGGGTCTACATGTATTGGGTCAGCTGTCACTAACCTGCTGTGATGCACAGTAGCAGTATAGTGGATTATTTTAAACCTCTCCCACATGCTGTGGCTAAAACCTGTAGAAATAGTGTCCTGCACTGCGTGTTTTGACATCCACACATCAATCACTGCTGAGGGTTATACTTATGGTGTTCAACTGTTGCAACACAAAGGCCAAAATATATTTCAAACATCTTCCTTAAAAGTAACTGCTTTGTGTAATAATGTGGCCTAATACACTTCACTACCATCACAGCTTGAATAATCAACATAGTAAAATTCTTTAAAATGGTAAAAGACTATATAAAACTTTCTTTTTAAAAAAATATCTGTGTTCAGCGCAAGTATTTATGGAGACAGGAGAAGAGCATGTGATCTTATATTAGAGAAAGCTTAGCGAGCACGCATTATTGATAGGATCCTATGAAAGGCTGTCTTGTTTCGATAGACATTCTCCCGTCTTCCTCCTGGAATAGACGGAAAAAGCCATTTCACAAATATCCTCTTCAAAACTGGTTTGACGAGAAAACAGAATATACAAAAAGATTGATCCTTGCCAATGGTTCATCATACAGAACAGGGCACTGTTATACACAACAGAGGAGACTGACGCCTGACATTTTTCCCTGATCATTGCTGTGTTTTTATTTATAATAATAATACATTTTATTTCTATAGCACCAACATATTCCGCAGCGCTGTACAATTTGTAGGATTCAAATACAGACAGAAAGATACATTACAAAGAAAGTCATTTCACACAATGGGACTGAGGGCCCTGCTTGCAAGAGCTTACAATCTATGAGGTAGAGGAGGTGACACAAGAGGTAGCAGGGGCGGCATTGCTTATACAGGGGTCAGACACTTCTGTAATAGAGGTGACTGTCATTACATAAACATAAGACTTTATGAGCCATCAACAGTCGTGTCCTTTAACATGTGGATGGAGCTTGGACCTATAAAGTTATCCTGAGATGACATCATATCATGTGGGGAAATGTGGGAGCGGGGACAGAGGAGGGTTAAGGGATTACGTTAGATATTGTGATAGGCCTGTCTGAAAAGATGTGTCTTTAGTTTGTGTTTGAAACTGTAGAAATTGGGAGCTAATCTGATTGTCCGGGGTAGAGCATTCCAGAGAAGTGGTGCAGCTCGGGAGAAGTCTTGTATACGAGCGTGGGAGGTTCTGATAATAGAGGATGTAAGTGTTAGGTCATTGAGTGAGCGGAGAGCACGGGTTGGGCGGTAGACAGATGAGGGAGGAAATGTAGGGAGGTGCAGCATTATGGAGAGCCTTGTGGATGAGAGTAATAACTTTATATTTTATTCTATAATGAATAGGCAGCCAATGTAGCGACTGGCACAGACCGGAGGCATCGCTGTAGCGTCTAGCCTGATAGATGAGCCTGGCCGCTGCATTCAGAATAGATTGTACAGGGGAGAGTTTAGTGAGGGGAAGACCGATTAGTAAGGAGTTACAGTAGTCAAGGCGAGAATGAATTGGTTGTTGGTTAGTTTAGTTTAATGGATTTGTTGAACGATTTGTTGCACCTATACTTAAATTGGGGATCATTTATACCAGTAAATTATTGAAATCCATGAAAACATTGCAAACCCACCCACCGACATGTGTAAAAATGTACGATTTTTTTAAGCTTGGAAAACTGCCATACAAAACGTAATCAAATCTCCCTATTGCACTTACTATAATATAGCATAGATGTTCACACTAGCTTTAGGGTTCAGAGTCAGGTTTTTGTGATAGAAACGTAATCTGCTGCAGTTTTCCTGTTAAACAAGAAAACAAAAAGACATCTGGTGGAGCCTCATGATATTCTTCAAGCATCTTGTAATAAAGGAAGCCATTATGGCAATATGATCTGCAGTTAAGATTAGATTCTCTCAACATTTTATGTTCCATTTTTGCAACAGTTTTAAAGGTCGGAAAACACAACTGCAAAAACTCATGTGGTTTTTTTTTTTTCATTCCTGAGAGTATTTTTTTCATTTTTATTAAAGGATTACTATTAGGGTTGAGCGATCACGATCGGAATTCCGACCCGATCTTTTCCAGCGGGATCGAGATCGGAGGTTATCTCAAGATCGGCTCAACCCTAAAAGTGACTTTTCCATAGAGAAGCATTGACTAGGGTTGAGGATCGGGTTTGGAAAGGATCAGATTCTGATCGGCGATCGAGCAAATTTCGCGATCGTGATCAGGATCGAGATCGGCTGGAATATGATCGGAAATCGGATTTTAAAATCGATCTTGAAATCTCAAGATCGGCTTAACCCCAATTACTATTGTTACAATACAGACAAAAAAAATTTCCATCTTAGGCTGCATTCACACAAACCAATGGCAAACTCACCACTGTTAAGTCATCTGTGTACAAAGTGTTTATTTGTTATGTTCCATTTGCTACCTTATATAGGACATTGGCTTTTCATGTTAATACGAGAGAGAAAAAAAAAACAAACAAACACTATTTTTTGGCATTTCCTTATACCCAGTTGTGAAAAACTGACTGCACAGACTGCACACAGATGGGGCTCATTTTTTTCCACCAAGTTACTAACTTGAATGGGCAAATCTAGTGAGAGCATCAGCCCAAGGTAGTGCCTGCTGCAAATGGCACATGGGAATTGCCATATGGACTTTCCTGTGTCAGTGTTCAGTCTGATTCTGTATATTCTGACAGCGCTCAGACATGAAAGTCATTTGTGTGAAAAAGTCTTTAGAATATGGTCACATCATCATTGGAATTTCGGTTTTTGCTCCTTCATAATCTGGACACAACCTGATCCAAACGGACCCCACTAACTAGAATGGGATCTATTATTATGCCAGATTAAGTCCCACAGGCCGGACTCCTCCCCCACCCCCATTTGTGGGACCCTAATGTAGTTGTGAATATAAACTTAGTCTGCTAGTATTCTAACCCAAGCCATTTACAACAATATTCAACAACCTCTACTCTGTATTTTCCTTGTGAACATTTGTTGTTGCAAATGCTTTCAGAAGTGCCTGAGCTTATGGTCTATTGCCAAAATAATTGACTATATGATATCATACCTAAGTGTCAAAGGGCATTGGTTACTGAACATGCTCTCAAGTAAACGCGTAAAGCAAATGTTGAGGAAATGGATTTCCTTTTCACAAAAGCAGTGAAGCAGTCACTAAAAGGATATTTATCTGCAGATCAGTGTGACCTGCAAATATTCAGAACAGAGTTATGAACCAAGTACAAAATGAGCACACTTTATATAAATAGACACCATATTTTATGGCCATATTTTGCCCAGATTTACCTGCTTTGTAAACAGCACCCTGTGCACTAATGTGTTCACAATGATGATTACAGATTTACAGCAAATTAATTTTTTTTTTAAGGCCACACTGGGCTGTATGCTTTAACAGTAAGATGTACATTTAGACTAAGGACCAAAAATATATCACTTTATCGTCTTTTTTACCGTACATGGTCACGTGATGAGTACACAGGTGCCGCTCGTTATAGTCACAGTAATCAGACCTACGCCTGGTAATCAGCTGTTCACCTGTGTGCAAGTCACATGACCATGGACCGTAAATCACATGACCATGGTCAGACTTTTATTCACTAGAAGTAATAGAATGAATGACAGCAAGCCGAAATCTAGAAAACCGTGAGGAATTGATACAGAAAGTATATTGGAAAACTGTACAACTTTTTATTATACAAACCATAACATTGGTCTCTCAATATTGGTCTGAAAGTGGCCAACCCCTTTAACTGCACACAACTAAAGTTCTGCCCATCTGCTGTGGCCAATAACTGTCTAATGGTGTGGGTAACTCTTCATTGTGGCAGAACTACTGGTAGTGCCCTGTGTGGGTGGGACATGTGCACCATTACCGTATCAGTCCATTTACTACCTTAGATGACCACAATAGTTCTCTATCAATCCGTGAAATCTGTAGTTGTCACTCGAAGGACCTCCAGCCTACTTTGCTTCCATTGTACAGTCTACAGCCATACAGTTACCCATCTCCTATACCATCATACTATCTCCTCTCTCCCTTCTTGCAGAAGGTCTCTGCACTCACTGAGAAGCCACAAGGCAACTTTAACCATAGACCAAATAGTGCACACACACCTAGCAGGCAGGCTTCCTCTGGCAGCGACACCACTTTCAGCTGTATCCACATCCTCAGAATGAATACTGTTAAAAAAAAAAACACTCTATAACAGACAAGAAGAATGTAGAACTGAAGCAAGCAGTGCCACAAAGTGAAGGAATACAGGCCTGGTGTTGCCACCTGCTAGGTATTACATTGGACAAACCAGTAGTTATTAATGTGGGGCTGGTGTCAGCAAAATATTTTTAGCTGCAAATTAATATTACAGAATTTCAGGCACAAGTCTGCTGCCCCCTTCAGCATAACATGAATAGCAGCATCTTATCTTCAGAAACCGGCAGAGATATAAGTCTTCCGAGCAGGCTCTCCATTTGAGCAGCTTCACGATGTCATGCAGTTGCTGAAAACCGCTTGGACATACCGATATGTCCTTACAGAATAAGACACCCACTCTCTGGACATATAAACCCAATGAGCAGGATGGAAGTGGTTAATTAAAAGGGTTTGTGGTACTAAGGACACTTATTCCCTATCCACAACGTAAGGCTACTTTCACACAGCAGCGTTTGGTAAGTGATTTTGTTCAGCGATTGTGAGCCAAAATTTGGAGTGAAGTCTACACAGAGATCAGGTATAACAGAAATAATTGTTACCTGTGTTGTGTTTGTAACTCACTCCTAGTTTTGGCACACAATCACTGATGAAAATCACAGACCAAACACTGCTGTGTGAAAGCAGCCTCAGGGCCCATGTACATAATGTAACGCGGCGTCGAGTCTGACACGTAAACTCATGTCAGAATCAGCGCTTCAAAATAGAATCCCATTGATTTCAATGGGGTCCGTTTAACGTGCGTAACACATTAAAATCAATGGGAGGCTTTTTAACCCATTGATTTCAATGTGTTCCACGCGTAAGACTGAACAGTTTTAGAAATCGCAGTGTGCCTGCAGCACGGTTTTTACCGCAAAGTGGGCATGGGATTTGACAGAATCCCATCCATTTTGCTCTGACTGTAAAGCACCGCGATTTTTTCCGCCACGGGCAAATCGCAGCATTTACTCGATGTGGGGCCCCAGCCTAAGTGTCAGATCTGGAGAACCAGGAGACCCCCTAAACTTTTCTTGCAAATGGAGAGCCAATATGCCTGCACTCCATTCACTGCCATGGGACTGCTAGGACTGTAATATCCAAAAGTGCCAACAGCCCCATAGAAGTGAAATTAAGTGACGGTCACACAAGAAAAAGATAACGCAACATATCACCTGTGAGTCCAAATATTTTTTCATGTTTGAAAAGTTCTCTCAGAATAGTCAGAAATTATTATATGGTGTTTAACTAAATGTGTAGACAACATAAGGCAGAAACCTACTTATGAAACCTCTGCGCCGTGCCCTTCTAGGCAGTTACTAGATATGTTGGCAATGGCCATCAGAACGAGTGTAATTTCTACCAACTATATGGCAGTCAGAAACTAAGGAAAAGAAAGGTGGCAAGAGCAAAAACAAAAAAAAGGAATTGACACAAACAGCTTGAAAAACATTTCAATAATCGATAAATATATGTATACTGAACAAGACCTAGGCTACCTATAAAAATGCCCAATAGCATGTCCTTTATCATAAATGTGTTGCTAGGATTAGATCTATCAGGATCCCATGAACAATTATTACGTAGCTAGCTTACAAAGAAGACACTTACACATCTACTAATGTCTTCTCTGGCCTGACCTTTATGGAGGGAATGTAACACCTTCAGGATAAATTTAAAGGCATGAGGATGTCATCTACCCTAGGGCAGCTGGGTTCTATGCCAACCCTCTACTGAAGTGAGATTAGGTATCTCAGACTACTCTATGCACACAGTGTTTGGTAGTCCGAGATACTCCCTCCGCTTTTCTTTGGTCCACCCAAGAACATAGGAGGGAGTCTTCATCTACAAAAACACAGAACGCATAGAGTAGTCTGTAAAGAAACACCTTTAAAAAAAATTAAAATGGAGGGGGGAGCAAACATGGATGGAAGAAACTGCACCAGGAAACAATGCACTAACCATCTGAACTAGAGGGTCACTTTAAGAGATTAAAATAAAAATACGGCTAAAACACTATTAGAACTTGCCAGATTTACAGCTCATACTAAATCCCTGTTAAAAAGTGAACTGCCTGCTAAAAAGCAAACAAAGCAACTCAAAATGGTTGGAGAAACATGTTATTTGCGATCACGTGTCGAAAAGTAAAGTAATTGGTTTTCCAAATTCTATAAAGAAGCAGGCGTTTCAGTGGGAGTTGTTCGTGAAACTAAAATTAGACAGAAATAATCACTGTGTGTAGGCAGCACTGAAAACGGGAACATGTAGGCTCTGCCGGGGAGACAGTGACAGGATTTAACTGCTGCATAAAGAAGCCTGTGCAATGTCCCTTCACAGAGACAAGACACAGGAACCAAACTGCAGTTTTCTAGCGGACATCAAGGTGATGTGGTATTTAAAAGGTTTTATTTTATTTTCTGAGTGAAAATTCAAAAGCAAAGTTCATCTTCTAACGCGACATTTAATAAAGCGAATAGGTCACTTGTGTCTATTGCCTAACCTTCCTTAGATGTTGTTCATTCGATTTAGATGCAACAGAGGAAATTAGCTTGGTGCTGATCCTGACTTTATCAGGAAATGTGTCTTGGCTACCATGTAAGAGGAACATCAAGGGTATCTGCAGGCCATTCCTGTGGTCTAGAAAGTCAATGGGTCTTCCCAAAAATGGAAGAGAATTTGTGAGGCTACAGTGAGGAGGAATTGCCTGCAATGTCAGAAGCAGGACTACAAATAAAGTAGGGCCGTCCAGGGCTGCTTTCGGAGAAGTACAATTGCTGCTTTTGTCAGAAATCCAGCCATACAGGATAAAAGAATAGGCCAGGCAGCAGCCACCTTTGCTGCCATGTGAGTACGGCTGCAGTGGTAGCTATTGTAGAGAAAGGAACATACCTGTTACATTGTAGGACCCAGCAAACATTACAGTGACCCTGCTCACAAGTTTCTAATGCTGAGCACAACCTCTACAATGGTCTGGTGTTCACAGTCAGGACCTTTCCTATGGAGTGATGCTGGAGCGCAAGCCTTTATTGTGGTTTGGTGTCCGTTATTAGAAGTTGCGGTGTTGGAATCTATATACGGTAACTCTGTAGTCTGGTTTCAGTTCTGTAGGAGAGGATAGAGGTCAGGGTTTTGTTAAAGGGGTATTGGTTTGCAGCCTGCATAAAGAGATAATATGGGGGTAGTGTCTTTGGTCTTTTTAAGAGTAGCTCATCTGACTGCTGTAAAAAGAAAACTAGTCAGTTGTCTGTAAAAAGGAGGGGGACCAGGGATGTAACTAGGTGTCTGAATATAAAATTCATCCCAAAATTAATTCAGACCCCAAACTTATTTCAGTCATCTGAATAAAGTTTGGGATTAATCCCTGCACAATACTTCCATTCCCTTCCTGTACAGGGAGGTCTCCCTTTTCCATCACCTCTAGTCTTCTCTAACCACAGCCCGCCTAAAGGGACCCAATTCAAAATTTGGTTAAGGTACCCCATGATCACTAGTTACGCCCCTGGCACACATGTAGAATGTTATTTCCAGCACCTTTGCCAATAGAATACCTTTTGCGAGGTACAGTGGTTTAGAGTTTGGCAAGTGTCACCAGTCTTAAAATTTTAGAAGAAGTTGAACAGTGCTGTGAGTTTACTATTGCATGACAGGTTCTCACCATAGATTTACCCCTTGCATTGCAAAAGGTGAAGGCAGTGGCGTAGTCACAACAATTACTGACCAAATTCCACAGTGAAAACACCACCAGTGTGGACATGTTTATACACAACAGGGAACACAACACAACATGGCTTGAGCCACATGGAAGCTAATCTGCTATGATGTAAAGTAGCAGCGTCGTGGATGAGATTTCTACTCACCGCGCAGGCCAACTGTGGTTAAACACGTAGCATATCAATTACTGCTTCAGGTTTTATTTGTGACTTTCAACCTTTGCAACGCAGAGCTGCAGGTACAGCATAACAAACCTTACGGTGACTTATTAAGACATGCTACTGAGCCTCAGTAACAAAAAGTCAGCAGCTTGTGCGTCTTAGGTGACCTCTGCCTTATAATCTATATACACACACACACACACACACACGTGTCTCTGTAGAAATTATTTTTTACAAACATTCTACCAATAAGAACAGAATCATGGCAGATTGTGATACAAGTGATTTGAAAGACAGACAATTTCAGGGAGCCTTCACACAGACTATACGCTCCGCTCGTGTAAAAACCAGATCCCATTGACTTGAATGGGTGCCGGCATACGTGCGCTACCCATTGTAATCAATGGGAGGCTTTTTCCCTATTGCTATTAATGTGATACGCGCATGATACATTGAAAGCAATAGGTAGCGCACGTATGCCGGCACCTATTCAAGTCAATGGGAGCTGGTTTCTACACGCTCATTCTGAACGACTTTTGGAGCTAGTTCACACGTAAATTACGTGTGGCTTATTTTGGTCCTGAAAAAAAAACTGCTTCCTAATTAGGAAGCATTTTTTGGAGCTTTTTTTTTGTAAAAACAGCTTCAAAAAACGCCAGGCGGTTTTCCCCTCCCGTAAAGTGAATGGGCCACAAAAAACATGTCACGTTTTTATCCACACGTTTTTCGCCTCCCATTCACTTCCATTGCTTTGTTCAGGTGGAAAACGCCTGAAGAAAGGTCATGTCGCTTTTTTCTGCTAGCAGCGAGCAGTCTACATAAACCACTATTGTAATAAGGAGGACTTTGAGGCGAAATCCACCGTCAAAATCCGCCTCTTTCCCCCTGTGTGAACTAGCCCTTACGTTCAGAATGAGCGGAGCGTATACTCCATGTGAATGCTCCCTAAGCCTGAAAAAAAAGTTATTAAACAACAAAGAAATAAAACATGGGAATACCCAAAGGAAATGCAATTTAAAGCCTTTTTTCATTGACAGAAAAAAAAAAAAAAAAATTTATTAACCCAAAAATAATCAATTCCTAGCCCCCCCCCCCCCCCCCCTTGTCGTCATCAGTGGGGGTCCCAGCAGTGGATGACCCAGTGATCACACCCTTACCACATGCATAGGTAATATGTTATTAAACCCCTTGTAAATCTACATATACAGTATTTATAGAGTATATTGTAGCAACATTTCCTCAGTTATCTCTAAGATGTATTTCAAGAAAGGTTGACTTGGTTATACTGTTAATATGTAATGAAAATATCATTCTGACCTTTCAGAACTCCACAATCCTAATGACTTGGCTATTGCTAAAAATTACAGCCATTGACGTTTGTTTCTTTTAAAATTTGGCCTAACAAAAACTGTGTCGGACTGTCTTTTGCTGTGGGAGTCACTTGGCTCCATTTATACTAAGTGTTCGGTGACTCTGGATTTCAACAGGAAATTTAACAATACTTGCTTTAAAACTTAAGTCTGAAAACTGAAAAAGTGTAAAATAAAAACAACTACTGTCTAAAGGCTACTGATGTTATTAGATGCAAATATAAACTGCATACACTTGTCTGTCTATTCGGTTGGAGATCCAGTGGAGAATTTATCAGCAGAATTTTGAGAGAAAGAGAGACAGAGAGAGAGAGAGAGACATATTTTTGTACTTAGTAGCTGAATGGTAGGACAGCGAAACCTGTATCAAATACATCTGACAACTACGCACTCATTTTTTATATTTTTTTTTAGCTGCTTTAAGCAACAGAAAAAAACAAAAAACACAACCCAAGATTAAAGTGATCCAATCATTAAAAGTCTTTTTGTCCCTTAAAAAATGCTATTTATCTCCTACCTTTAGATGTCTTCTCTGCGCCGCCTTTCTGTATAAATCCCGGTTTTCGCCAGTATGCAAATTAGTTCTCTCGCAGCACTGGAGGCGTTCGCAATGCTGCAAGACAACTCTCCAGAGCCACCTTCATCTTCTTCAGGAATGGGCTCTTCACCGCATCTTCTTCCGGGGGTTGGCTTCAAACTTCTAGGCCTTGGGCAAAGCCGATGGCGCATGCCCGCCAGCCACAAGAGAATGGCCGCTTACACAGTATTGTAAGCGGCGATTTTATTGTGGCCGGCAGGCATGCGCTGTCGACTTTGCCCGAGGCCTAGAAGTTTGAAGCCACTGCCGGAAGAAGATGGAACGAAGACCCATTCCTGGAGAAGACTGAGGCGGCACTGGAGATTTCACTCGCAGCATTGGGGACGCCCCCAGTGCTGTTTGAGCGCTAGGGCCCACCCCCAGAGCTGTGAGAGAACTCATTTGGGGCCCGCCCACATCGCTGCGGGAGAACTAATTGACATACCGGTAAAAAACGGTATTTCTAAGGAACGGCGCAGGGGAGACCACGTCTAAAGGTAAGAGACGAATAGCCTTTCTAAAGGCTATTCCGACGTCTTATCCAAACAAAAAAAAAAAGCTTTAATGGTAGAATCCCTTTAAATGCCTCAGGACTTTAAAACCCTGCACCCAGCTATGATTATTACCAAGCACTATACATATTTGTTAACTAGGTGTGGACTCAACAGTATCTGGGATACCGCCAACAGGATATAATGCTACGTATTCTACACTGGTATTTGACAACATGGTATGCACAATGTAAAATATTCAGTTAATACATTAGCTTTTAAAAATGCAAAGGGGAATTTCGAGAAGTTTTATTCTTTTGCTCAGAAAGTAATACAAACGTGTAACAGAAATAGGCCGGTAATATGTTATACATTTCAACTGCTAGTTGGCGGTACTAAGTTTATGTTATACTGTCTTAACTTCACTGCTCCACCCACAAGCCCTCTACCACAATATTTTACATTATTCAGTTTACCATTCTGTTGATTATTGTGGGGGGAGGGGGGTTTAAATTTTTTTTCTCATCTTAGAGGTTCTTGTGGCAAATATATAAAGACACCTTTTTGATTGTTTCTAAACTGTTATAGAAGTTTGCTTGAATTTGGAAGATTCTGGTCAGTCCACTTGGTAGACCAAGTGTCAGAAGAACCCATTCTGGTAGGTGGGAAATTTATGGACATGATGTAAAACTTTAAAATAGGAAATGACTGACGCTGGGCACACACACGGCACGTTCTCAGAAGGTTTACTTATGCAAAAATTGCCAGTGACTAATCCACTTTTAATTGCAGTAGCAGTGTAGTGGGTGGGAATTACACAAATCCTATCCATACACAGCAGAAAAAAAACAGCAGCGCAGTGTTTGGTTTTTGTAGTTGTTGGATTTGAGAAAGCAGCAAGTCAGCTATGCAAAGATAGAAAGTTAGGCTCAGCTGTTCAGGGAATCTTGGCTGAAAGCCACAGCAACAAAACTTTTTACTGAAGACCTTTTGCAGCAGACCTGACACAGGCAGCCATAGCCACTGAATAACCACTAACATATTTTCATTCAATAGAGCAGGTGATTTCTGGACAAAATGAAATACACTTTATTGAAAAATATTGATATTTTCTGCCTGGCGGAAAAACCCCCTCTCAAGTTCCTGCCACTAGGGGTGTACCTCATTGCTAATCTGCTGTTCACTCCCTGTTACCAGGGAAGGTCTGTCTTTAGAAACCAAGAAGCTCAAGACTGAATACAACTACAACAAGTAGGAGGGCAGGTGTCTATTCACGTTTACTCACAACTCTGTTGACCAACTGACTTTATTGTGGTTGATGTTCTCACTGGCAGCAAGCGTTTTTTTTTTTTTACTTTGCTCAGAACTGTTTTTCGGTTAGACATTTGAAGCTCCATCATGATCTCAATTTGTAGTCCAGTGTCTCTGGATCTCATACAGAACATTGATGCCTCTTGAAAAGACCACCTCCTTATACAGACCAAAATTTTTGACGGATTTTCAGTTATCCATACTAGCCGAAACCTTTGAAACTTTGCCATTTTGGTTGGTCACCTCAGAGAGCCTTCACTGTATGTTCACTTGGGCTTATATTAGTTATTGTTTGTATTTTACAGTTACTTCTGGCAAGGTATGTTATAGGAATATTGTATCTAACAAAGAATTTACAGGTTTCTGCATATAGAAGTCCTTTCATTGCTTACAAGGAGCTACAAAGCCTGGTGAGAAGTGAAGGACAGGAGGAAGTGTGGAGCAGCAAAATACTAGCAAGCATTGGAAATACTCCCTGCTTGAGAAAGAAATGAAAAATGGGTTGTAACTATGATGGGGCTATTATATACACAAAATGAAACCTATATCATATACCTATACAAAGGCTTAGACACTCAGAACAGTTTGCCTAGGAAGACCCTGCAGATCTTTCAACCTTTGTTGAAAATGCAGGTAACTGTTTAAAGCGATTGTGTCATTGGTACAGATTCCATTACAATACAGGTTCCATACAATACAGATACATTAGATGCCATAATAAAATAATAAAAGTGCAAACATATCCAATGAACAGACCATATATTGTGGATTTGTAGCAAAGCATACAACGTAACTTTACAAGAATGGAGTCATGAAATAAAGCAGGCGGCATGATCTGGTGACACTAATGAAAATACACGATGTGCCCTCTTATGGCCCCATGTACTACTGAGTCAATGTAAAAAAGCCAACTGATTTGTATAATAGCATCTAACAGATATGGAGCCGGTTAATTATCAGAATATCACACTTACTCTTTTATATTACCACCCTCTTCAGAACTGAATATTGAAATGACACTGTTAGGGTGGTTAATGGAGTATGGCAGTGAGGAACCCTCGTTAAAAGGTCACTTCCATAACATATGGTGGCCCCAGCCAGAGGTGCAGCAGGGAGAGCTAGCCGTCAACTATATGAATCCATGCACTTCTCCTGACATAAGTTATGTTTGCCATTTTTTCTCAACAATCAGTATTGACAGTGTAAGGCTGGTTACACACGACTGTGCAGTTCAATCATGTCATCCATGTGCCGGCTATGCTTCCACAACCCCATTCATTCAAAACCAGATAGGACCCGTCCTGAGTTTTGTGGTCCAGACTGTTGGCCCACACACGGGACAATGCAATTCATGGTTGTGTGTGTGGGCCAACAGAAACGAATGGGTTAGTATTAGAGATGAGCGAACACTATTCGAAACGGCCGTTTCGAATAGCACGCTCCCATAGAAATGAATGGAAGCGGCCGGCACGCAGACTTTGCCGGCAGCCGGCCGCTTAACCCCTCGCGTGCCGGCTACGTCCATTCAATTCTGTAGGAGCGTGCTATTCGAAACGGCTGTTTGGAATAGTGTTTGCTCATCTCTAGTCAGTATGCTATCCAAGAAAAATCAGGATAGAACACAAACCCACGCCACAGTCATCCCTAAGGGAGCTTAGTTGTCCCACAATCAGGTCCACTCTGTACTTTCTGAACTTTGCAATTTTTTATTGTAAAACAATGCAGGTTATTCCTAAAAAGAATTACTGTATATACTCAAGTATAAGCCGACTTTCAGCACAGTTTTTATGCTGAACAAGACCCTCTCAGCTTATACTCGAGTTAGGGTCGATGGAGCACAGAGACCTGCATAAATTAAATGAAGGGGAAGATCCTTTAGGACTACAGTAATGGTATAGGACACCCCCCTTCTCTAACACTGTAGCACTAAAGGACCTCCCCCTTCGTTTAATTTATGCAGGTCTCTGTTCCCCATGGAAAAGGATGAAAGCACGGTAGGCCCCTGCTGCTGCCCTGCATCGAGGAGAGGAAGCTACAGCAAAGTGAAAGTAACACACACAGGTACCTGCTGGAGTCATTATTCCTAGGAATGTCAGGCATTTGGGGTTATTAATTTAGTTTCAGTAACTCCATGTGCCTCACATTAATAGCAATTAACCCCATCATGTCCCTCATATTAACCCCTGTGCATCCCATATAAGGGTTACTAATATGTGAGAAACATGGGGGTATTAATAAAGGACCTTAATTATGAAGATACTTAATTATTACCTCTTCGTGTCCCACATATCAGTAACTCTTAAGTGAGGCACACAGCAAGTTAATGTGAGGGATATGATGGGGTTAACTGCTATTACTATGAGGCACATGGAGTTACTAAGCTGTAATGCACATGACCAGACTTTTTATCTGCAATGGTGGATTCCTCCTCCCCCGGCTTATACTCGAGTCAATAAGTTTTCCCAGTTTTTTGCAGTAAAATTTGGGGCCTCGGCTTATACTCGAGTATAAATGGTATACTAAATTTCATAAATCTTTAAAGCAGCATTAGGCCTTTTATGTAGAAAGTAAACTATAGACGGCCAAAATAAACAACTGTATCTGGCAAGGTTTCTGGTCATCATCCTACTTTACTAAGTGCTGAAGTGTATGGTTATGTTTGACAAATAGTTGCCCATGACAAAGTTAAGGTCATCAGCTGTACACGGTCTGCATAAAAGAAAGATGACCTTTTCCTTCTATTAAAATGTTTTACTTATATCCTATTTTACTTTTCTTATGCTGACTTTATACTGATGAACAGAGGAAGGACCTGGTATGAACCTCACTGCACAGTTTTTTAATAGACATGGTAAATCCTTCTGCCAAGTGCCAATATTTTCATAATAAATATATCCTATGCTGAACAAATTGATACCGTGTCTGAACTTGAAAGACCTTAAATTACCCCTCCTGTCACAACACAATGTTTAGAGTGCAGAGAATTCAACAAAATGGAATTCTAAACCTAAATCTGCCTCAATTTTGCCTTTTGTTATGTACATTGAAAACTGAATAAAAAAAGCACCTAAACACTGTAATACAGTGAGCCATGTTATACTGATTGTTTTATTTTGGTTTATCCTTTTTGCTTTAATTTACACCATGTTTGTTAATGGAATTTGATACAAAATACCCTCCCTTACAAAGTAACTGCACCCTAAAGCGAAATGTCTGTGGAAGATATCGGAGATATTAGGTTTACAGAAACTAGAAGTAGTTCATATTTTACTAAGCAAAATCAGGATGCATTTCTTTAGCAGACAAAAAAAGTCACCACTATGAACACATTAGCTACACCATTATATTATTTAAAGGGAAAACAAAAGAGGCTACAGGAAAGTAATTATATTAAACTTAAAGGGGTTATCACCTCTGTAATATCATTGGTCTATCCTTAGGATAGGACATTCATTTTAGATCTGTGGGAGCCAATAGCTGTGACTCCCGCAGATGGGCTGTTCTAGAACAAAGCGTCTCCTGATAAGGTTTACACACTAGATGATGTGCTGCCGACTTCCCAGACCTCATGCAGAGTTAAAATTGATGGCCTATGCTATGTAAGGCTATCAATATTACAAAGATGGAATAATTCAACTGTATGCCTATAATGTGTTGTGGCTCCTTAAGCCAATCATATCCAAAAGGATAATTTTGGTCCCATCAGTGGGACTGGCTGAACATATAACATGTATAGGGATTTTCTGACCACATCTACACCTGTTCCTCCCACTCATGCACAGTTCCCAAAGCCAATCATTTAAGTGTAAGGGGGTGTTGACCTAAGGCTATTTTATGTAGCCGGAGTCTGCATAGAACTTTGAGTATTAAAACTGCAGATGTACTGAAATGAAAAATTTGGTGCAAATTAAATAAAAACTTCAGCTCTCCCTAAGACCACTTGTTAAGGATTGGTCATCAATGTCTTAAACCTGGTAAAACCCATTAAGACCAGGGTCCCACGTGACGTGGTGGAATCTCTATGCTCTGTATTGGCATACCATTGTGGCTTTTCCAACAATAATTAAGACAAATGAACGGGCCTTATCAGCAGGATGTTGTGGACTCCATGGCAAGAAGGAGAGGACGCTTATTTTTTTCTGTGTCCTACTCTAATTGGGGTAGAATATGCCACTCAATTTGGGATGGAATCCACCACAAAAGCAGTATCCGATTTCACCGTGTACCTGTACACCATTTGTAAGTAGAAGTGATGCAGGTTATGGCAGCTTCATCCCACTCAAGACGGACCAACAATGAAAAGGCTGCATCAATTCATTTTCCTACTAAAACCCGACTAATACGTGAAGGTCTTTACATCTACACCTCTGTTTTTCACCCAAAATGTAAATTATATTAGAAATGATCAATTAGGTAAACAATTGCATCATCCTGCCTATTCTTCAGATTACCAATATGAACTAATATGAAGTAAGAATATTACAGGAAATTCTCCATCTATTGTACCTATAATACAATCGTAGCCAGATAATGTAGTTCTAATTTTATTCTTGCACAATGAAGTTCCTGAGACCTTTAGGATTACATCAGGCATGGTAAGGTCTCTTGGCTTTCTGTAGGGCTTTTTGGCACATATTAATGAATCAAAGTGCAAAGTGAAGATCAGATCTGTAAATTGGTCAGCAGACCTAAATCCACAAGCTGTTTGGGCCAATTTAAGACTCTCAAAAAGCGAGAGAGATGACTGTGTAATGATCAGTTTTCTTTCTGTCTCATGTATCTTAACTGCATGGTGTGCTGTTTATTTTGCTCTAAAGATTCCCTTATGGAATAGAACAGCGGAGCAGACTAATATACAGCTGTGTAGAAAGGGATTCAGTATTTTAATTCATTGAAGTTTCTTTTCAGTCTGTGCACAAGAAACACAAAAATACAGGTAATACTTAGATGACAGTTCCTTCTCCAGGGCTTAGGATCAATAGACAAATTCCAGTGTAATTTTGGGAAGTGGAGTCAGAAGTAGTAGTGGTTCATACGTGTGCATGTGAGCAACTATTCAATCTCCACAGAGGCATGGAGATAACACTCTCACCCACTGAAGTAGGGGGGTGATACTAGGCTGAATTTATAAATTCATGCCCATATATCTTCAAAAGTTGAAATTGATTGAGAAATAAGTTCACACCCGCGCCTGGTCTCCGCTTTAGCCAATCCACAGTTTCGCCGCAGAGAGGAGAAGACACACACGGGCGGTCACTTTACAAACCCACTCAAGTGAATAGGTTTGAAAACTGACCGCTGGGTTTCCGTCCCCTGTCCATCTTCTCGGGCAGAAGACAGAAACCCCCCGAATTGGCTAAAGCGGAGACCGGGCTCAGGTGTGAACCTGCCCTAAGCCTACATACATGGTGGTTATCAGTTTTTCTGCTGCCAATAGCGCCATTAGGAGTCAGGGAGCGTGTACAATACAGTGCAGTATGCCTCCCCTCCCTCATCCATTATTATTTGTACACGTTTTTTTTTTCTACATCAATTCTTCCAAAAGGAACTGTAAAATAGCAAACAGTAATGAGTGCAAGTGCACATTACATAGAAGACCCAGGCACGCTAGAATCGAAATCCAGGTTGTAGATGTTTAATGTAGTTAAAAAGAACCATGACACAAAAGAAGAAATATGAAGACAATCAAAAAAAACTTGGTTTCAGTCTGACTAACCTCTCTTCAGCAATAAAACAACCAGCTAGTCTGAAGTAGATCTACTGTAATGACAATGCAGATCTGTGTGTAAATATGTAGATACTGTGAATGAAGACCTGCCCTCTCCCTCCATTTCCTATACACTGTCTTGAACCTGTTGGTTTCTGCAGACAGACCTACCCTAATAGCAGGGAGTTAACAGCAAACCAGAAAGGAGGGGAAAAACCTGGTGACAGGACCATTTTAAGAGGGGTATATCAGCG
Organism: Leptodactylus fuscus; assembly: GCF_031893055.1. NCBI lineage: Eukaryota > Metazoa > Chordata > Amphibia > Anura > Leptodactylidae > Leptodactylus > Leptodactylus fuscus. The sequence continues at coordinate 15,602,837 of NC_134274.1, read as the reverse complement.
CCAGTGTCCCAAATCAATGAATACATACATACCTATTAAACAAGCAAACTGGTTATTTCATGATAATTGCATTTCCTTGCTTAACAAATGAAGATTTAGACATGTAAATAACATTTTCTTATGTTCATCCAAGGTGCCAATACATCAGCTAAAAGTGCTACATTTTTGCAGCAGAAATTGTAAAGAACTATAAATAAGTTAAGTGATTTCTTATCAAGTTCTTTTTAAACCTTCTTCCAAATGTATTCTGCATTAGTTACCAAGGAGCTAGCGCCAAGTGTTGAGAAGACAGCTTTGTGAAGCCTTTTGGGATCAATTCCAACACTTGAGACACTCAACAGACAGCCCAATGTTTCTAAAATTTCCAGAACGTGTAGATGACATTCAGCCATTTTAGCACATTATATGTGTGTGAGTATAAACACAACCAGAATCTGAAACATCCGGTCACAGAAATACATTTCCCATACGTGGGTTTGTAAAATGAAAGGGGTTCCTGGGATAAACTACAAATTAATCCCTAAACTAAACCCCCTTCCCCTGCCTAACTTCTAATTTACTAAATAAGTGTTTAATTAGCCATATCCCTGGGTTGGTCACATGACTGCCTCAGGGACACTTTCTGATAATCCTGTGACGTTCCATTTCACCGCTTCAGAATAAAACGTCACCAGTATTCTTCCCCCTCCCTCAACCCCATCAATACTCAAGTGACTTCCTTTGCCTGGGAACATGTCCTCCTCTCAAAGCACTTGCACAGTCTGGAGGTGACTGCAAGACATGTGCACTCCATATCTAATTTGCAGGACTCACAGAAGCTTCCAGTCTGTGTGCAGTGTCTTAAGCCTGCAAAACCGTGAAGAAAGGAGGAGCAGTCTCCCAGATCGGAAGCTAGACAAGTATGATGTGGTTGGGGGAGGGTGATGCAAAGTTACTTGAGAAGGGCTAGCAGTGGGTAGGATAGTTTAACATAGGTTAGGAAAGGAGACAGGGAAAGAGCCTAGTAGTGGGCAGGATAGCTTAGCTAGGGAGACGGGGGGTGGGATGTAACAGTGAGAGCAGGGAGGGAGCAGTCACAGAGAGTCAGTGTGGAAGGTACACAGGAAGTTACATAGTGAGAAGTCAACACCCTGTAAACAAATGCAGAAGATACCAGGGGCTCCCACAAACCCAGAAAACACTCAGAACGTATATGGGTTTACTTTTAATCCATTAATAGCACTAACAGATAATTTTTTTTTTTTTTTTTTTAAGATTTTTTTTTTGCCCAGAATCCTCATGGATTTTGCTAGTCTACCACCAGTGGCCACTGATTCTCTCAGTCTGAACTATTGTGTTGCACTTCCACTCCTAACCACTGGAGGCTGCTGTGTATTTTAGGAATTGCTTTTAACAAAAGATGACCGATCTGTGCCAATGTGAAGCCGTCTTGTTTCCGGTTTGGGCCTATTTATACCCATGAGGCAAATTCAGCCATAGCTCTAGTATTGTGACTTGTTTCAGTCTCCTGCTCCTCAGAACTGCCTTTCCCAGACTGTTCTACTCTTCACTAAATGATCACCTTGATATCCACACTTCAAGTCGGACATCAGATTACAACTTTGTTATTACTGATTGCGCCTAGCTTATTCCATCTGGCTACCGGACTCCAGCTGTGTCTACCAGAATCACAACACACATATGTAATAAAGATAGGTATGGTAAGATGAGAAGTTCATAGTTCACATACATAGTAGGCCTTTGTTAGGCCATGATGACATCCCATCACCACCATCAAAAGTACCTGCTGTGGTAAGGGGTTATTTTATTTATTTATTTTTTAAACTGCATTAAATCACAGTGTTACTGTCTCTAGACTGCTACAGATACACACATGCTACAGGAAATTGACTTGAAATTCGAAGCCTTTACAAGACTCTGAGGGTATGTTCACATGGAGTTTTTTGGAGCGGATTTTGACGCAAAACCCGCCTCAAAATCTGGCTCCAAAAACAGCTCCCATTGACTTCAATGGGAGCCGCTCGCTTCTTATTTACGCTAGCAGAAAAAAGGAGCGAGCTGCCCTATCTTGTCGCGGATTCCACGGCTGACTAAGCTGCGGCGTCCGGCTTCCTCCCGATCAGGTACATTTACAGCTCTTTTCGATGTTCCATTTCTATGTCACCAATTTCTTTTTCTGTAATGTGAAGTGTTAAGACTGTCTTCTCTAACACACTCCAGGCCTTTACACTGCTGTTGATGGAGGTTATTATGACTAGACCTAAGCAACAGTGGCCTACAAAGGAGATACTGGAACAAGCACATTACTGTGAATAGTGTTTTTTTCAATGGAGACCACAGATGGATGCATCCGATTACATGTTCTTATAGCATCCATCTCAGTATTTGTTATATCCCTTGGATAAGCTATAATATCCACTAGATGTTGGTCTCACTTCTGGGACCTGCATCTGTCTCAAGAACAGAGTTACAAGTGAATGGACAAGGACTGCGCCAGTGCGTCTCTCCATTCATTTGCACGCACAGATAAGGCCTTCTACTACTTGTGGATTTCCAGAACAGGGCCCAATCTGTGCCATTCATTTGTGGGCACAGATGGGGCTCTACTCTTCAGAGGCGAGACCCACGTATATCAAAGTATTTGTGGCAAATCCTATAGATATAGCAAGGCTGAGATGGGACCAGAGGGTCATGGAGAAAACCTTTTAAACTATTTGCTTTACAGTTGAAGTTGATGCAGAAAAACAAAAGCCTATATATTATAGAGCGTCTCCTAATACTGTATACAGCACTTTAGCATAAAAGATAAGTAATCAACCCCTTTAAAATCTACACGCTCTGAATTATATATGGAGTTTTCCAGGCAAGGGTGGATAAAGAATTAAAAATTGTAAATTTAGCTTCTGCCACCTTTATTCCACATCTAAACTGGCCCTACATGGAAAAAAAAATTTAAAAAAAAATGATAAGAGAAGAGGTAAGAAGGTTTCCTTTAGCATTTTTTTTTTTTTTTTTTAGCTAATCTGCGTTTTTCTGCAGAAGACAAGTAATTTATCATGTCACCTCACTTCCTTTCATGCAGACACAAAATGGACCCTTTTACCTCTTCTAGTTGCTAACTTGTGGACCTGTTGTAGCATGTCCTTGTTTAATACTAGATTAAAGGCATAAAAAAATAAACACCTATTAAAGCGGGGCACTCATGTAGGTAAACTACATTATGTCATGTCCATGACAAATCTATAGGATGTTTCCAAGGATCCTTCTGACAATCGTACATCAAGAGCAGAACTCCACCAGCTCCTTGATCCCTTCATTTGAGCCCTACAACAAGCTGAGAAATCAAAATGCCTTTGAGACTAAGGCAAACAGAAAAGGCTTTGAACTTCAAGAAGCCAGATGAAAGACTTTGTCCAGAGCCTCCAGGATGCTAGTAATTATTTTTGCTAGCAAAGGCCTTTATAGGAGAAACAGTGTTCTAAAAGAAGACACAGCTAAACTCTACAAAGTGTAACATGTATTTTGCAGCAAAGGAAGATCGGAAAAACCCTTGAGTGGCAAAATACTGAATAATTACTGTTTCTGGATAGACCTCTCTGTAATTACAAAACGCAAAGAGAACATTCCAGCATCAGAAGCTAAGCTTTTTAATAGTTTAGCTTCCACATTAATGAACATGTTGTTTTTCTTCCCCTGGGGAGGAATGCTGACTTCTAAACTACCATGGACCTGTATGAGATATGTGATATACAGTGTTATTATAGTACAAGGTCTGGCTATGACAAGATGTAAATACACGGTTAATAAAACAGCACAGGTGCTACAAAACTGAAAGCTAACCTTCCAAATGATATTCACATAACTAATTTTAGCAATCTCTAAGCTTGCAGTTTCACACCTGCTGCACCAAAGCTATGTAAGCTCATCTATATGTGTCACATTTGGAAAACATTGTTGAAGTTTGCATCTGAACTACACGCTCAGAAGTTATAATATTAAGAGCTGTAGAACATAACTAGAAGGACAGATGTGGGGCCCTAAAAGGTATACCTGTGTACACATGCCTATGGACAATTTCTTACCCATGGAGCAAAATCGGATTCATGAGCTACATAATATCTCTACTGTCATTGCTGGGTGTGCGTTTCCTTTCAGTAAAAGGTTATTGGGTTGGAACATAATGGAAGATGAGGAGAGCAACAGAGGAGAGTTAATACGTGAGAATTGTGAATGTAGCTCTAAATCAGTGGTTCTTAACCAGGGTTCAATCAAACCCTAGGCCCTATGCATGGTTCATTTTGTGTACCAGTAAAAAAAACATACCTAGGTCTTGAATTTGGAAAAAAAAATCTTATTTGATTTATCACTAAAGAAGGGTTTGGTGAATGTGAATATGCAACTGGTGGGTTTGGTACCTCAAACAAGGTTAAGAACCACTGGTCTAAGATATAAAGTAGGAAGTAACTCCTGACCAGCACAAGATAAGTAATACAGTATAATGTATTTCTAATGTATCCTGACCATGGAGATTCAAGAAGTTAAATTGTCAAATGGTTTACAATTTACAAGTGTGTTGTCAAAAGTGACTGTTTAAAAAAAAATTAAAAATGATTTAAAAACTTTAAAACATTTTTTTAAGAATTTTGGGTGCGGTTTTTATTCTTCCATGTTATCTACATTTAAAAAAAAAACAAAAAACAAAAAAAAACCACGCACACAAATCTTAGAATTCCAACTCTTGCCCCACACCTAAATATGAGTGTCGGTTCCTGTTCCCTGGAGATGGACAATGTGCCACAGACATAAGGATCTACAGCAGACTATACTCTCAGTTTTCTAGGTACACTGATCTGGGCAGAGGTTTTTGTGCACAGAGGGGAGTAGATAAGCTGTGAAGTTACCTATGGTGACTGGTTGATTCTTATCCACATAAACATGAGAACTGATCTTCAGTGTGGCAGTAAGTGAGGAGACTAATGTAAAGAAATGTCCCATAGAAGACGGCCAGTGCCAGTATATTGTTTAGCTTAGTGCCCCTCGGACAGTATAGTGCTACGGACAATATTGCAAAGAGGGGCATCTCCAGCTAGACTGTCAGGAATGCCCTTTTGACGGTGAAGAGCCATCAGTAATTGCACAGCTATCTCTTCCCCCAGGGCACTTAATGGGAAAGCCAACAGCGCACTGAATTCAGCGCCACGGTCTGCTTTCTAGTGATATATAAAACCGCATGTGCCTGAGGACACGAAAGATCCTCTAACTATATTTAAGTCCTGCAGTTTTAACTCTTGCAAAAAGTTTGTGTATGAAAGAGCTCTTACAGATCTCCATAAATAAAGTTATAGGTGGCAGAATACAGTGACCCCAGGAAAATTGTTCATTTTAAAAAAAAACACATTAGTAAACATGGTAAAACCTAATAAAACCAATATAAATATGGTATTGCAGTAATCAGAATGACCCCCAATAATGTCAAAAGCAAATCAAAACATTTTATGTATCAAAATGGTGCCTGATGAAAGTACACCTCCCCACCCAAAGAATAAAACCCTCACTTAGCTAGGAAAATAAAAAGTTATGAACTTTGGAAGGCAAAAGTCTCCGAGCATTAACATACAAACTGCCCTGCATCCTAGTGGGGAGTCTGTCAGCACTTCTGACCCATCAAAATGGCTTATAATGCTATATAGAAGATGACAGAAGACCACTAGAGGCATCATTTACATCAGAGGTGAGGGGCTGGGAAGCATTCAGGGCACGACAGGTGAAGGGCCCGCCTCCTGGACACTTTAAATGTGGATTTCTCAGTTATGTATTTTGCGTTATCACCACCCCAAGAACATTAGCCCTTGTTCCCCATACACTCTATAAAGGGTGTTAACTTTGTAAAGGAAGTCTGTCAGCAGTCTTCACCCCTAACAGTTAAGCGACTATGGTCATGTCTCCTTAGGAGAAATCGTACAATAAACAGAATCCTAGCCAGAGTTAGAACTTGTCTATACAATGAGACTAAATGTCCCTCATTAATGCTAGATTACTGCAAAATCTGTTACTTCATGTTAGAGGTCTCTCCTGTAGGAAAAGATCCTTTTATGGACTTGACTTTCATTCAGACTACATCTGTACTTTTGTGGATCCTTGATGCAGTTATGATTAGGATCCGATTACACAGACATTATCTTCTATAAATGTTTCCTTAGCACTACACTTGAGTTTGTGAGAGGACAAGCTTACATAATACCTGTATGGAGATGCTTTTATCATTTCTATTCACTAAATACTATAAAATATTTTACAGTACCCAGTGAGTGGGGATGAAATGAGGACGTGGAGGTCAAAGTTGACAAAGGAAAATGTTCCAGATTGTTTCATACCTGTCATAATAAGCCTTCTACAACTTTATTAGTTTTTACAGTTACAAACAACACTTATGCTACTTATCACCATTATAGACCATTTAACTGTAAAACGTTTTATTAGGATGTAACTAGGAAGCTCTTGGAACTGACAATAGTGTTTTTAGAAAATATGCCAAATATCTTTATGAACATATTATATGAAGAAGCTCCAATCACATCCCATTAAAGGGATTTGATCATTAAACAAATGGTTTTAAACTAATAGCACATAGGAATAGCCTTTATAAAAGCTATACACCTGTTCTCTTTATCTTAAAGGTCTGCACCACCGATTTTGAATTCTTTATGCTAATTTCGCTCAGACAGCACAGGGGGCGTGCCCTCTGCTATGAGCGCAGCAATCCAGAACCACCTTTCTCCTCCTCCTCACTCCTCTTCTTACAGGAGTCTACCGCAAAATGGCCAACGAAACAGCCGACTGCGTATGTCCATTGGCCATTTTGCGGTGGCCTCGTGTAAGAAAAGGAGTGAAGAAGAGGAAAACGGCCGACTGAGCACAAGAATGGTGGCTTTATAAAGGCTATTCCTACGTGCTATAAGGCTAGGTTCACACTACATGCAGGACTTTGTGTCAGTGTAAAAAAAAAAAAAAAAAAAAAAAAAAAAAAAAAAAGGTTTCCAGGCAGAGAGCCCGCATATGGACACGGGCAGTCACCTTTAAAAACCCATTCAAATAAATAGGTTTTAAAGCTGACCACCGGCAAACCGTCCCCTGTCCAGTTGCACCGGCGTTTAAAATGGAAATCCCAGGGTGGACAGGAGTGGTAGTGTGAATGCAGCTTTAGTTTAAAACCGTTTTTGTTTTGTTTTTTAATGATAGAATTCCTTTAAATACAGTACCACAGTTTCCTTCATTCAATGTTTTCTAGGGGAGTTTGAGTTTTGACACTCTGCAGGTTAGTACATGTTCCAGAAGTAATGGTGTCATGCGCGTGGTGGTGAGGAAGATCTAATAGAGGAATAGTGAGCCATGAGGGTGTTATGGTGTCATGTAGCTAATGGTAAGTAGTAGAGGGATGGTGAGCCTAAATGTAATTACTGTGAGGAAAAGGACTGGAAGTCACGGTCTCAACATTACCTGGGTCACAATGTAATACCATTCACATTACTGAAGGTGTTGCAAGATTACATGAAGATCTTTGGTTATGCAACAGGAGTACCAAACAAGTTCCCATGTGGGCTAAGGGGACCCGTACATAGTGCAAACTGGCTAACTGCTGGGCCCCACTTCATAAGCAGCAATCTCAGCAAATGGCACCTGGGTTGCACGGTTTTACAACAGTCCTGTCTTCATTTTATTAGGATTCTTTTATTTTTAACTAACTTTGGAAACTAGAAATTCTATTTGGCCAATGGTTCCTAGGCAATTCATTTAGTCTGGACCACTTATAAGAATATAACTAATATAAGGGCCTGTTGGTTCCGATTATGCCTCCAATTGCTTTTCATGGGAGGAAGAGATTGAAGCAGGATGCAAAAAAACATAAGCGTCCTCCTTGATCTTGCCACACATTCCACAGTGTCCTTGGAGCCAGACTCCCTGCTGGTTACATCCATTCCATTCCAAACCCCTCACATCCATAACTCGCTGAACCACCCACCAAAGGATTGATCATCAGTACTAAAGGTCTGCAGTTCTCCTTCAACTATACATAACCTATTTTAGCCATTGTATCATCAATATTCCCATGAAACATGAGAAATTGGACCAGCACCAAGTTGAACGTTATCCCTTACCCTATTGTGGCATAACCCCCAGTACCCTGCCCTTATGTGCTACTTCATAATGAACCTTAAAGAGGACCTTTCCCCATCTGGGGCACATGTGGTTTAATGCACCACTAGAAAGCCGACAGTGAGCAGAATTCAGCAAACTATCGGCTTTCCAGTTATGTGCTCCAGGGATGGAAATAGATTGGTGCTGTTAACAATCTCTGCCCACTGTCAAAGGCGTTCCTGACAGTCTAGCTGGGCTGTCCTGTTCTGTGCCCCCAGTGAAGAGCTATTGTTGCCGGTACCGTAGCTCTTCACTGTCAGAAGGGCGTTTCTGACAATCAGTCAGGAACGCCTGTCCTCATAGCAGCATCTATAGCACTGTACTGTGAGAGCGGTGAAGAACGCCTCCCTCCCCTCCTAATAGTGCTTGTGCATAGACGAGTATGGGGGGGAGGTTGTTTCTCCCTGCGCAATAGACACTGCTGTGAGGAAGGGCATTCCTGACTGTCAGAAACGCCCTTCTGACAGTGAAGAGCTACGATACCAGCACAGATAGCTCTTCAGTGGGGGAACAGAACGGGAAAGCCGATAGTGTGCTGAATTCAGCGCACTGTTGGCTTTCTAGCAGTGTATTACAGCACGTGCCCCAGATGGTGAAAGGTCCTCTTTAATATGATTTGTTTAATCATTAATATTCTATGCCACATTGTTAGACCACACACACTCTTATTGCATGCTTAACACTTATTACCACACTTATTAGCACTTATGAACAATACATTAACCATTATTTAGAGGGAAATTTCAGGCACTAGTATTTCCTGTGCGCTAACATAGTAATTATCATAACAGATTTAATTAGATTCAGTTTCACCAAATATTTTAGGGCATAAATGAAAAAGACATTTGGGATTATCCTATGAGTAATGTGGCTCTCCCCTGAGGGAAAATAGTACCATAGTTGTTTCTAGCTACCTGGGATATATCATAAAGGAATATTAAACCTCAAAAACAGCTTGGCGAAAGAAAATGAACATCTGGTAAGGGATAGGAAAGCTACCAGTGGGATAGGTAGTCTACTATAATATCAGTCAATAATAAGACTATAGGGCACCACTGGGATATGTATAACCCAAAAATATACTGCAGAGATGGGGTAGGGAATTCTCTTCAAGTTTGCCACTAGAAGATGCCACTATTCAGCAGGATCAACATCAGCAACCTGCAAAATTTTCTTACAATCTAACCGTGAACTATTTCAGACAGTTCCTTTCAGTTACCAATAGAATAAGCCTGTGAGACAAAGTAAATAACTGTAGAATAGGATGAGTTATATGCACACACACATTATGTGTCAACTTTATTCCAAATGTATTAAGGGCGTAGCAGTCATTCCCACAAACTTCACCACATCCTGTTTGCAAACAGCTATGTCTGGCAAAGGAAGCAATGACCCAACTCACATTCTGATCTATATTTTTGCTATCAAGATTTCCTCACCTTAGTCATTTTCAGAAATACGTTTAAAAAAAGGTATTTAGTCTGTTTTCCATATAACCTGTCAGTCTAGGTATGTAAAGATGTATGTACTTCTGTTTCTGCGGAAATGTGTATATTGTGTACTGGTACCCTTTTTTGTGTTATATTTGACTTTTTGATCATCCTTTAGAAAAAAATTTTTAATGCAATGTGACCCAAACCCAATTTTTTTTTATTTATTTATTTAATTTATTACAGCATTTGCCATGCAGGATAAATAATATTCTAATCCATGAGTTGTTACAGATGCATATATAAAAAAATAAATAAATAATAATATAAATTTTTAACCACACACAGTCCCATACTGTTGCCACAGTACTACACAGCAATGCTTCTGTATTGCAGCGTATTACAATATTGGAACCTGTACATCTCCGTATAAAATATTGTTGTCTGTAAAGTTATATGGTTTAGTAGACCTCCTGTAATCCTGGCAATGCAACGTGGGAGTGCCAACACACACAATGGGGTCCCCCCTTATGTGCCATGATCAGTAGTGATGATAGCGTCTAAGGAGTTACATGGCTGCTATCAGTGTTTTCAGCTGATATCTTGTTCCCGGTCACACCATCCCATCTTCTGAGCTGATGCCATTCTCATGATATATTATTACCTCAGTTCCCACTGCTGATTTAATAGGGCGGCAACTAGTTAAGATGAAGGTTTTTGGATTTTAATTGGAAGAGAAATACTAGATTGCTAATTGTATGCCCACAACATGTATTTGTAAAAGATAGAAAAACACTGAGCACACTTTATAGTGTAGATCAGGGGTAGGCAACCTTTTCTGTTCGGTGTGCCGATTTAAATTAAAAAAATCAAAGATGAGGTCCTCGGAGTGCCGGGCAATAATTGTAAAGCTGACGACACCTACACTAAAGTCATATAGCACAAACCGCAACATAGGGGTGCTGTCATACTGCGCTCCCAGCCACATGCGCTTACCACTATTTGCCTGGATACACATGTGCTTTTCCTTTAGAAGCAATGTAAGTACATGCGTAACCCACAATTAGTGGTAATGTATGTGACTGGGAGCAGAGTAAGGTCATACCTGTAAACAGCTGACACACAATGTACCTGTATGCTCCATCCAGTCCTTGGCCGTTAGTAACTTCAATTTTCTGTAAGGGAGCGTTCACACTATCGTCGATGTCCGACAGCTAGTGTCCGCTGCTAATGTCCGTTCAAAATCTTGTGCGGATATTAGCAGCGGACACTAGCTGTGTCCGTGACATTTTGCATTGATTTAAACGGACACCGGGTGCGTTCTTTTACTGTTCGTGGGTGTCCTTAAGTGTCCGTTCCCAAAGATGTCCGACTTTTCAAGCGGACAGCAAAACCCGACATGTAGGTTTTTCTGTCCGCTTGAAAAGTCGGACATCTTTGGGAACGGACACTTAAGGACACCCACGGACAGTAAACGAATGCACCCGATGTCCATTTAAATCAATGCAAAATGTCACAGACACAGCTAGTGTCCGCTGCTAATGTCCACACAAGATTTTGAACATACATTAGCAGCGGACACTAGCTGTCGGACACCAACGGTAGTGTGAACGCTCCCTAAGTGAAACGCAGATTAATTTCAGTCACTTTTAGTTCCTGGCGGTGCAGGAACAGCAAAACCCCAGCCAGAAATAAATGGGTGTCACACTTTCAACAAAGTGGCCGCACTGGTGCCCAGGAACTGGATTTGGCTATAATTGCATCTAGTTACATGTCACCACCCAATAGAATCACACGAAGGCTGAGGCCCCACATTACAAAAATGCAGCTTTTTTATTGCAGATTTGGCTGCGTTTTTCTTTCCGTCAAAGCCAAGAATGGCTAGAAAAGGAAAGGGAAATATATAGGAAGCTTCTTATATGTCTCCCTCCTGCTCAATCTACTCCTGGCTTCGGCTCAAAAAAACCAGCAAAATCCGCAACGAAAAAAAGCTGTTTCTGCAACGTGGGGCTTTAGCCTAAGGCCCCCACGTTGTTGGAACACAGCTTTTTTTGTTACATATTTTGCTGTGTTTTTCTGAGCCTAAACCAGGAGTGGATTGAGCAGAAGGGAAACGTATAAGAAGCTCCCTATATATTTCCCATTCCTTCTGTAGCCATTTTTAGCTTTGGTTGAAATAAACCGCATCAAAATCTGCAACAAAAATGCTGCGTTTCTGCAACGTGGGGCCTCAGCCTTAGGCCTCCTGCATACAAATGGCACGCATGTGGTTTTCACTGACCTATATGTTAAAAATGAATTGACAGGGCTGCAAATGCAGACAGATATACGGGATGTATAGGACACATATAGGAGATGTATAGGACAGATATAGGGGATGTATAGGACACATATAGGGGATGTATAGGACAGATATAGGACCTGCTCCATAGTTTTCAGTTCTTCAATTTGGCCCAGATACACAGACACAAAAAGAATGGCTGTATATATGGGTCAATTGAAATATATAGGTCTGTACTTTATTCGCAGTTGTAGATAAAGAGTCTGGTCATGTGCATTGCAGGTTAACAACTCAATGTGCCTCATATTAATAGCAGTTAACCCCATCATGTCCCTCACATTAAGCCCCTGTGTGCTTTACATAAGGGACACGGATATGTGAGACATATGGAGGTAATAAGTGAATATCTTCATTATATAGGTCCCTTATTAGTACCTCCATATCTCTCACATATCAGTAACCCTTATGTGAGCCACACAGGGTTAATGTGAGGGACATGATGGGGTTAACTGCTATTAATGTGAGGCACATGGAGTTACTAAAACTAAAGTAATAACCCCAAATGCCTGACATTAATGAGAATAGTTAGTAACACACGTACCTGGTGTTTTTACTTTCACTTTGCTTCTCCTCCTCAGAGCTGCAGACGGCAGGAGCTCCTCCTCACATGTAGCAGCAGGTGCAGGGAGCCCTTATCCCGTGCAGTGAGAGGCTCTCCTCTGATTGGTGGGCAGTGAGAGAAGGGGGCGTGTCCTACACAGCAGCTCTACCAGAGCACTGAAAGGACGCTCTCTCTAAATTTAGTGTGAAGTCTCAGGCTGGCTGCCGTGCCAGCAAAATATGCCTCGCGTGCCAGGGGTTGCCGACCCCTGGTGTAGATAGTCTATTCACCTTTTTAGATAATTGTAATTGTAAAGGTGAATAGACTATCCACACAACATGTATTTGTCCAACATTCAAGTTATAGCCCATCAATGTTAACTTATCTACAACCCCTAGATGAGCCACATAAATACAAAAAACACCACTTTACTAAGTGCAGATATCCATTTGCCATAAGTTAGAAAAAAAATGATCCTTTCTGACACCAGATAACAATTGGACACATCCCTAGGTCAACATCTACATTAATACTAGTATTGTGGTTGACAAGGCGGATATCCAGCCCTTTTTAAAGCTTGTTTCTGCCATTACCAGTTACTGTCAAAGCATGTTACATACCAAAGTATACACGAGATATTAGGCAGGCAAAAAAAAGAAGACCATGTTGTCTAATGCTTGTGCGTTTCCGAGATGCCCAGCAGATCATACCTTACCTTTAAAGGGGATGGCTGGGAAACTGGAAAAAAAAAAAAATTAAAATAAATCTGTCACCCATCCCTGAAAACTCCAGTGACCAAGGCTGCTGTTCGGCCCCCACAGGGCCCTAGGGCTTCTCTGGCCTAAGTCCCTGCCGCACATGGCCGAAGGAAAGGAACTGGGGAGATCACCTGTGTTTAGGGTAGGTTTACTGACTGTTTAGTTTTTTTTTTTTGTTTTTTTTTAAACTCGTTTTATTGAAGATGATGTAACAAATTAAACAATGCAATCAGGAGAGTACATATACAGAAAGGCACAAAATAAAGTACAATAAAAAAAAAGGGAAGAAAAAAGTTCCAAACAAAGATCTGCCACAGCGCCACATGGAAGGTGAAACAAGAGCGAAGCACCCCAGTGTCGGCAGTCACACAGTATACAAACACAAGGGGGCTACAGCTCCGTCTGATAGGCATCCCTCTCAAAACGTAAAGGCGCCCAGTGCTGAGCGCATCATGGGGGCAGAATATTGGGTGATAGAACAATCACACCACGCTTCCCAAACCTTGGTGAATTTCTGGGGGCAACCCCTACCTTTATATATAATCTGGTTAAAAGGGAGAATCGAATTGACCAATTTCCACCATTGAGATACCGACGGAGATTGCGGGGCCATCCACTGTAGGGAAATGGCCTTCCTGGCGTAGAATAGACACTCCCGAAGAAAAATCCGGGTATGATGCTGCCACGCCTCCTCATCCAATACACCGAATAAACAAACTTCGGGAGAAAACGGGACAGGGCGGTTTAGAACTTCTGCCAGGAGATCTACCACCCCTCTCCAGAAGGCTTGAATGACTTAACTCCACACCATGTGCCAGAAATCTGCACGGGGGTGCAGACACCTGAGGCAGTTCGGGCTCGACAAACAACCCATCTTATGAAGACAGGCTGGGGTCAAGTAGCACTGACGTAGAATAAATATTTGAATCAGCTTGTTATTGGCTGAGGGTGAAACTTACAGGGGAGACTCCAAAATATCCTGAAACGTCTCATCCGTCAGCTTGGGAATATTGGTATGCCAACGTATCAGGGTCGGGGCCTCGGTCAGAGACACCTTCGCATGAATTAGATGTTCATAAAGAACAGAAATCAGGCCCATTGGACCCTGAGAGCGCAGCACACCAATCAGTGGGTATTCAGAGTTAGCACTCGGCTGAGTAGGGAATAAAGAGGAGAGGGCATGGCGTATTTGGAGGAATCGGAAGAATTGATGATGGGGAATTTCATGGGAGGCGTTTAGAGAGTCAAACGTGCCGAAGATTCCCTGCACATACAAGTTCGACAGGGAAGACACACCATAATGGGACCAGGACCGGGCAACTCGTAAAGGTCAGGCAGGCTAGGATTGTCCCAATGTTTAGTTTTACATTAGCAGTCACATGCTTTTGTGAAGAGGTTAGCTCTGATGCCTGTGATTGACTATACTGATCACCACATAAGTGGAAAGTCACTGCTGACATCAGCTAGGACCAGTAAATCACAGCCACCGCTGCTATTTTTTATGATCATACCACCATGTATATTAAAGATTGAGCCAGATTTAGAATTATGGTTGCAGTTCGACATTGTGCCAAAATGTGATGATAAAGGGGAACGGCTTCCATTCAATAAGATCGCCCAAATTTGTAAAGTTAAAATTTTAACCCAAACTCAATTAAAAATGCACCAGATTTATCATCCAGCATTAGCCAGTGTGATATATCTGTAATATTTTCAGACTCTCCTAGGTTTGCCCTGTCTATTATTAAATATGGACCAATACATTTAAAGTGGACAAGTTAGGAGCAACTGCTTCAGTCTAAATTCTTTTCTCTCCATGAAGCATGAAACATAATCTGCATGAAAGTACAGCATACAAAAAAAGGATTAGAATGAAACTGGATATATAAATCGCTTCACAAATTTAAACCCGTCGTATTAAATATGTTTTTAGAAAGAATTATGTCTTTCATTAATGAAGAAAAAGAAAATTTCAAGAACATAATCATAGCGTTACTGATATTGTTCTGGATAATCTGGGGCTTTCCTACTAATCAGCTATCCTTAGGATAGGTCATCAATATAGGATTGTGGGGGTCCAACACCAAGGATCCCTCTCAGATCTGCTGTTTGAAGAGACCAGTCTCTTGTCACTTAAACAGGGAACAAAACAGGCAAACCATGGAAGAACAACAGGTAAACCTGAACCCAAAACAACAAGCTTAAACACATGGTATCGTGGAGCTGCACTGTCACTTATTATCTTAAAGGGGTATTCCCATGAAGATAATTTTTAAATTCGTAGATAATTAAAAGTTAGACATTTTTGAAAATATAAGTAAATTAGAATTTTCTCCAAATATCTCACGGCCAGAAGTTCTTGTCTTGATCAGTTGCCAGTGGATACGCCCATGAATGCAGGAACTTTCTAAGGTCAGAATATCCGCCATGATTTCCTTATTGTGGTTGAGTTATCTTCTCATACTTGTGTCATGCCTGATAACTCAGCTACAATAAGGACATCATGGCCGGGCTCATGGCAAGTCCCATACCATAGAAAGTTTCTGCATTTGTGGTCTTATCCATTGGCAACCGATCAAGACAACAGACTGTCACCACTAAGGGGGAGTTCACACGGAGTTACGTGGCGCGAGATTTGGCACGTAGACGCCGTGGGACCCTTTGCGTGCCGTACACGCTCCCATTGAGTTCAATGGGAGCGGGGATCGTATGCGCCGCGCTAGTTTGCGGCCATGAATAAATGCACGGCCGCAAACTAGCGTGGCGCATACGATCCCCGCTCCCATTGAACTCAATGGGAGCGTGTACGGCACGCACGGCCGCAAACTAGCGCGGCGCATACGATCCCCGCTCCCATTGAACTCAATGGGAGCGTGTACGGCACGCAAAGGGTCCCGCGGCGTCTACGTGCCAAATCTCACGGCACGTAACTCCGTGTGAACTCCCCCTAAGATAGAGAAAATCTCAAACTCTGCAGAATTTTTAAACAACTTATATTTGCAAAAATGATTAACTTTTAATTATGTACAAATATAGATATGATTATGTTCATGGGAATGCCCCCTTTAACAATGGTCTTCCTGCAGACCTCCCCTCCATTCTTAACCACCAGTGCACACATCAGTCCCTCTCCTTCCTTTTCCCATATACAGCTCTCAAACACTTTTCACTCCCTTTAACCACCCTAATCCCTTTACTTCTATAAACAGGGAAACCGAACATAAGCGCCCACATAAATCACTGAACCACCTTCTGTCTGTCCATTTTGCTCCTCCTAGCTCCTGGGGACATCTCTCCAAACCGCGGCCCTCCTTATTTCACTAACTTTTCTTTTGTATTACCAAAGCTTAAGTTCTCCCCAAAACTAGTGGTCTCGTGCCATCAGGATATCTCCAGCCAAGAGGAAAGGTATTTTGTGTTTAACAGCTAGTAAAACAAAGGTACATAACTCAAATTACATATATGTTGTTACAGAGGGAGGTCTAAAGTATGTAAGGGCCGCACACGCTCTAAAAAGCCTTGTGAGAACTCTTCTTCATAAAATAGCAATGTACTTCATGCAATGATAAAGTAATAAAGTAGTTAATGTTATGGTTTGGCATCCTGATATAGGGTTAACATCTTCATTTTCACATGTCAGTGATATAGGCCGACATGTTTACTCTAGGCCCAGCCATCTCAGTGCATTTATCTTATAGTACACATATATTTAGAATCACGAGAAAGGCAATATGTCTATTTATCACAGGAGTAAAAGCTAAAAACAGACACATCATTGTGACTCTGCTATACAGTACATGATGGTCTATCACATTTCACACTTGTGAGCTTATGACAGTGACACGGAAACATACTGAACCCAGTCATTTGCACTAACTGCAGGGCTAGGTTACAAGTCATGTAAATGATATTAGCTGTCAAATATGGCAACGCTCTGGATGAATAACAAAACTTTGGCTCATTCTGTAATATACATTCCTCTTTTTCTTTTCTCTACACACACCAGTAAAAATCACTGTAGAGGGTGGCAAGTTTGGCAGAACTTCAGCGGTCACTGTTCTGACCCATCTATATAGGTCATCTTGCTGTGGTAGACAGGCTAAGACAATTTATTACATTAGTTTAATAACACACAAGTGATTTGTATTTGAAGGTGGTGCCATATTGTTTTATCTTTTTGACTCACCAGGCAACACCTATCTCAGCTATTTGCTTTTGCGGTACTTACACAGTATATAATTATACAGGACTCCGTTGTATCTCTGCTACAGTATATGCTAGTCATATTCTGCATATTGGTATTACTGTTGTGTTTCCACCTTTTGTGTATACGTTTTAGCTTACAGGTCTCAATATGGAAAGCAACACATGTTTACACATTACATAAGCAAGTCACATGAAGCCAATTAAAATGCAAAATGTGGGTTAACGAATATGGAATTTGCTGGCTACGAACGTTCAAACAAACATTTTCTGGCTTTAGAAAAAGTCACAATGTGATAGATTGCTGGCTCTGGAAAAGTGAGAAACATCTACATGTACAAACAATTGAGCTGCTCTGTGTGTTCACCTAATACATAAAGATTTAACTGTTATGTAAACTACTGTTATTGTTGGCGCACCCATATAGAAAAGCAGTCCACTAGGCTTGTCTAATTTCCTATCTCACTACAGTAATACAGACAATAACTGACAGCACAAATTATTCCTGTGCTATGAACATAAATGAATTAGAGCTATATAATAATATACAGATGTGGACCGATAAGAAAAAGGGATTTTGTAAAATGAAATAGAAAAAAAATTCTACCATTTTCAAAATAAGATCTCAATTACATGGTAATAGAGCTTATCACAACCTCCAAGTTTTATAGAGTCACTAGCTTCTGCCCGCGACTTCGTCTGCAGGTTGTTGTTGGCGATGAGCTGCTTATATGTAGCGAAATGCGGTTTGCGATGATCTGCCTGCGTCCGCGTCTCGGCTTTACTACATCTGTGCATATGCGCAGCAGACGCAGCTGTATATACATCCCTATGGAGAGCAGAGAAAGCTGTGCTACCGTGCTGCCTCAGCTCTGCTACATGTGGCAATTTCGATCAGAGGGGTTGTCTTATGTGAGTGTCCTAGCAGTGTCTGTGTTAGACTCGGCTGAATGACTGCTGCTGAACTCTGACACAGTTCGCCCTTTCTCCCCAGCAGAGCCCGAACAGCACATGCCCCAGTGTTACGCACACAAACTGCTACCGCACTGTCTCAGCTCTGCTACATCTGGCAATTTGGATTACAGGGGTTGTCTTGTGTGAGAGTGTTTAAACAGCTTCTGTGTTACAAACGGCTGAATGGATGTTGGTGAAATGTGCCACAGTTCTTCCCCCTCCCACAGAGGTAGAACACCACATTCCCCATTGTACTCACTGAAACTCTACTCCCGATATACTCCTCTTGCCCAGACACAGCCTGCATGTTCTATAATCTCCTGATCTTCCATGAGACTCCATTTTCTTCAGCTTTCACACTGTCCAGCCTCATCCAATATAGCTCACAAATTAGCATGTAGCTCCGCACACTGCATAGCCTGATCCTATCGGAGAACTGCTCAAGGACCTCTGATGACATCATCACAGGTCCTTTAGTGTTGTGTGAACCTACATTCCTTCATAGCAGTCATGCAGGGACGTCATTTACCAGGATAAAAAGTAGCCTATGTTTTAATCGGGGTTCCTATCTATGCATGTGGCAAATTTCAGGCAAATCCGTCCAGCCGTGTTTTTAATATTAGTAGGATAGGATAATAGGTCACACTGCGGCAGAAATCATTTGTGGGACTAGGCAATTAGTCTAAACGAAAATCACGAATAATTATGCATTTTACCTCAATTATGATTATTTAGGTCTCACCCCTTTAAAAAAACAAACATACATAACACCTCACCCCTTTTAAAGGTAAGAGTATGTGCCGGGCTAACCTCGCAAGATTCGTCATGTAGTTTCGTTCAGACCAAATATGTCAAGATCAAAAATGTTATTATACGCTGGGATCTCTTCAGACCCCAGAGTATAATAAGCAGGGGTCTTAAGGGCCCGGCTCCCTCTTCTCTTTCACATTTCTACTTGTTGCCAGGGACCACTGAGGCCTGTGATTGGGCTTCAGCAGTCATGTGGTGTTGGGACACACAGACACAAGCGATGCAATGACTTGTGACTCACATGACTGCCCTCAGCGCTCCCTGACGTCAGTAAGAAGTCGAACAGAAGAGGGTATTGCACTGGAGCCCAGGAGAGGTGAGTAATACTGCTATTTATTTTGCTCACCTCCGCTTATTATACTTTACATATACAGAACTTTGGACACATTTGAACCACAAAGTTACAGGGACTCAATGCAATGACTTCTGTACTCCGCTCTCCCGTGAGGACAAACATTTGTTCTGCCTGAAAAATGTGTCTGCCATAGACTACGCACACCACACACATACAGTACATACCAACACTCCCTAATTAGAGGACAACCATCTTAAGGATTTAGCAATTGCAAATCCTGTAAATGTATTTTCCATACCAATATTGTTGGTCAGACTAGACAAACATGCTATGGTCTCGCAAGAGGATCTGATTAAAATCAGAGAGATCATCAAGTGGTGTCTATAACTCCGCATTTAGGGAAACTCTTCAGTTAAAAAATAAAATTAATTAACGTATTTGTACGAAAAGGTCAGACACGTCTCAGGAGACTGTAATACTTCAATGCATGTGAAATTAACAATAAGACCGCTTTGTGGATTGTTTTATGTTTACAACTCCTTGCTCAATAGGGAGATATCAGGACTTTTAGTCTAAGGCCCCACATTGCAAGTTTCTCTGTGGGGGGTTTTTAAGCCAAAGACAAGAAGATTTACTTAAAAGAGAATAGAAAATATAAAGGAAGCCCTTAAAACATTTCCTTTCTGTTAACTCCACTCCTGAGGTTGGCAAAAAAAAAAAAAAAAAAAAGCTGCAAAATCTGCAACAACAAAAAAATACAGCGTTTCCGCAAAGGAAAGTCTTACTTTTTCTATTCAAATCATTTCTGTTTGTGTACAAGTCAGTAGCCCAGAGGAGCGGGCTGACAATGCTAGTTTATTTTACACTTAAGTGACTGGCATTACCACCTGACTGCTAACACATACACTTAAATTGATTTAGTTAGTTGTGTGTTACAAATGGATATAAAATTATTGCAATTTTCATCATTTTTATTGTGCTTATAGTCATGTTCTTATCAATATATGGTATTATATACTGCTAGAAAGTGAAGTTAAAAAGGACCTGTCATGTCCTCATGAACGTGCGGTCTTATATACCGCTAGAAAGCGGACAGTACACTGAATTCAGCGCAACATCGCCTTTCCCAGTATGTGCC
Source organism: Leptodactylus fuscus (assembly GCF_031893055.1). NCBI lineage: Eukaryota > Metazoa > Chordata > Amphibia > Anura > Leptodactylidae > Leptodactylus > Leptodactylus fuscus. Next base: position 15,582,171 of record NC_134274.1, on the reverse strand, counting down.
CCGAAGCTGCAGAGAGTCAATTTTGGTACAGATGTCTTCCACTGTCAGAAGGTTGGGCCTTACAGCTCAGCATCATCGCTGACAGTACAAGTCTATGGAAGAGTACTGTAGTGAATGTGGAAGGAACGTTCCTTGCCGGCCAGAGAAGTTGCTGAGCTGTAAGGTCCGCCCTCCTGACAGTGGGTTATATCGCAGCCAAAATTAACGGCAACAATGTCTCCAGTACCGCAACGCACTGTTGGCTTTCTAATGGTATATATGGTAATACCGCACATTGATGAGGATTTGAAATGTCCTTTTTAAAGGTGGCCTAGACACACAGCTGCAAATGTGTATATGGGCCCATACTTTCATCTGCAATGGTGGATAAAATTGCAGCTGTGTACGTGAGGCCCAACCGTAGAAAGAAACCCAGAGTAAGGTTTACTATCTTGTACTAAAATCACACACTGAAATCTGTATAGTATAGAATACACTATGAAGCTTAAAATAAAGTTAATTGAAATGTATTCACTCTGATGTTTTCAGTTAATTATAGCGTATGACTAAGCTAATTAATATGAGTATGTAACTGTGCACCAGAATCCAGACTACTGGGAAGGCATGTCACACTTATGTACTAGATGTTAAGTAATTCTAAAATTTCATGCCCTGATGCCAGATCAAAAAGGAAAATTGGTTTATACAAAATCCAATGTATTTTCAATACATCAATAACTTCCTTAAGGCTAAGTCTCCACATTGCGGAATAAAGCTAAAAACGCTGTGGAATGAACAGCACCACATTTTTTTTCCCTGCAACATTTTTTTTTTTTTAAAATCCTCCTGCCAATATAAATATATTTTAATATACATTTGTGCAAATCTGGTACATACCTGACCATAATGTGCACGTTAATATAAGCATTACAATAAAGAACTACTTCTGCAAAATATTAATATTACCAGACTTAATAAATTGAGATTTCATTGTATTAATTTTAAAGAAAATCCATCTTATGTTTCGTTGTTAATATAACCAAGATCATTATGGATCCTATTAAAAAAAGATTTACTAGATAATGTCACCCCATCACAAGCTACAGCTGGGCAGCCCTTAATCTGATGCTAGGTTCACACTTGCGCCTGGTATCTGTGCCAAACCGTTTATAAAACACACAAATTTTTTTCCAAAAACCTGGATTGGCAAATCTGTTTCGCCCTTTCCCCATTCTTCATTTTGAGCATGAGCAGTGGCAAAACAGATTGCAAAATGGAAATAAATATATTACTATCTGTTGGTTATCCAATTTTGTCCGCCTTCCATAGACCTCAGCAGATCAGCAGGGGATGCCAGTAGTTAGCATCCCACCAATCTAACATTGTTAGCCTATCCCACAGATAGACCATCAGTTGTACAATCCCAGAAAATCCCTTTCAACACTATACAATCTATGTAAGAAAAATATATGCAGAGGAAAGGGAAAAGGAAAAAATATTCTCAGCCGCTTGTAGTCCTAATAGCGATCCCCATATATTGATTCCACTCTTATGAGTATGGCTCGGCTTGGATAACTGCTCCTCGGTCTGAAGCGATAAGCAATAAATTCGTGAATAAAATGAATCCAGGCAGGTCGTGGTGGAAAAATATACATGCACTTCTTCTTTATTGTTTAAAAGTCTCCAAATAATAATAGCATACACGTACAACAGGCATACATGTATGCTATTATTTGGAGACTTTTAAACAATAAAGAAGAAGTGCATGTATATTTTTCCACCACGACCTGGCTGGATTCATTTTATTCACGAATTTATGTAAGAGGGAGGCTGTGTACAATGACCTTTGATGATACACTGCAGTGTTAACAATTAGGCTTAGTTCACATGCAATTCCGCATGTGCAAATTCAGTCGCGGCTGCCGGTGCAGCGCACGGCATCCCATCATGGCTTTCCGCTCCGGATTAGGCCCAAATGAATGAGCCTAGTCCGGAGCGTGCTGCCGCAAGGCGGATGCCTTGGCTGAATCAGCTGCAGATTCCGCCTGAAGAAAGGGCGGCTCTCTTCTTTTTTCCGCTGGCGGCAACATAGACCACCATTGTGAGGTGGCGGATTAGGACATGGATTCCCTGCCAAAATCTTTTGCCCCATGTGAATAGGGCCTTAAGAGGGGTGCGCTCACACAAGGATTTCACAGCAAATCCATAGCAAAATCTTGCACCCCTGCTACACTGAAAAGGGAGCAATAGACAAGAAACTTAAAAAAAAAAATAAAAAAAAAATAAAAAAAAAATAAATCAATAGAATGTAGATGAGATTTGTAAACTCTTGACCAAGTACCTGTTACTATATTTCACTACAAAAATCACAGGTAAAATCTATAGCAATTCTGTACCTTGTGGTCTGTACCCTACAGTTTCCAAATTATCAATTCAAACAAAAGGCAAATCTTGAATTTTCTAGACTACAGTACAACTACACTACAATTATGCGCCAAGTAGGATTATAGTGTCCTCTTATCTATCACAGAAGCCTAGGCTGCTATGGCACCAGGCCAGGGTATGCTAATGTCTTTGTATTTCTTACAATATTGAATATATAAGACCTTAGACAGCAGTGTTGGAGGCCTGAAGACCGCACCCCATGATCCTTACTAATGCCTGCTGCATGTGGACTGGAAATCTATAATTTCCACTTTTTTGACATTTAACATTTGGTTCCAGTAATATTTTCCAGGAATAAAAGGACCACACAAACTGTCTATCTGAGCTCGGCTCTACTAGCCTGCCTGTCTGGTAATTTCAGATCATTTCATTTTGGCATGATAGGAGTATGCAATCTTTTCAAGACCTAAGATTGTCCTGGCATTGCAGTTAGTAATAATTACCATAGAAAACGCAAAATTAAAATATATGTTTCGTTAAACGTCACGCGTAGTCTCCTTTTACATGCATCATAAAAGCCTCTTTCACATTGTGTATTTCTTTTTGTACATTAATTATGAGTTTCATAGAGATAAAATCACTAGCGGTGGGTCACACGGAGCCGATACAGGATTAGACTCTCCGTTCAGAGTGAACGTCTTTGTTCAGAGAATGATTCCTTACAGAGTTCATTTATGATATTAAACTCGTAAGAATCTCGCATTACAAAGTGTAATTACCTGAAAAGAACAGGAAAAATCAGAGGAAAAGGTAGACTGAGTACTGTATGGAACTAATATATTAGTAACAAAATTATTAAGAAATTAAGCAGCTCTTAAAATTGTTTCTATTGTTTTCATCTACATTGTGGGCACTGATTTTTTTTAAAAAATTTTGTTATTTCAAATCCAACTGTATAAAATAACTGTGGTAAAATACAGCAGCAAAAACGCAAGCATGTGTATAGAATATCATAAGGTACATAATAGCCAACAGTCCTGTTTGTGTGATTAACGCAGACCTCCAGTATAAACCCCACTTCATTTATGGGAGTAATCACCCTTCTGTTCTCTCATAAATAAGCTAATTGACCAGAAGTATAAGCTGATGAGATGCAACACATCGAAACAGCTGTCCTTGGCTGACAGACTGTACCTGGTATAATCCCAACATCATTGCAAACAAAGGCCTCTGAGAAGGTCGGCACGTTGTTAAAAGGAGCGCCCTCTAATGGTTTGCTTGGCTGAGGCACTGGCTTCCTAATTACATCATGGAAGATAGACTTGCACAGTACAGTCAGGGGAGCATTCTTCACAGCCTGGCTAGACTGTCAGGAACGCCCTTCTAACAGTGGATTGAGATCGGTAATGGCACCGATATCTCCAACCCGGGGCTCGTAACGGGAAAACCGACAGTGCGCTGAATTCAGTGGTATATAAAACCACATGTGCTAGAGGACATGAAAGATCCTCTTCAACGGATATTGTTTTTTCCTTTACCACCTATAGAGAGGTGAGTGTGAGCTATGGACAGTTGAGCTACACTGTTTCTGTAGCTCCATAGATATGGAAATGGTGTAGTTAAACGTTCTAAGCTACTTCCACAGCTTCTGTTCACCTCTGTTGGAGTAAGGCCGATTGCAGACAACTGTATTTTGTGGTCAGCAAACTATTAATCAGTGTTCCTTTTTTTGAGGACAGTCATCAGTGTGTCTTTAGCGTTTCTTCAGCATCAGTGCCATTTTTCCGCAAAAACAAACAGTGTGTGTCATGAATTGGCCAACCCAGTTTGTGGATCAACAAAAAACATACCACACCACACACACACCTCTAATGATATCCCTAGCTTGTCCGCAAAAACGGACAGCACACCAAAGACACACGGAGTACATCAGCATGTCATCCTAGGTTTTCAGTCTCCCTAGGCTTCTATGGGCAAGTCCGTTCCACAGATATTGAACAGAATAGGACCTGCTCTATATTTTGCAGCACAGACTCTCGGCCCACACACTGATAAGTGGAAATCATGATCGTCGGCATGTGCTCATAGAAATGAATGGGTCAGTGTGATATCCAGGAAAGACACGGATAGCATACAGATCTCACCCGTGGTTGTCTGCAAGAAGCCTTATGCAAACAGAAAAAAAGTAGTGCCACTCACCTGAAATGTCCACTGTGATGGTTGCATCTTGTGGACAGGTATTCAAGTCTCAGCAGTGATTTGCCAAGATGTAACTAACCCTTTAAGGTTATTATAGAGTTACATACAGTAACTAAATTGAAATATAAGATCAGTAGGGGTTTCTGACTCAGCACCTCCGTCAGTCACCTGCTTGAAGGAGCTCATCCAAGTGCTGCAGTGCCTTCATTGCATACACTTGATGTTGTCTACATAGTATAGAAATGCAGGGTATTGTAGCTTTGTATCATTCAAATGAGACAAACAAATCTTTAACACTCTTCACAGCCGCATAAGAGGATGCACTGCTTGCAAAAGTACTGTGACCCCATTCATACAGCCAAATCCAAAGGTGGAGCTATAAGTCAGCAACCATATCTGAAACTGAAGGCCTATCCTAAGGACAGACACCAAAAATGTCTCTAGAGGCCACTAAAAACTCCTTTCAAGTTTAGAACCAAGTTAGCTTTATTTTTCAAAAAATGAGCCCTTGTTCTCCTTGGGCTACTATTGCAGCTCAAGCCCATCCATTTCAACTGGAATGAGCTGAAATACTTGACCAAGTTGATGGACAACAGTGCAAGTATTTATGGAAAATCCCAGGCAATAGCATAGGCTATTTTCTGTGAGGTTATCCTCACTACCTGCGATTAAGTCCAAAAATTATTCCCAATGATATTCCCTGAACACCTTCCATGTAGAAATAGTATTAGTAAATTCCAATACTGAAAACCAGTTCTCTTAGTCTCTGTAAACTCACTGGCATTTGCATTGAGTGTCACCAAAAGACGACATGTAAACTTGATATATTGTCCTCTGGGGAAGATCATATCTGTAGGATGACAACTGTACGATCTTAAAATAGTACTAAAGCGTCCTAGACACAAAGATCCGGACCATGAGAACAGGCTAGTGTGACATCAAGACGTTAAATAGATTTCTTTCCTATTAAAACATTTTAGAAATATTAGGAACATGTAAAGCAGTGTCGGTGTGTAAGCGAGCAGATGTGAGCCCAGTCTGTATTACACACTCACTAGAACTAAGTGGTACAAGTTTTGCAGTCAATTAAGCCTAGACCACATTCTGTGAATATATTCCCTTATAAAACACATTGTTCCTCTGATGATATTCTCATCTACGGTAGGTGCTTACCTCGGGTCACTTCTATTTCCTCATAGATTGTTAGCTCTTGCAAGTAAAACTATTATTTCTATTGTTTAACCCCTTCATGTCACGGCCATTTTTCACATTTGCATTTCCATTTTTCTCTCCGCCGCCATTCCATCCAAAAGCCATAACTTTTTCATGCAGGGAGTATACCTTAACCCGCATCACATACCTGACTAATTTACCCCCAAGACAAAGCAGCCAAGACCCCCATAGCATTACAGTGGCAATGTGCTGCTCCTCCATCTGGAACAGACCTTCTCAACCGTATAAAGGTCGTCCAGAGTCTAGAATAACTGACAGCTACCCTGAACACCATGGTGGAGGCCTTTGAGACTCTTTGAGGGATACTTATTTTATACTGTGGGGTCTTAGATAACCACCTCTCGCTATACCCCACCCTACCTCTGTATTATATTTTCTTTATGTTTTTATTTTCTTGGTATGGATTAGTTTTTTTTATGTAAACTTGAAAAATATTAAATACAATTTACAGTTATAAAAAACTTGTGGTGAATGTTACATGTTATGTCATTGATGCATTGAGAGAGAATCTTATATTACAGTGATCTCTATGACATCACAATGGGCCAGCCAAGAATGAGACCATTATCTTCCTGACATCACATTCAGTTTTATTACCACAGTCTGGGCACAGCATGCTCTTTGAATTCAGGACAGACTAGGTTTATGGCTTTAACCCCTTCCCAACATCTGCCGTATTATTACCATGGATATTGGGTATTTAAATATGGTGGACGCTGAGTGGCCGCCATAGCTGCTGGGTCTCTGCTGTATTGTACAGTGGAGACCAGGCTCTAATACCCATTAAGCATTAAGGCCTCTGGCATTTTGTTCCGGATTTCTGGCACACAGAATGAAATCAGGGACCAGCGATCAGTTGCCATGACATACATTAGCCTATTGAAGCCCCCCCCCCCCGGCTGCTTATCTGACATTCATTTGCAATATTATACAATGCATATCTGAATGGACACTTGTGACATCTCAATGGGTTTTATGATATGACAAGGAGTTCCTCACAGTTCAGCGTCATCACTAAGCGGTAAGGAAGGCCCCCTCTCACAGTGCAGGGCTATGGACGAGAACTGTCAAGGGGAAAGTCCTCACAGCCCAGCTAGACTGTCAGGAACACCTTTGTGACAGTGGGCAGAGATCGGTAACGGCACCGATATCTCCAGCCCTGGAGCACATAACATAAATCCAGAGCACCGTGTGCTTTCTAGCAGTATATAAAACCGTATGTGCTTGAGGACATGAAAGTCTCTCTTTAAATAGAACCTGTTTGTATATTTTATATTTATACTGTCCTAACCAAGGGCAGCGTGAAATACTGTCAGGCTCTTTCGTTACAAATATCTGTATTTTACATAGTAAACATAGTTTTGCGAAGAGCTGGGCATAGGGTGAAATCCTCTGAGCAGCTCCTGCCAACTTTTCCAGAGGACACTCTTCCTGATGCCTTGCTCTTTCTAAAATCTTGCGGCTTTGCAGAGTAAAACCTAGTTCTTTGTAATGAGGGCGCCTGACAGTATTTTGGGCAACTTGAAACTGCTGACAGGTTCCCCTAAAAATAGATACAACTTTTTAATGATCCATGCCGCTAGTCATGTAGGAGATATTTAATTTTCGAGGCAATCCGTGTAGACAATAAGACTTGGGGCAAGCTGGCAGTCTATCCAATCATATCAGCTGCTAATAATCCCATACAGAATCAATTTAGAAAGGTCTTAAACTCCGCGTTGCACATGTTTTATGATGGCTGGAATAAAGTGTCACACTGCATTGTGGTTTAGCTGTTAAAGCTTATTCCCCTAGGCTTGGAAACAGCAATTTAAAACACGGTTACTAATAGTATTTAATCCCTGACAGTTGTTTTCAATTTAAGCTTTCATTCTATTTTCTGTAGTTATAAAGGTCACAGACAACACAGAATTATTCACAGACAAGCTTGTTATGGCAGGAGTTTTTGAAAAACCTTTCATAGAGAAAAAACTTGCATAGAGAAGTTTAGAATGATTACAGAAATAACAAAATTGTGAACCTAACACCGGCATCTCAAAAACAAAATCTGCTATTTGGCCATAGGGCTTAAAGGGGTTATCCAGCTTCCAAAAACGATCTGCAAATACATCCACAACAGTGCTACCGTATATACTCACTGTTGCCTTGTGAAACCTTTGCTTGGCTTTATATTACTTGCAGCTCCTTGTATCACTTATTTACATGCAGTGAGTCTGTGGACAAACTTCATTTCCCATGATGCATCTGCCGGCTCTCAATCTATGCGCCCCTCCCGTCTCCACTTTCACCTGAAATTAAACCACAGGTAATAAATCCCACATCCGAGGTCACTTGTTGCTGTGATGCTTAGTTTGCTGGCTGCACTGCTAACAGGGACGGGTAGTGAGCTTGCAAACGAAATATCACAGCTGAGGTCAATGACCAAAAAATTAAAAAATTAATCAGATATACTGTGCAGTATTTAACCAGGATATATTAGGGACAGTTTTGTACTGGATAACCCATTTAATCAAAGTAAGAGGCTATTGTGGTGCACATTTGGCACAAGGTCTTTCTTGTACCAAATATGCACCACAACCCACCATTTAGGGATTTACTTACAACATTGTGCAGATGTAGCAGAGTAGGGATTTCTCAGCCCAACATGTTCATTATAACATGGCAGTTTTTTGGCATGAGTTATAATGGGAATCTATGCCAGATCCTAATTAGTGTAGATTTCCATTCTGCTGATATTAAATACTTGGATAGAAATAGATAGATACATCATAGATGGCTAGAATACAAGTAGATAAATAGATAGGTAGAAGTCTGGTAAATTAATATTATATTATAGTTAGATAATAGATTATAGATAGCCTAACAGAGACCTTCCACCTGGAGTTCTGCAAATACCTGCTCCATGTCCATTGCAGCACCTCCAACATGGCCTGCAGGGCAGCGCTAGGCAGACTCCCCCTATGGCTCACCATACAGAAGAGGGCTCTAGCATTCCAGGCGCACATCCAGGGGAGCAATCCCGACTCCTACCACCACCAAGCATGGCTAAGCCACAGAGACCTGAGCAAACTCGACACCCTCCAACCAAACAGCAGCCAATCACCAAACCAAAAACACCAACAGATGATGATCAAGGCTCAAATAAAGGCAACCACAGAGGCAAACAGAGAGCGGTACACTGAAGAATGGAGAAATGAAGTTAATAACTCCAAGAAACTTGCTGTGTACCAATCCCTAAAAAGAGACTACACCATGGCCACCTACCTGGAGAGAATATGCCACCCCAAACACAGACAGGCCCTGAGCTGGTACAGACTGAGCGCCCACAACCTAGAGATAGAGACGGGGCGATACAGACAGACGTACAAGCCACGGGAGAACAGACTGTGCCAGCACTGTGACCAGGGGGCCCTAGAAGACGAGACCCACGTCCTGCTACACTGCACCAAATACTCAGCTGTGAGGGCTGTCTACTACCAAAGACTCTCTGCCCACATCCCAGACTTCATATCTGCAGACGAGAAGAGGAAACTCTACATCCTACTGGGAGAAGAAGAGTCCACTGTGGAGATCGCTGCCCAATACGTGGCAAGCTGTCACCAAACAAGAGGAAGATGAGACGCATGGACTATCAAACCCCCACCCCCCATATTAAACCCCCTCACCCACCACCTGAACACCACTAAATGCCGCCCCCCATCACCTGTTTATCCTATACCCACCAATACCCACACGCCCCAAACAAGAACGACGAGACCCTAAGGACACTCAAACCCCCAACCCACAGACCCTGTACCCATCCCCCTCCACCACCCCCAACCCCCTTTTTTTTGCTTTGGCAACACCAAATGTTTTATTCTTTGGTAATGCTAATAAAGCTCATTTGTATCTTGTATCTTGAGAACAATAGATAGATGGAGAGACACACTGATTTGTATATAGATAATAGATGTGTGTGATAGGTTTTTAGACCGATAAGAGATAGCTGGAGATGGATACATGGATGATAGAGGTGAACTTAAAGATATATTTTATATATAGAAAGAGTAGAGAGCTGGAAATACATGGATCTCATATAAAACAAAGATAGACTGGTAGATAGGTATCCATTATCTGTATTTAAGTCTATCAGATAGATTTATAGATAAATTAGATAGATAGATAGATAGATAGATAGATAGATAGATAGATAGATAGATAGATAGATGATTGGTGAGGGAGAAAAATAGGTGATACTTATGATCATGTAGTTTATTTGTATAGGCAGGTAATAGAAATACAGTATATGAAGAGATAAATAATACATATGTACAGTCCTATGAAAAAGTTTAGGCACCCCTATTAATCTTAATCATTTTTTGTTCTAAATATTTTGGTGTTTGCAGCAGCCATTTCAGTTTGATATATCTAATAACTGATGGACACAGTAATATTTCAGGATTGAAATGAGGTTTATTGTACTAACAGAAAATGTGCAATATGCATTAAACCAAAATTTGACTAGTGCAAAAGTATGGGCACCCTTATCATTTTATTGATTTGAATACTCCTAACTACTTTTTACTGACTTACTGAAGCACAAAATTGGTTTTGTAACCTCACTGAGCTTTGAACTTCATAACCAGGTGTATCCAATCATGAGAAAAGGTATTTAAGGTGGCCAATTGAAAGTTGTTCTCCTATTTGAATCTCCTCTGAAGAGTGGCATCATGGGCTACTCAAAACAACTCTCAAATGATCTGAAAACAAAGATTGTTCAACATAGTTATTCAGGGGAAGGATACAAAAAGTTGTCTCAGAGATTTAATCTGTCAGTTTCCACTGTGAGGAACATAGTAAGGAAATGGAAGACCACAGGGACAGTTCTTGTTAAGCCCAGAAGTGGCAGGCCAAGAAAAATATCAGAAAGGCAGAGAAGAAGAATGGTGAGAACAGTCAAGGACAATCCACAGACCACCTCCAAAGAGCTGCAGTATCATCTTGCTGCAGATGGTGTCACTGTGCATCGGTCAACTATACAGCGCACTTTGCACAAGGAGAAGCTGTATGGGAGAGTGATGAGAAAGAAGCCGTTTCTGCACGTACGCCACAAATAGAGTTGCCTGAGGTATGAAAAAGCACATTTGGAGAAGCCAACTTCATTTTGGAAACAAAGATTGAGTTGTTTGGTTATAAAAAAAAAGGCGTTATGCATGGCGTCCAAAAAGAAACAGCATTCCAAGAAAAACACATGCTACCCACTGTAAAATTTGGTGGAGGTTCCATCATGCTTTGGGGCTGTGTGGCCAATGCCGGCACCGGGAATCTTGTTAAAGTTGAGGGTCGCATGGATTCCACTCAGTATCAGCAGATTCTTGAGAATAATGTTCAAGAATCAGTGACAAAGTTGAAGTTACGCCGGGGATGGATATTTCAGCAAGACAATGATCCAAAACACCGCTCCAAATCCTCAGGCATTCATGCAGAGGAACAATTACAATGTTCTGGAATGGCCATCCCAGTCCCCAGACCTGAATATCATTGAACATCTGTGGGATGATTTGAAGCCGGCTGTCCATGCTCGGCGACCATCTAACTTAACTGAACTTGAATTGTTTGTCCAAAATACCTTTATCCAGGATCTGATTAAAAGCTACAGGAAGCCACTAGAGGCTGTTATCTTTGCAAAAGGAGGATCTACTAAATATTAATGTCACTTTTCTGTTGAGGTGCCCATACTTTTGCACCAGTCAAATTTTGGTTTGATGCATATTGCACATTTTCTGTTAGTACAATAAACCTCATTTCAATCCTGAAATATTACTGTGTCCATCAGTTATTAGATATATCAAACTGAAATGGCTGTTGCAAACACCAAAATATTTAGAACTAAAAATGATTAAGATTAATAGGGGTGCCCAAACTTTTTCATAGGACTGTATATACACTATGATATATATACAGATATATCACACACATACACAAACTCTCACACATACGATAAGTTTATATATCTGTGGGAATAGATGGATAAGAGTGGCTGACTAGAAGGACACTACCTGGAGAGGAGACAGCTCATGTATGTAGTTTATAGGTATTTGTATAGATAGCTAGGAGTTTTTGTATTTGCACACAGCTCGTGTCCTCTCCTGTACCAGCCCTGTGTCCCCTCCATGAGGAGCCGTCCGTCTGCGCCCTGTACACACACAGGCGCCATTTCATCACTATGTTTGTGCAGTTAGGTGTATAAATTCATTTCCCTTCCAAAAAACTGCCACCTGTAGAAAGGGGGATAAACAGCCCCTGTCTCCACACACCTCATAGTAATACTAATGCTCTGCTCCATCTGCATAGGACACAGAGACAGCTTTTATTACACAGGCAGCACTCACCTAATGGCTGCCGCCTCTCTCTGTGCCCAATGCCAAGGCCGCACATCTGCAGCTCTCATACAGGTACCATTACTGCTCTCTGTCCTATGTACTTCAGGAACTGATGACAGCTCGTGTCGTGTTGGCCAGAGACAGAGCAGACAGACCATGGTGGCAAGTAAGTCAGACGACATGACCACTGCCTATACCTTACTATGAACTGTGTGGTCCTGCCAGACTAGTCAGACATTACTGTACAAAGTGAGTCCATTACTGTATAAGGTGTTATTTATAATGGCTCCTGACAAGTCCCATTTGGTGACCGACGAGACAACATGGCCGCTCGGCTTTACCTCACACGTAGTGCTCTGTGAGGCAGCTGTGACGTCACATAATACAGCAGTCTGAAAAGGGCGGGAAGAACCCTGAGGTAATACAGTACACCTTACCTGAGAGGAATAGGTCTGCATCCTCCAATATTTCTAGTCAGAACCAGTCACCAATAACTCCTCTCTCCCAGCTTTCTTATAATAAAAGCCAGTTACTTATTATTCTAGCCATTTAGAGCAGACGTGAGGCTGTTGTGATGTGGCTGAATGATGCAGTAGGCACAAAATGGCAGCAAGTGATGCTGCTCTGCTGTAGGATGCAGTAGCCACAAAATGGCAGCCAGCTACATTGACCTAAATATCTAAAATGTACAAATCAAGGACTTTTATAAAATGTAGACAATCTAGGGGTTTATTTGAAAAAAAAAAAAAAAAAAGACATATATATATTTTAAATCAGAGCCTTTTGAAAATGCGATATTATACTGCCAAAGTACGCCATTGTTAATAAACGTAAGCTGCCCCATTTAACATTGCGTTTTTGAAAGGTTTTGATTAAAAAAACACAAAGAAAGGCATTTTTTCTGTACTATTTGGGTTTATGGATTAAAAAGAGCAAGAGCACTGGTACTTTGTGTGTGTGTATGTATATATATATATATATATATATATATATATATATATAAGCCTGGCCTTAGGCATCTCCAAATCTACATCTTATAAAAGCCTTGACTTGGTCCTTGTGGTTTTTCTGTCAGGGTAGCTCGCCGCCACTGTGTGTTGCTAGTTGTTATGGTCTGTACACATTCGCCATTGTTCACATTGCTTTCCAAATAACCGGTCTCAAAATCAGATCCAAGCTCTGGATAGCATCTGCAGCAATTGGAGAAGGCAAAGAAGACATTTTCAGGACCCCGAAAAAACAAGCGTTCTACTTGGTTTTCCTGCAGATTTCGCAGCTGATTACGCCGCAGAATCCGTGGTGCGAGGCTTAGGCTGGTTAGTCCCATTGTGTCTATGGCTAGTCACTAACTAAAGCCAGGGAAGACAGCCAACATAGGGTCAGAATTAAAGGGGGACAACTGCCTCTAACTCCGTATTCTATCGTGTGAACCTGCCCTAAGGCTGGGCTGTCATCTGCGTCAGAATCTCCATTGGTGACCCCATCGCAGAGTCTGGCTAAAATGAGCAGATCTGTAGGGAGCCTGTACCAGACTATGGACTGATCAGCTGTATGTAGACTACATCATACAGAGCTGGAAGCTGAAATCTCCATCCGCTGTATCGCGGCCAGCCACTGTCACTGCAGCTCAGCTTCCATTGAAATCAGTGGGAGCTGAGCTGCAGTAAAGGGTTTCAGCTGCTATACAATGGAAGGAGCTTTCCGCTTCCAGCCTTGTATAGTGTATCAGACAGCGGGTACAGCAGGTATTTATGTCCTACACTCAGGACTGGTCATAGAAACATATTAAGTCCAGACAACCCCTTTTAATGGCTGTCAACAAATATTTGTCCTGAGCAGGTAAAGGACAATTTTAAAGTAATACTTCAGGGGGGTCCAGCTGTTGGGTTCCACAGTAATCAGGAGACCGCAAGTCCCACCAAAGCCTCCTTGTGTATGTAGCACCAGTGCACTTACTTGACTATAGCTCTACTCACTGCTATGGGGCTGCCAGGAATATAATCTGCAGCACCTCAGCCTAATAGAAGTGAATGATCGTGCAATCGCATTGGCGCTCATTTCACAAGGCCTTGTTCACATCTGCGTTTGGTAATCCGTTCGGTGAGTCCACATAAGGAAACTGATTACCAAACGCATTGGCAAGCGGTGTGCAGTGAAAGCACACGGACCCTATAGACTATAATGGGGTCCTTGCGTTCTCCACGCGGTGTCCTGCGGAAAAAAAAAAAGAACTAAGTGACCTACTTTCACGTCCGCATGTTCTGCGCGTGCAGCACGAGAAAAACCCACAGACCCCATTATAGTCTGTGGGGTCCGTGTGCTTTCACTTGCCAGTGCGTGCGGTAGTCCATTCGGGGGTCCCCATGTGGACTCCTGGAACAGATTACCAAACGCAGATGTGAACGAGGCATTAGGGGGACTGACAGTGTGGCTAGGGGATGTGTTCTTAAAGGCCCCTTTAAAAGTTTAATCCACACTTCCATTTCAATATTTATAGAGCAAATCGTATAATAAAAAAGAAAGGAGAAATTGGAAGAGCCTCGGGCTGCACATAAGGCCTCTTGCTGTGCATTTTATCAGACCTTACTGCAGCTAGTTGTGAACAAGCCAGACAGTGTGTGAATATATATACATAAATGCAAAAATTTAGACAGCACATCCCAGTATTAGCTGCAGCAGCACAAGAGCATATGGAAATACAAATCCAAAGGTTGTTGTTAAAAATCAAGTAATATCACCTATAAATTGCTCTTATAATTTAGGGGTTCTTTATTACACATATTTGATCAAACTATACAAAGCCCACCTGCCACGACAAGGCAAGTTCATTTAGATGGGACCCTAAACTAAATAGACATATCTCTCAGACTCAGAATAGGTCTCCAAACACAGCAAGTAGGAGCCAGAACATAGTCCATTTAAAAAACCCTAAGGCGAATGGGGGAGTGAAACATATACTCTATTCCCATTAAATACACCTGTTCAATTGAAAGGGCATACCAGTCAAACTAAGGAGGAAGCTGCCCCCTATGGGATTTACAAAAGAAAATATAGATCGAACACCCCAATGTGAACAGATACTAACCACCATGGCTATATACCGGTAGAGCCGCAGCAGCACTCTGAGCAAAGCACTAGGGCGTATGGAAATACAAGTCTAAAAGGTGTTATATTGTTAAAATCAACGAATATATAAACTGCTCTTATAATATTAGAGGTTCTTTGTTATACATATTTGATCCAACTATACAAAGCCCTGTAGCGGCCATGACAGGTGAGTCAATGTAATAACTAACAAACCATGCGAGCTAGCAAAAGCACAGAAAATGAGCAAACGTCCCTGAGGGAAATAAAGCCGCCTATGTCTAACACATGACCCTGGACTCGTTTTAGTCAGACGTGAGTAATTCACTAATGGCTCCTAGAGAATTCCAGGATTTGATGACTGACATGACACACCATGGGTCTCTGTGATGTAATAGAAGGACTGAAATGACAGACTGAAAATTGTGTGAAGCGATCCTGACCTTGGCTTTATAATTACATTGGCACATCAGCCTGTCCATACAAGCTGCTCAGTTCCATTCAAGTGTACAAGCCCATACAGATGAACCACCGTGCCTCTGCGGTCAGTGAAGACCCTTTGTGCTGATCAGTAGCTTTTAGGCTAGGGTCCCACGTAGTGTAAAAGCAATGGCAAAAACTGCAGCGTCTTACGTTCACTGCAAAGTGGCTAGTCCCATTAACACATTGCAGAAAATAATCTGCCGCAGAAATGCTGAGATCTAAATAGCAGGTCTATTATATCTGCAGAATGCTGGCGGTTTCCATTTAGGTAGAATTAAGGCAAAAACTCTGCAAAGGAAAAGTGCAGTGGACAAAAAAACAAAACAAACCATGATGCTCTTCCTACGTGGTTTTTCCCACAGAGATTTTTGGTTGCGGCTTGTTACATGGGGCCTTAGCCTTATATTGCAAAACTGGGCTTAACTAATTAAAATGATGTAGTCTACATATATAGGATTTTATAAAAACATAATGCAAAGTGCCATTTACTAATGCATGTCTCCCTACCCACCTGGCATATTACTTAGCATACCCTCACCTTATTTCATGCAGTTATTTCCTTTATTGATGATAGGATTACTACTAGATGAATGTTAAAGGACTTGTCCAGAAAATGTATACATATATATTGCGCTAAAGTGCATGGTATAATCGTGGACAGGGTCTATATCTCACCTGATTTCCGCAGCCAGCCTGAAGTATAACTGCTGTTCTAGTAGGACGCGGTCTGTTAGGTCTCCTTATTTATATGACATGGGCTGGAATTTCTGGACTGGAGGACAGGTTGGTACTCGGAGTCTTCCAGTCCACACCCTAATTCCACTACTGGGTTTTTCCCTAAGTCCCAGGTGTTCTCAGGTGAGGCTTCCTGATGGTCATTACTGGGGAAGGAAACCTGGTAAAAATAGGGCTGACAAGTTTACTGCCTGCGGCTGCGTTCACATGGGGATTGGGCCTAGTCCGGAGGGTGCTGTTGTGAAGTGGACACCACGCCTGAAGAAAGGACAGCTCGTTTCTTTTTTGCCACTAGCGGAAAAAAACCCGCTAACGGTCTACATAGACCACCATTGTGACAGGGCGGATTATTACGTGGATTCCGTGCCAAAATCCGCCCCCTCTTGCCCCGTGTAAATGGGGCCTAAGAGAGAGAGAGCATCCCTGAAGTGAATGTTATGCATGCTTTGCTGCTGTATTTGGTGAGCCGGACAGGCTTAGGTTTTGTTTGCACAGTGTTCCTTTTTGTTTGTGTTGAAACTTCTGAATAAAAGCATCCTTGGAGAGTGAAACCTGCTAACAGTGTGAACTCTGTTATTGATGATCCCCACCGTATGAGCTGATCCCGACAATATATATTTATTAATATATGACTGATAGGGGGCGGGGCCAGATCTGTCCACTGTATACCCTATTGCAGTGCAGGCACAGGGCTGATATACAGTGGACAGAGCTTTCTGCTTCCCGCCCCATATTGTTTACTAGACAGGTGCCAGAAGTAGCTCCTTACTGAGGATTGGTCTGACTGTTGGCACACTATTGATCATATATATAGGGTGTCCGGAAAGAAAGTACACAAAATGAAAGTCTGGACTGTAGCCGGTATATGAAGCGTTTTTTTTTTTTTTTTTTTTAAATTAATGAACATGTGACCGGAAAGGCATCGTTGTGGCGCTGCAGGTAGACCAAGATGTCGGTTTGCTATCCCTCACTGCACCATGTGAAAGGAGAAATGAAGAGGAGACCTCTGAGGACATCCTCCTCCAACTGTGGGGTCCGCACAGAGCGAGGACAGCCCATGCGATCAGGTGCTTCAAACGTTGGTGATAAATGTACCTTGATTTGGCAGACGACGGTTAGCGTTTCCATCTGCGGCATGTCTGCTTGCTCCACTGACCTGAATCGATCCATGACTTATGTCAACAAAATGCCTGAAAACGAATATGGGTACATTCACTGTGTCGGTCTAACGGCAACACCACCACGGTGCATTTCCGGTCACATGTTCATTGATTTAAAAAAAAAAAAAAAGTTCCATATACCGGCAGAAGTCCACCCTTTCATTTTGTGTACTTACTTTCCGGACATCTTGTATTTATGGCCTATTTTGGGGGAGAAGCCCACACGACCCCTTTAAAATCTGTCAAATAGATATTGAGAAGCACTGCCTGGTTTATTTTGCCATTTTTCATATCGTATTAGGGCACAGTTCCTGATAAAGTGTAGAGAACAACATAAGGTGGACTCTGCCATCCCTCTGTAAAATGCACCATGTTAAGAAACACATCATACTGTTTGTACAGACCAGTGAATTTTTAGTAATTCCCCAATGTGATCATTGTTCCGTCTTGCATTTTCTTTGTAGTTCTCCATATGTCCATGTCTTCATCTTTATGACTTCATAAGGATCATAGATGCAGATTTGGTGATTTATAGCCAACACTGTGTGCTCTGTTAATCTGATTTCCAGCAATAAAAGGAGCATTGAGGAATAATGCATGAAGGTAAATGTATAAGATGTAGCGTATGGTAAATTACTGTAGCCCATAGAAGACATAGGTATCAGAAGAGTATTGCATATAGAATATTCTAGTAATCCATCCCGATCTGTGCCATTCTATATACATGAGTTCATAAACATTTCAAAACTGAGGCGATTACTGGAAAATAGATTTTTTTTTTCCCTAGTCTTAGCAGAAGAGAGTTTATCTTATATACACCCAATTACATACATAGGTTCACGTGAACAATGGTAAAAATTGCTATAAAAACGTCAATTTTTCATAGCCGTTTTGCACCTATTTTCACAGATCCCTCAATGTAGTGCATGTAGGAATCTGTGACAACGGATAAACAGTCAGGGCATAGAGGACAACAGTCTTAATAAATTTCTCCCATCCAGTTTCTGATTTAACAGGTGAATAATATTGCTAATTATTTGTATATTTCATCTCTCATGTCATTAGTTTTGTGAGGCAGAAAGTAGCGCCACAACCAGAATGTGTAGTACAGTTTTACAATACTGTAGAGATTTCTGTGGTGTAAATGATTCATTTCTGCTTTCTCATCCAGAGCATTACTATACGTGTATGTTTTATGTTTAGACCAAGTGCATACACTATTATGATACGTACATACTGTAGGGATCCAAAATATGATGTCCATACTGGAAGGCTGCTTCAGGGTAGGTAGGGTATGGAATAATGCTACTGTCATGACTTTGCTGTTTGTAGATGGCTGTATAGTTATATCCCATAACGTCATAATATTCTTAACTGAAATGACCATTTAACTATTTCTCTTTGCAGCTTACAGTAAATCCCTTGAAACAGGATCTACCGGACTAGAGGATTAGGATACAGGATGTGACATATCTTTTCTAACTACAGTCACAACTTTCTTTTACTGGGTGGTAAGTGTAAAAAAAAAAAAAGCAAAAAAAACAAACATCAACAACCACCTAGAAATGGGGTAAATGTCATATTACACAGCAAGGTACTAACAACTAAGGGTGGGTTCACACCTGCGCCTGGGCTCCGCTTTGCAGGTTTCCGTCTTCTGCCCAAGGAACTGAACAAGAGACTGAAACCCGGCGGTCAGTTTTCAAACCCATTCATTTGAATGGGTTTGCAAAGTGACTGCCCGCGAGCGACTTCTGGTCTCCGTGGCAAAAGTTGTTGTTTTTTTTTTTTTTAACTGGACACAAAATCCTGCATGTCCGACTTTGTTTCACTGCGGAGAACCACAAGACGCTCACGGGCGGTCACTTTGCAAACCCATTCAAGTGAATGGGTTTGAAAACTGATCGTCGGGTTTCTGTCTCCTGTCCAGTTTCCTGACCCGCCCTAATACTAGCTTACACAATCCTTGTTTTAGTTACAATGTTTGGAAACACATGAACTGAGATATAAATATTTATGCAGTAGCATGATTAAATCTAAGGGTATGTTCACACGACGGAAAATAAAGAGGAACTCCTCTTCATTTTCCGCCGTTGTTGTCATTTTCGCCCACAGTCTAGCCATGAAGGGATGCTGTTGCAGTGCATCGGCATTCTGTCACGGCTTCCTGCTGCTTAGCTACGGATGAAGGGGCATGATCAGCAGGGAGTCTCGCGCCATGGACTGCATTGCAAGATCGAGAAGGAGGTTTCTTTTTATCTTCGCCCGCTATCTCTGCCTCACATTGACAATAATGAGAGGCAGATTCCGGGTGGCAAATCCACAACAAATTCCTCTGTGTGAATGTACCCTAACAGCGAAATATCACTATGCAATGCCTATAGCCTATAAGTGAGAAGGTCAGTGGCACAATGACTCAGATAGTGGCAGGAACAGGAGTGAGGTGAGAATGTACATGTATATTAAAAAATAAATAAAATACATGGATTGGTCAAAAAACTGATTCATACATAATCTGCATACCATAAATCCATTGTTTTTGATGGATTAGTTATTGAGTGTCTGTCAAAAATTCAGTTTTTGACTTTTTTTTTCCCTCCCTTTTTCATTCTGAGCATGCAGAGAGATGAATGAAGAGGGAAAACTGACACATATAGATTACTATCTGTTGGTAATCCGTTTGTGTCTGCCTTCCATAGACCTCTATGTAAAACAACAACAACAAAACGGATTTGTTTCTGCCAGTCGTGCATCCTTATTTTTTGGATGTAGCAAAAGTGCTGCAAGTCCATCTATTGTCTCCGTCCAGAATCACAAGCGAGTCATGGGGGATTCAAGTGTTAGGCTGTATTCACACAGAGTAACGCCAGCCGTTTTTTGTGTGCTTTTTGCACATAGCGCGGCGTTAATGCCGCGTATACGCCGCGTTAACGCCGGGCAATGCCACCGCTAAATAGTGCGGCGCTACGCGGCGTTAACGCGGCGCTATTTGCAAAAAGCACACAAAAAACGGCTGGCGTTACTCTGTGTGAATACAGCCTTAGACTCTTTCCTCGTCTTCTCCAGTATGAGTCTGTCTGCAATCCAAAGAAATGTCACCTCTTAGGCACTGGATGTAAAAGGTAAGGATTGTTCCTGTGTTACCTGTGACTGGCATCTGGTTAGTACTGTTGGAGTGAAGGGCACACGGGATTTAGATTGAGCACCTTCTGTTTCTATCAGTCCTTATTGACCCTCAAATTAAAAGATGGAAACTTTCTTACGTGCAAAAACATATACAAAAAACTTTATCTTACATGGAAAACTGAAGTTCCAAGTTTTTTTGGGTTTTTTGAACATTAGTCAATGATGACTGATGCAAACCAAAGGTGTTCTGTCTGCATCCATTATTTTGTCAATTTTTCAGTCTGTTGTTCTGATCACATGACAGTGTAAACGTAGCCTTACAAAACCAGTCTTAGGCTGGGGCCCCACGTGACATCCCCCAGCCTTAGGCTTCACTCTCACGAAGTAACGCGCCGTTCATTTAGACACGTATACACGTGTCAGAGAGCGGCGCTTCAAAACAGATCCCATTGATTTCAATGGGTGCCGGCTTACACGTGTAATCCATTGAAACCAATGGGATCTGTGAGAATGGAGCCTTACTGCGATAGACTTAGACTTACCAGCGAGCATTCAGGCTTCAAATCCAGTGTTCACTACATCTGTAGGCAGCATATCATACAGCATAAAGTAAGTGGAAGTGGTCCTGTCATTTCTATAGACTAGAAATAATATACAAAAGTAAATCGCTTTGAAAAATAAAATTGTTTTTACTAAGTTTGGGATAAAATCAACCAACAAAGTTTGCAAAAGGTTCATGTACATTAGTGAATACATGAAATTCACATTAGGATTTAGAAATTAAAAAAAAAAAAAATATATCCCTAAAGCGGTTTCTTAAATAAATACTTATTTTACTAGTTGAAACTACAGTTTCCTTTGGTAGAGATTTCAGAAAAGAAACATTTTGTGCAGAAAACAAAACAAAACATACTGGTGTTATTCATTGATGACAAGCTGAAACCATTTACATCATGTTGCTAATTGAGAGATTTTAAGGTTTTTTTTTGTTTTTTTAGGCGTTGATTACATATGTCTGTCTTCTAGTGTTAGGTTTCATAGCTTTAGTCTATTACCTGTAAACTAAGCAGCAGCAAGATTCATTATTTTTTTTTGTAGTTTAAACAAAAAAAAAAAGTAGAATTTGTAATAAATTAAGTTTGTGATGGTTTGCTGTTCCTATACCCCTACTATAAAGTAACAGAGCAGGTTTATTCGTGGTTGGATGTCCTTGAGCACTCTGTAGGTCAGCTCTTTGATGTCGATGTCCAGGTGACGACGACCATCCTTCACAGATGACCAGAAGACTCATCTTGCTGTCAGATGCGTAGCCACTGCAGGAGTCTCCAGGGGAGCTTGACGGGATGTTTATAGGCATAGTGAAACTCTAGAACAGCTGTGTTCTGATCCTCTTATCTAAAAAGGAAGGGAAACATAGGTAATATATATGTGGTCATGCATTAACTATCACAGTAAGACAAAACCAACGATACATGTCAAAACAAATCAATGTCTACACCCCAGGGAACAATGTCAAGGAAAGGCCTACAGTATGTTCACTTTTCAACAGAAGTCTGCTCCTTCATCAGGCCACACGATACGCCATCATAAGCAATTACATAAATACTTTTATGGACAAGGCTGGATTTAACTAAAGACATGTGTATAAGGGTGGATATACACATCCAAACACTATAGGGGGTTGTGAAAAGTGTAGGATTGCTTAAAGGGGATGTCCAGTTTCAGAAAGATATACAGATAGAAGTTTGTGTAATGAAAAGTAACATTTTCTAGTATACTTTCTTTATCCATTCTTCATGGTTTTATAGATCTCCGTTCGCTGTCATCCATTCAGCTTACTTCTAGTAGATAAGAATCAGCCTAAGATCATGTGAAGGACACATGTACGTTACAGATGAGCAAGTAGTATTCGATCGAATACCTCGCCGCCATAGGAATGCGTGTAAGCGGCCAAACACCAAGGGGTTAAGTGCAACGAATATTCGATGTGTTTAACCCCTTTGTGTTCGGCTGCTTACACACATTCCTATGGCTGCGAGGTATTCGATTGAATGCTACTCACTCATCTCTAATGTACACAAATTGGTAAAAAAACATGTCAGATTACTGTGGCGTGACTAACAAGCGGTGTACTCGTGTGTTCAACACATGACCATGGAGGCAAGCAGAATGAATGACAGCAGGCAGAGATCTAGAAAACCATGAAGAATGCCACAGAAGGATGTTGGAAAATTGCATAGCTTTCCATTGTAGAAAACAACATTTTGTGTTTCAATATTTGTCTGAAATTGGAAAACCCCTTCACTCTCAGAACCCACAAAACGAGCCCCAACCAAAAAACCTTACCGAAAAAAACATGGCGGATCACATGATTTTCACAGAAAGCATGCAAAGTTTTTTATCTGCGGACTTTCTGCCCCCATTATACCTACATTGAAAAATCCAGAATTTCCATAGGTATAATTGATACGCTGCAATTTACAAAAACGCAACAGATTTTGAAAGCGCAGCATTTCCTCTGAAGATCTTTTTCTGCAACGTATAGATGGGATTGACTAGAATCTTATCCACTTGGCAGGTACTGAACAACAAAACGTTTTTGGGGAATTTTTTTTTGCCACAGAGAAAACTAGGTGTTTTCGCAATGTGGGCCCTTAAGCCCTGGACTATAGAAATGTTTTTGGGGCTTTTTGTCATTTTTACTCAGAACATTTATCAACACTTGAAGAGTAGGTATGAAGATTTCTGGATCTATTTGCACACAACTGTACTGTATACACAATGGCGGGTGAAAGCATGAACACATTCGTTTCTATGGGCTCATAATGAAGAGCCACAAAATATGTCCACGTCGCGGTTGGGTCCATACTTTTCAATATATGGATCAGTGAAAATCACGGCTGATGCACTGCTGGTTTTACCGAGCCATGCACTGGTTGGACTTGATGGACTAATGTCTTCATCCAACCTCATCTACTACGTAACTATGTAACATAGACCTAACCTATGGAGAACACAGTGGAGGTTATGTAGGACATTGGAAAATGGTTGGAATAAATGCCCCACAGTCATGTATAACAACTGTAATAACTCATGATCATAATTTAGGAACATATAATGCAGATAAAGCATTCTCTGCCTTATCTCTTAATAGCAGGGAAACCTCTAAAAACCATACAAGTTGGGACAGTCTTCCAAAGTAGTACAGCATAGAGAACTGAGGAAACTGGACAAGCTGCTAAGTTATATTTACATACAGTGGGTACATAAAAAAAAGCTATATGGCTGCAATTCAAAGGTGAAAAAGCAGGGAGCGCCCTCTATTGGTTTGCTTGACTGAGGCTCTGTCTTCCTAATTTCATCATGGAAGTCAGATTTGCATATTCTTCCCATGTTCCTTTGCATAGTGGAGCGCTCATGGCTTAATGAGACTCCGCACACCTAAACGGTGGTTCTCTCCCTATGGAGTGACGATATCCCCTCAACCCTGTCTAAGCCTCTCACCTCGGCCAGGTCAGTCCTCTCTGCACCAAGCTGATGAGATGCAAATACATCGAAACAGCTGTCCTTGGCTGAGGGACTACCTGGTAAAATCCCAATATCATTGCAAACAAAGGCCTCTGAGAAGGTCGGCATGATGTTAAAGGGAGCGCCCTCTATTGGTTTGCTTGACTGAGGCTCCGTCTTCCTAATTACATCATGGAAGATAGACTTGAACATTCTCAGTGAGCGCCCTCTATTGGTGTGCACGCCTGAGGCACTGGCTTCCTAATTACATCAACGAAGTCAGGTTTGCATATTCTTCCCATGTTCAAAATTGATGATCATCCTCAATTTTAGTTTGTAGGGGGTTTGACTCTTTCCATCCACGCCATTCCATCAGTAGTAGATGATTGGTGGTAATAGTGAGTGTGCACTCTGGAGGATGGCGGTGCTTATATCCTAGGTAATAGATTCATATATCCAAGTCTTAGTGGTGCTGGCCAGCGTGGTCTGTACTCAAAACGTTCTATTTTTTTTAGTGGTCGTTCTCATTATTGCAGATTTTTCCCCATTGACTTGAATGGCACAATGCTACAATAATCAGGCCAAGAAAAATACGGCAAGTAAATAAAACCACGCCTGGCAACCAAGGTAAACAATGAAGCAGCCACGGTTCTTGCACAAGCTGCGGCCCCATCAAATAGCCAAGTAGGAGCGGAATAGCATTTGTGTGAGCTCTGCGGCCCCTTCATCCCAGCTGTTCAGCAGGTGGGTAATAGAATGACCCCCAACTATCGTAAAATAACGGTCTCAAGAATAAGCCATCAATTTTAATAATCTGGAGTAAAGACAAACGCTTCAGCCGCACTCAGGACCAGGCCGCTGATGTCTTTACATAACACAGTGAAGATTGATTGATTCTGTGACTTGTTACTGGCAGTGAGGTTTCATCGGCTGCCATGCTGCCGGTAACAAGTTACAGGCAGTAATCAATAAATCACTGACTCAACAGAAAGCACAGGCGGCCCAGATTGTGGCCACTGCCTCGCTGTGTTTTTACCCTAACCCCTTCAAATAAATGACTGCAAAATCTAATTTCACACAAACTACAGCAAAAATGCCACAAAGCCAAAGCATGAAAGCTCTAGCCTAATATACTAGCCCAAACTGATTCCATTTACAAGGTTGCTCAATTATTTGTGGGAATTTGAAGGTGCCATTTACTTATGACAATCCCTTCCCATATGTCCTATTTACACTATTACTTCACTGCTGTGAACGCAATTGTGAACCTAGCATTAAGCATGTTTCATTTTGATGACCTATCCACAGGACCAGCACAGATCAGCTGTTCCAGGCACCAGAATTTACTGCTGCCGTGGACAGAAAGCAAAATGAACTCTGCTCCTATTCAACATCGGAGACCCCACAAACCTGAAAAGTATGGAACGTATTAGGAAACAGAAAACCCCATTAAACACGTGTTTAATACTAGTAGTCACATGAAAGCCCTTTTTATCCATACATAGAAAAGAAAGACTGCAAGCTGCCACCACCCAAACGTGACACATGGCATCATCATTCAAGATTCCTGTGTGATGACAATGAAAAAGAATGCAACAAGCAATAAAAGTCATCACATGAGGTTGTATAGTCAGAGTTCAGGGAAATGTTCGGGTTCACGGGCTGTACAAAACGTAAATAAGCCATAGACCATACCAGGTATGCAAAATTAAGTCAGCAAGAAATTTACACAATGCCGTATACTGGTATAACTGATCCATGGCGTTTGTATGAAGATTTAGACTAAGGAAACACAGGAGATAAGACTTTGCCCTAGACTGTCAGATATAGTTTTGCGGCCTGAAGTGGAGACACCTCACCCCCCCCTGCTGTTTGGCTCCCATCCTGACACTTTCTGCTGGGACATTCTGCTAACTCTGTGAGTACTCCCTGCTGTTTTTTGGACTTTCTTACCCTCTTCAGAGACCTTTCTAGCAGGGAATTTTTTTTTTTTTTTTGTTGTTGTCGTGCACTGCAGTGGTGTGAAGGGAGTGCTGAGCCCCTACTCCACCATCAGGGGGGGCTCCTCACCTTCCTCCACTTGCTGTGTGTTCCACGTTCTGCAGTATATCCCCACGGAACTAGCACTTCTCCCATTGCTCCTTTTGCACCTCATGGGTACCAGGTTTGATTATGAAACTGTGTGACCGCCTCATGTAAGGCCTGGTGATACTGCGAGTGTACCTTCCTTACTTTCTATGGTCGCTTCTCATTGTGATATGTCCAGAAGACGTCCTAACACCTCTACTGCTCCTTCCCGCACGCCGAGTCGCTCTCTTACTCACTCACCGTCAATTTCTACCTTCCTGTCCCGATCTGGAACCTCGGCTACTGGGTCTGGCACTGATGACATGGCTCCTCCATCTCCTCCGCTTCGCCAATCGCAGCCACCTCCTTCACTGTCTGCCACCCTCCCTGGACATGACGTGCAATCCATGGATTCGGCCTCCCTGCCCTGCTCGGCAGCCCATATTGCCTCTGCGGACTTTCAGCTACTTCGGGACCTTATTCAAGCTCTGCCCACTAAACAGGACCTGGATGCTGTAGTTTCCCGAATGGAACAATCCCAGGCACAGGCCCTCGGTGCGATCCAGTCTGATGTGTCTCAACTTACTACTAGGGCTGACGCTACTGATCAAACACTGTCCTCTTTGGAACAACGCCTGTCTGCAGTGGAGAGCAATCAAACCCACTCTGAGGCCCGCCTTCAACAAATTGCCTTGCTCCTGGATGCCCAGGAGAACCGGGGTCGCAGAAATAATATTCGATTACGAGGAGTGCCAGAAAAAGGCCCTCAGGATGATCTGATCAGCCGTATTAATACCATTTTCAATATGGCGACTCAACGCCCGCTGGATGCTACCTTCATGATGGACCGTGTGCATAGAGTCCAACGTTCTGGCCCGCTTGACCCTGCTAATCCTAGAGACGTTCTGTGTAGACTACATTACTTCACGGACAAGGAACACATCCTGAGGTGTGCCTGGGATATGGGATCGGTGCCTTTTGAGAATACCTCTGTCAAGCTCTATCCTGACGTCTCATCCCGCACATTGGCTATGCGCCGTGCCCTTCAGCCGGTGTTGACTCTGATTAAGGACTGTGGAGGTTCCTATAGGTGGGGTCATCCCTTCCATTTGATTGTTCGTGTTGGCTCGTCTTCGATTGTTGTCCGTTCCCCGGCGGACTTGCCTGATTTGTTTGCCTCCCTGGATGTGCGCCCTGTCTCAGTCCCGAACTGGCTTGCTCTGGATTCCTCCCGCCCTACTATACCCAGGCGCGGCCGCGGTTCCAGGCGTTCTTCTTCGGCTGCTTCCAGAGAGAGACCTCGGCGAAACTCATCTCCACGACGTCTTCCAATACCGGATCCGCCTGGGTCTCCACTCCGCCAACCAGATCTCTCAGCTCAGCTTCCCATTGAAGCATGAGCCCTCATACCGCCGGTCTTTGATCTGCCCACAGGACAGTGTTAATATCCTTTTATGTTGAGTGGTCTTGGACTTGTTTCGCGGTTGGTGGACATTTTCACTATGTTTATTTTATTTTGTTCTGTGACTACTCTGTTCCTCTTGATCCTGTTCCTGCTGGGCTTTATAGATGGCCCTTGTTGTTGGTATTGCTGTGTTTTTATACAATGTTGTTATTTGGACCTTAGAGTCAGTTTGTAGCCCTGTGCTTCCTATCCCTTTACACTTTGTTGGGGGTGGGGGCATAGGGTCTTCCTTACCAGGTACACTCGTGGTGCTTGCGGGCCCACTTCTCCCCCCATCTTTTCTTACTCCCTCACTCCTTCCTGTCTGTTGTTGTGCCCCTGGCCCATTTGTCTAGGGGTAGTTAGATTTGTTCTACTCTTGGTTCTTTTTCCCTTTCCTTTCTCCCCCCCCCCCCCCTCATTCTTTAC
This sequence comes from Leptodactylus fuscus, assembly GCF_031893055.1. NCBI lineage: Eukaryota > Metazoa > Chordata > Amphibia > Anura > Leptodactylidae > Leptodactylus > Leptodactylus fuscus. The sequence continues at coordinate 15,553,978 of NC_134274.1, read as the reverse complement.
TGCTCTCCTTCCTCTACTCTGTTACTTTTCTCTCTTTTTTTTTTCTTTCCCTCCCCTTTACCCTCTTCAATTCTTCGCCCTCTCCCCTCCCTCCCCCCTTTCCCCCCCTTTTTTTTTTTTTTTTCCCCTCTGCTCCTAGGGTGTGAGCTGGGAAAGCCCGTCTCCCTCCATGCCTCCGCTTGATCGCCTTTCCTCCATCGCTGTGGGCTCCCTCAATGTGAGAGGCCTTCATAGTCCAGAGAAGCGCTCCGTACTCTTCAATCTGCTCAAAGGTAAGCGCCTTCATGTTGTGTTTTTGCAGGAAACTCACCATTGCTCTACCAAGCCATACAAGTTGACTAATGCTTGGTTTCCTCATGCATATCATAGCTCCTCTCCTGATCCGAAATCCAGAGGGACTAGTATCTTGATTTCTCGCTCCCTGCCTTGGGAACATTTGGAGACTCGCACTGATTCTGAGGGGAGACTTGTTATGGTCAAGGGTCGTATCTCCTCTCAGCTTTTTACTCTTGCCTCTTTGTATTTGCCTAACTCGGGACAGGGTCGTGCCCTTAGTTCTTACTTAGGGCTGTTGGACGGCTTTGTGGAGGGCTTCCTGGTGGCGGGGGGTGATCTTAATCTGGTCCTAGACCCTTCATTGGACTCTTCTGCTGGCGTCTCTTCTCACCCTTACTCGCTCATCAGGAGGATTAAGAGGGACCTTCATTCCCACCAGCTTGTGGACTCCTGGAGGTTACTCCACCCATTGGATAGGGATTACTCCTATTACTCTCCGGTCCATCACCGATATTCTCGTATCGACTACCTCTTTATCCGTCACCAACATCTCCACTCTTTGTTGGCTGCGGAAGTCGATAACATTACTTTCTCCGACCATGCTTTGGTTACTTTGTCTGTTTCCTTGTCCTCTCCTATTCCCTTCCAGCGTCAGTGGAAACTTAACGCATCACTTCTTGATGACGTAACCATCCTGGATGACATTAAGACCCGTTTGGGGGAATACTTTGAGAGGGAGGAATTGTCGGGGATTGCTCCTCCAATGGTGTGGGAGGCTCACAAATGTTTTATCCGGGGTATCCTGTTGCAACATGGTTCCCGCTTAAACAAGGAACGCCGGGCTTGTATTGAATCTCTGCTGCAGCGGATCCGCTCATTGGAACTTCTTCATAAACGCCAAATCACTCCTGATGTTTATTCCCAGCTTGCCAGCGCCCGAGAGGAATTGCGTACGCTCGTCACTGATAGGGTGAAGGGTACTCTAGCTAAATGCAGACGTCATTTTTATGAGTTTGGAAATAAGAGCGGGCGTTCACTAGCTAGGGCCCTTCGGGTTCAGCAGTCCTCCACCTACGTTCCATGCATCAATTCCACCCAGGGTACTCGATTACACATGCCCCTTGATATTGCAGCTGCCTTTCGGGACTACTATGCCTCTTTGTATTCTGTAAACTCTGGCCCTTCTCCTCTCCCTGAAGCGGAGTTCCGAGATCGCATTCGTTCTTATCTCTCCTCCTCTGGTCTCCCGTCGTTGTCTCTAGAGGAATTGACGGCCTTGGAATCTCCTATTGTTGAAGAGGAAATTTCTTTAGCTATCTCCAGTATGGCAACGGGTAAGGCCCCAGGCCCAGACGGCCTTACCTTGGTATACTATAAGAAACTTGGCCCTGAACTCCGCCCCAGACTGTTGAAAGTTTTCAATTCTCTCACCGATGGCTCGGCCCTTTGTCGTGACTCCCTGTGTGCTCACATAGCGGTTATCCCCAAACCCGGAAAGGACCCTCTTCTGTGCTCTAACTACCGCCCCATTTCGCTAATCAATGTTGACCTAAAAATTTTAGCCAAGATCCTTGCGACGCGTTTATCGCCCTTGTTAGGAAATATTGTTCACGCGGATCAAGCTGGATTTTTACCCGGCCGTGAGGCTCGAGATAATACTACCAAAGCTATCAACCTCATGTATGGGGCTAAACAATCGGGCTCTCCTCTCATGCTTCTTTCAACTGACGCTGAGAAAGCCTTCGACAGGGTCAACTGGCGGTTCATGGAAGAGACCCTGTTACATATTGGCCTTGGAAATCGCATGATGAGTTGGATCATGGCTCTATACTCTCTCCCTACAGCGATGGTTAGGGTGAACGGTTTATTGTCCCAGTCCTTCCCTATCCGAAATGGCACTAGGCAAGGATGCCCCCTCTCGCCTCTCATTTTCGTCCTGACTCTTGAACCCTTCCTCCGCCAGGTTCGAGCCGACCCGAACATCTCAGGCGCTGCTCATTCTTCCTGTTTATACAAAGTGGCGGCTTATGCAGACGACTTGCTATTTTTTCTTTCCTCCCCTCATGTTTCTCTTCCAGCTCTGATGTCTGCCTTTCAGGTTTACTCGACCCTTTCGAATTTTAAAATCAACTTTTCGAAATCAGAAGCCCTTAATGTGACCCTTTCCTCCTCGGCGGCCACCTCCTTGAGTCAATCTTTCCCTTTTCATTGGGCCCCCACTTCTCTCAAATATTTGGGGGTTTATCTTACTCCGGACCCGAAAGATCTCTTTTGTTGCAACTTCCCCCCACTTCTGGCGTCTATCAGGGCTGATTGTACTCGATGGTCCGCTGGAGCCTTTACTTGGTTCGGGAGATGCGCGATTTTTAAAATGAACATTCTCACTCGTCTTCTCTACTTGATGCAGGCGCTTCCCATTCACATCCCTCTGTCTTTTCTTAGATCCCTCACTTCCGTCCAACTGAAGTTCATCTGGTCGGGCAGACCCGCCCGAGTGAGCAAGGCTTTTCTCTTTCGTCCCAAGAGTTGCGGTGGTTTATCGCTTCCGGACCTGAAGTCCTATTACTTGGCTACCCACCTGACTCGTGTCGTGGACTGGTGTAGGCATGCTGTTTCTAAACCTTGGGTCTACATCGAACAGGCATTCTCTCCGATCCCTTTGCAGGTTGCCCCATGGTTGGACTCCTCCTCATTGTCATCTCTCTTTTCTCACCCTACCCTTGGTCCCACGCTTCGGATTTGCTCCAGGGGCCTTGTTCGCTCCACTCTCCTCCCTAAGGATTCCGCTCTTTTCCCAGTGCTGGGCAATCCTGCCTTTCCACCTGGAATGTTTGACCGAGTTTTTCGTAATTGGCGCCGTCATGGGATTTTCCGTGCCTGTCACTTCCAGGACGCTGGGGGATGGACTACACTTCTGAATTCCCAGGCCCCTCCTGAGCTGCCCCCTTTGGACGCTTGGCGGGGGATGCAACTTCGTCACTTTTTACATTCTCTCCCTGCTCCTGCAGAGTTCCGCGTCGAACCTACCCCCTTGGAGAAGATTTTTGTTGGTGCTGGCCCCCTTCGCCACTCCCTCTCGCTCACTTACCGGATCCTGGTTGAACCTCCGGAGGACTTTGTTCCGCCGTTCTTGTTGAAATGGGAATCTGACTTATCCCTTTCCCTCTCTCAGGAACAGCGTAGGCGCATTTTTCGCCTTTCTCATACTGCTTCCATCGGCTCTCGCCACCAGGAGGCCAGCTACAAAATCTTGTCCCGATGGTATAGGGTTCCTACGAGACTCCATGCTATGTTTCCTCAGGTCTCCCCATTATGTTGGCGCTGTGGCGACGAGGAAGGCACGCTGCTACACATTTTTTGGTCCTGTCCTGCCCTTTCGTCCTTCTGGGAGGGGGTCAAGCGGATAACCCTCCAGCTTACTGAAACTTCTCACCATTTGGGCCCTGCCCTGTTCCTCCTTAATCATTGTGAGTCTTCTGTAAAGGTCTTTAAGCGTTCCCTACTTAGATTCCTGATCCTCGCTGCCCGGGCTTGTATCCCCCTTTTTTGGAAACGAGTGGATCCTCCTCCTCTCTCCCTCTGGATTTCGAAGGTCAACGAGATAATGCGCATGGAAAATCTCACGTCTTTCCTGCATGGCACGACTGAGGCGTACATCAAAACCTGGTTCTACTGGTTCAGGTTTCAACAGTCTGCAGAGTACCGGACGCTCCTGGGCTCTGACCCCTCCTCTGATTGATACTCTTGTTGTTCGTCTCAGGTATTTGACCAGTGGTTGCTCCCGAGCCCTTCCCAACTGGCTGTGGTATGGATGACCTGGCGAGCGCTCTCACTGGTTTCCTGACTGCTCACACTCACCCCTACCTACCCTTTCACCCCCCACATTTAGTCCTCTCCCCCACTCATCTGTCCCACTAACCCCTCCCTCCCCCCCCCCCTTTTTTTCCTCTTTCTTTTTTTTCTATGTTGCTTTCTTTGTCTTTAATTTTTTTTTTTATTTTTTTATTTTTTTATTTTATTCTTCTGATTGTATTTTGTGTTGCACTGTGTGCTTTTTCTGTTCACAGGGCGGGTGTTCGCCTTGTAACTTGTAATTGTTTTTTCTTTTCTTATTGTTTAAAAAAATTTTCAATAAAAATTTGAGTTATAGATATAGTTTTGCAACTTTCTCCTGACACGGTCCACCAGTTTAGCCTGGTAAAGGACAATCTTCCCTGAAACGTTGCTGCATTCTTATACTGTGGACAGATAGGCCATCACCATCATCAGATCGGCAGGGGTCAAACACCCGGCACACTCGCTGAGCAGCTGTGGCAGCAGTGACCAAATGTTCATTAGACACCTGGACAGTTTGCAGCATTTTACAGTCCCTGGAAAGTAGATGGGATTTTCGCAACTCTCATATACACAATGCAGAAACATATGTGCAGTGGTTACACTGCAATTTTCCAAAAACATTGCAGTTTTGGAAATCACACCATGTTAAGTATACCTACAGAAACACAGGTGGTTTCCCTACAGGTATAGTAAAAGCAAAAAGCACTGCAGGGAAAAAATACATGTTTTTTTTCCCCACAGCGCTTTTTTGCTGCATCCCAACACGTGTGGTCTTAAGTCTAAAGATGCCCTCCAACCCTTACTGGGCGCTGACATCACTTGCTTTAGGATTTTTATTTTTCTGCCAGTAATTTGTGTCATTAATACATTTCATAGAATACTGTATTAAGTTTTTGCTCCTTTCTAAAAATTGCCCGTTTCAGCAGAGTTTAGGCAGCACCGTAGCACACCTCTGTAGGCTCTCCACATGCAAACATGTACATACAGCTGGGTATCCTACACATATGCAGTGATGTAGCAGAGCCAAGACGCGGGAGCAGGCTGCTTGAACTTTGGCACATTTCAGCAACATCCATTCAGCCCTTTGTAACACAGAAGCTGCTCACACACTGACATAAGAACACCCCTATAATCCAAATGGCCAGATGTAGCAGAGCTTAAGCAGCGCTGTAGCACAGCTGAGTACGCTCTCCATATGCAGAGATGTACATACAGCTGGGTATGCTGCGCATATGCTGCGATGTAGCAGAGCCGAGACGCGGGAGCAGGCCAATCATCCGCAACAGCAATTGGCTAAATATAAGCGGCTCAGCGCCATCACCAACCCGCAGACAAAGTCACGGCCATATGCATTTATCTTGCAGGTAGCCATAATATACTTGTGTGCAGGAGGCCTTATTTTAAGGCAGACTATAAAAGTGAGAAGCAGCAGGAAGTATTACCTGCAGAAATCTAGACATAAACACTGATAGGCATGGTGATGGCTGGAATTAGTCACCAAATGACACAAACAACCGATTTACAGAAACCAATACATGCCCCAGTGACTGTAGGCCTCTCAGCATATGACTAGTCAAACTATAAATACACAAATACAACCTAAGACACACACTGTACTAAACACACACACACCACGCTGCTTACTCTCCAACTAACTGTAACTCTGTACACACCCACACGAAAAAAAAAACACACTACACAAAGCAAATTAGCCATAACACAACAATCTAGAATACATCATCGGCATTAAATTCACTAAGACACAGAATAGAGAGAAGAGATAAATGCAACGTTGTGTGAGCAGCACAACACAATGATTGATGAGCGAGCCATCAAAACCACCAGGGACCGAGCAAGGACGCAATCAATATTAAGGAGGAACATTATACATCCTAATCAGCAAGAAACGGCCTCACCCTACCTACTACAAGAAATGGCTGAGTCCTCTGTTTTCATCACTTAACCACTCTCTGGGTTCACACAAGACGATAACAATGGGTCCTAAAGGAGACTGTGTACACGGGGCCATCTTTGTAGCCTTCTTCTATGTAGAAATAACCAACAATTAAAACTGAAACACTTGTGCTGTCTTTCAGCTGAGCTTCTCCTTTGGAGAAGTTGTATATAGAAATATATAACTAATTAATCAAATAGTATAAGCCATAGCAAAATAATGTTAAATAATTGTAATGATATAAATTAGCATTTTAATAAAGTGCAGCAGTTTCCTCTGGGAATGGTACCAGAATATGCAGCAATCCTATATATTGTCATAAGTGAATGTGTTATACGTACACCATGCAGTTTGGTATTAAAGGGTACATAGCACCTACCTAAAACCAAATAAAGGGTGCATTCACACTGAGTAAACGCTAGCTTATTCTGAACGTAAAACACGTTCAGAATAAGCGGCGTCTAAAGCAGCTCCATTCATTTCTATGGGAGCCGGCATACGAGCGCTCCCCATAGAAATGAATGGGCTGCTTCTTTCACTCCGTGCAGTCCCATTGAAGTGAATGGGGAGTGCCGGCGTGTACGCTCCGGCATGAGCAGAGCTTGCCGTATACGCCGGCACTCCCCATTCACTTCAATGGGACTGCACGGAGTGAAAGAAGCAGCCCATTCATTTCTATGGGGAGCGCTCGTATCCCCGCTCCCATAGAAATGAATGGAGCTGCTTTAGACGCCGCTTATTCTGAACGTGTTTTACGTTCAGAATAAGCTAGCGTTTACTCAGTGTGAATTCACCCAAAGAAACATTTTTTTTTCCCTAAATTGCTTTAACTTCCTAGATTTGATTATTTTTCCATTTTATGTACATCCATCTTATTTTGTCTTAGCATTATTTTGCAGCTTTTGCCAGTACGCTTTACAACAGTGACAAAGAACCATAAAAATCTATAGGAAGAAATGACTCTGTGACCAAAAGAGATGTGGGCATAACCTGTGACTTAAGCCGAAAAATTTAGTGTCCTGACAGGTTCCCTTTAGGAACAAATTCCTCATGAAAGGAGAAGCAACTTTAGAGTAAAAACCCCCACAAGACTGCTCGCGTGCTGTCGGCAAGAATTCTGTGATCACTTAGATGAACTCAATAAGAAATCACCGATGTCACAGGGCTCCAATCCTGAAGAAAGAACCTGCACATAAAATGTAAGGACTAAGACAATAGACAATTCATTAAGGACAGATATTATTCTGTAAGGAAACACTGCTCTATTATCTGTCAACGGTAAATCCTTTAAAAAACACAAGATAAAGGGCATGTAAAGGATTCTATGACACATACGTGTACAAAAGGAAGAGGATATCCTGATAACTGACTCTTCATCTGCCAATTACTGTTTGCAAAGTAAATGTAAAAGTAAAGTAGATGAGAGTGCGTGTCCCCATTTTTGACAGATTACTCACGGGTTACGCCTCATGAACATTAGCGCTGTAATGGTGCTCTCGGTGAGGTGCACAAGGCCTCTTATATACATTATACTTGGGTATGCCTTCAGAGGAATTTTTCCATTAAAAAAAAAAAAAAATTATATAGAAAAATATCTCTGAACAGCAACTAAAACTTCATTCTCACAACTGTAAATGGAACAGACGGCACATAGAATGGCATTAATGTGCCTTGAACCCCTGGGAAGGACCCAAAAATCACATGCCGTAATATGGAAGAATGTTCCCTAGAAGCCATCAAATTCCATCTTATAGCTAGAGATAAGGATGGGTCATAAAGTGCAAGTCCTTACATGGATGGTAGTATAGATATCAAGAGGATGTCCTCACATCTGCCTCTGCTGAAAGGTTGTGACATATTTCACAGTACAATATAATAATCCCATGTAGTATAATACTACATGGGATTGTGTAGTCTACTATGCTATTCCATACACTGGAGTATACTGTACACAGTATACGGGCCATCAGAGGACAAAAGGACACTCTCTGTGTGGTGTACAGAACCCTATAGATACATGAGTCGCATACACTAGGTGCTTTTCCTGGAATATACATGAAACAAAAGCTCTTTACAGTAGCAGTACACATAGAGCTGTATAGTTAATCAGAGCAAAAAACGAAGTATATATATAGTTCATGTCAGTTGCTACAAAATTTGTGAGGTTCTATCTGCAGTTTCGGGTTTTTTTTTCCCCCTATATCAGTATGTCTTTTGTGTGTGGGAGAAAATCCACGCAAACACGGGAAGGACATACAAACTCCTCGCAGATGTTGTCCTTGGCAGGATTTGAATCCAGGACTCCAGTGCTGCAAGGCTGGAGTGCTAACCACTGAGCCACCATGTGGCCACCACTGTTGTTATGTTTTGTCATCTTCCGCTTATTATAATCTGAACAGACCCAAGAATATAGTGGCATTTTCTGTTCAGCCATCTTCAGTCCGAACAAAACTGACCACAATCTTTATGAAACAAATCTCGCAGGTTCACCCAACATGTATTCATACTGTAAAAGGGGTGAGGTTTAAGGGGGGGCATGACCTAAATAATCGCCATGAATTGTATTCGAGCCAAAACGCCCAATTAATTGTGATTTTGATTTAAGTCATAATCATCCATATCTAAGTATATATTACCTTGCCAAGCAAAACCACCAATTTTGGCCGACAGTCTAATCTGAATGATGCCCTCCTGATGACAGGGGAGATGAGGATCGGGCAACTGGATTTCAACTACCCAGCTCTTTGTTCTCTGGGAGATAAACCAATCAGATTTCTCTGGAGGTGGGGTATAATTTTTTGTGCCAATTGTGTTCGTTTACAATGGAATTTGTTGTGTACAGATGTTTGGGTGGTTCCTAAGAGTCATCCCCCCTAGAAGGCCCAAGGAGCTTCATTTCCCAACTTATACCAGAAAACAGTAGTGTAATCTTGCAAAAGAAAGAAAAGTATGAAGTATATTCGGGATACTGTATATACTCAAGTATAAGCCGACTTTTTCAGCACATTGTTCATGCTAAAAAAGCTCTCCTCGGCTTATACACGAGCTACTGCTCTGTGATTGGCTTGTCATGAGGTCACGCGACTGTGATGTCATCAAAGGTCCTGTAGCCACTGGTATGTAACATCTGCAGATAAGGTTGAGTCTAAATCCTAGTAGCTCCGCCCACACCAGAGTCCAATCACATGGTCATGACATGACGTCATCAGAGGTCCTTTAGCACACTAGGATTTAGCATCTCCCCTGCAGATGAGTGGCCAGGATTCATTGTGTCTTAAGGAAGATGAATGTAGTATGGAGGAGAGGAAGCTCCAGTAATGTGACACACAGGGACCTTCCTTTAGTTACTCTGCCTATTAATGTCAGGTATTTGGGGTTATTAATTTAGTTTCAGTAACTCCATGTGCCTCACATTAATAACAGTTAACCCCATCATGTCCCTCATATTAACCCGTGTGCCCCATATAAGGCTTACTAATATGTGAGACACATGAGGGGACTAATGAAGGACCTTAATTATGAAGATACCTAATTATTACCTCCATATGTCCCACACAGGGCACACAGGGGGTTAATGTGAGGGACATGATGGGGTTAACTGCTATTACTATGATCCCCATGGAGTTACTAAGCTGCAGTGCACATGACCAGGCTTTTTATGTGCAATGGTGGATTTTTCCCCCTCGGCTTATACTCGAGTCAATAAGTTTTCCCAGTTTTTGGTGGTAAAATTAGGGGTCTCTGCTTATATTCGGGTCGGCTTATACTCGAGTATATGCGGTAATTAAAGTCACTATCTTGCTGCTGTTTTCTGTATCAATATTTGTAAGCCAGGATTGGTTGCGGAAAAAAAGTAAAAAATAGTGGACAAATCTTTTTGTTCTACTTCCCTCTGTGTAGATGCCACTGCTAGTTTTGGCTTACAAATACAGGCCAAAATACTGGTGTGTGCATGAAGCCAGAGAGACACATTAGCAAGGGTTTATCACCTAATAAACACTCTCATGATGACCACATGCCCCTCTCTAAGGGATAAAAACCACATACAAAAACAATCTGTAAAACAAACCGTCACACACAGGTTATGTATCTTCAAGATCACGGTTTACAAAGGAATAACAACAAGGGTAGACGATAACATATTTATACAGCCAATCTCGCCCTACCTGTTCTGTGCTGCAAAACAAACAGAATTATCTCACAGGTACCAAGTACACAAAAACATTAGGGCAGATTTACCGAGGTATATAATGGCTTGAAGAATATGGAGACAGGCTATGCCATACCTATGACTTTTCCCTGTACATATGTGAAAAAGTATATGATAGGGTCTTAAAACTGCACTACAGTTTTTTCACCAGCGCCTGTCGCAAAGTCTGCAGAATTGGTGTTAGCTAGAATCCTATCCACAGCGTTCATGCTATACGGGGCCCTGGCCTTAGCATTGTGCATTTTCTGCAGGTCCCCTCTCTATAATTCTTGGCTGTTCTTGAGCTAGTAGATAGAGACTAGCTGCTATGATGTCTCAAGAAAACAGGAGACTGTCCTCCCTACAAACCAGTTACAATATAAGATGATATTTGGCAGCACACCAGTCAGGGTGACCCACATAGATCTGATATTTGTGACCTATCTTGAGGATAAGTCATCAATATTTTTAGCCAGGACAATCTCTTTAATGATTATTCAACAGGGGATGTTCCATAAATAACACATATACCCGGCGGGGGTCACCTGACAGACTGTGACCCTACGTGGACATACCGAAATAGCTGAAATAACTGCACAGAAAAGCTTTCTGACCTACACCCTGACCACACATACATGACCTGCAGAGTTACATGTGATAGTTCATATTCCCTTTACAGTCAGTTTACATAACTGCATATGAAGTCAACCCCGGTCATCTGGTTTCTAGGCGTTCCCCAAACTAATCCAGGCATTGTCCAGCTCTGTGATTATAGAGATTATACAGTAGGGATCCATAAGGGCAATCCCCAATGAATAACTGCAATTAGTTCTGATGGTCAAATCCTCGTTTTACTTGAAATGAAATACAATGTAAATTCTAATGAGCTAAGCATGGCCCCCATGGGAAATAAGTGACAAGAGACACTTTATTCCATGATAAAAAAAAATGATAAGTTTTATGTATACTAAAGGACGCAGGAAGAGAACCGCAATTCTTTCTGCAACAAAAAAAGACCCAAGCTCCTCTAAGTGCACCGTGAATGGAGTGGTGGGTGCACACGTTAACTTCTATGGGATCGTTGCAACAGGAACCAGAGAGCCCCGTAGAAGTAAACAGAGCAGTGGTCACACATGTGCAACACCACTCAATTCACATGAAGCACTGTCGGGTCAATTTAGGACACACAGTCCTTATAGACCAGGGATTTAGTGTCTCAAATCTCACTGTTTTAAAGCTATCCATGCACTCATTTAAAAACAAGAAAAAAAAACAACTTTATATTTACATAGAAGTTAAGTCTCATCGTACTCACCTGTGGGGCTTCAGTGAAGCAGAGGGCATACAACCTGGCTTCAGTGCATGCGCGCTGGAGGTACGGTGCATATACTGGAAGTACGGTGCATGCGCTGAAGGTACGGTGCATGTACACTGAACCCAAAGTGTATTCCTCTGGCATCAGTGAAGAACTTGCACTGGAATGAGGAGTACCGCAGCAGGTCAAGCATAAAGGGTTTTTATCCCTATTTTTTTGTGTAGGCGCTTATGGCTTTACACCAAGGCGTTTAGGGGCACTAAACCACCAGTCCATGAGGACCTGTGAATGGTATAGTATTCCAAATCACCCTGGCAGGTTCCCTTAAAATTTAAGATTTCCATCCTCAGGATCGTCTCATGTCCCAGTGCTTCCATCCCCAGTGATCAGACACATATTCCCTATCCTGTGGCTAGGACAACTATCCAATTGTCAGTCTATTCATACAATACAGAGGAATGAAGATGCTCCAGAATTGTTGGAGAATGGGGAGTACAATTACTTACTAAAATAGACATCTCAGGAATAGTGACAGGTCCTCTGTAAGGCTCTCATAGCTAAGCCATGATAAAGTCTATCAACCAAATCCCAAAGGATCCGATTAACTTGTAATTCTGTCAGGTTTCCTGTACTTTTGTAGCACTCGAAAAGCAAAATCCACCGGTGTAAACAAAAACCTACTCATCACTTAGAATAGATTTCTACTAGAAATAGAACAAGGACGTCGTTTTGCTAAATGCTTTATTATCATGACACTTAACACAAGGCCACTAGGAAGAAAAAGTGCAAAAGTGTGCTGTGCGTGACACAGAGATACAGATTACTGCCAGTGTAGGAACACCTTCATAGTATATAGCAAGTAATGCAGCCTTCATGGTCCTTACAGGTCTCATGTCAAGCACAGAAATGACAAATTTGTACTCTGTGCCATGAGCCAAGCAGGGCTGCCTGCAGGTCATAATTCTAATCCATTGTATATTATCAGTGGAGATTGTGTACAGGTCACATGCTGACACTGTACAAGCAAACAGGCCACAAAGATAACACTCACAAACATGTGCCAATAGGAAGTGTGAATGTTCTTCTAAGGCTACGTTCACATCTGGGTTGGAGTCTCCGCCACAGATTCCTGCCTAAAATCGTCAGAGAGAAAACTCCTGCAAAGAATATACTTCTCTATGGCAGGGGTCGGCAATCTTCAGCACTCCAGCTGTTGTAAAACTACAACTCCCAGCATGCATACTTGCTCTGCTGTTTTTGGAAGTGACTGAAGCATGATGGGAGTTGTAGTTTCACAGCAGCTGGAGAGCCGAAGGTTGCTGACCCCTGGTCTATGGGGTCCACAGGTAATCTCTTCCTGAGCGGACAGGTTCTCCCTCTTTCACATTCCCTTGCGGACCTGAATGCGAGTGTAAACCGAAAACTAAGGATAAATTATTAGTACTTTATACCAGGGCTATGGAGTCAGAGTCATGGAGTTGGTTCAGTGCCAATGCTACGTACATGTAAAAACTACACCAACCACATGCACACGCCTCATAGTCAGTGGAGACCTCGTAGGAAGAATCAGAAGTGAAGCATTGTACACATTCACGCCGTCACGTCTCATAGGGGCTGTCCTAGAGTCCAGCCATTTTTAGGTCACCGATACTCTGACGCCTCTGATTACAGTTATCTGATCGACAGCAATTTTTGTGTTCAACAACTTACTATTTTTACACCTCTTCTATCAGAAAGATGTGAAAACAACCGCGCGCGCTACCTTGTCTGTTCCCCAAAAAGATTAAGTTATCTCAGAGGTGAGACTCACACCAATCCTTTGGCTATTCCTTAAATGATTTTCATGTAAGAACACCCTTTAAAGGGGTATTCCCACGTCGCATACTCACCAGTCTTCACTGCTGTAAAATCTTCTTTCTTCCAGGTTTCTTGCATCATTTGGTGGGTGGGGTTTCACATGCAACCTGCCGTTTAGCTCTGCCCCCAAATTAGCGTGTAGCTCCGCCCACCCATATTGGACTATGAAGTACAGGCAGCAGCAACTCTGTGTTACATACAGAGACTGCCTGTCTCTGCCATAATGAACACAATTGAATTAGTTAGCCTGATAACTGGGAGAACAGAAGAAATGAAAGCAGCTCCTCTCCCCTATCTGAGAGCAGGGACCTAGGTCACGTGGTGTAGACACAGGAATAGCTAGATACACAGGCTCGCTCCCTGCACTTAGCCCCTCCTCCCTCCCCTTGAGAGCAGCAGATACATCATTTGACTCATGAGCAGCTAAGTCAGGGCTGTGGCCACAAAAAAAGTGAATAAATTAAGATAGTGGACAAACAAAGCAGTTTTGCTGAAGCAATGTATTTAGGAAAAGTCTTACATCCACCTTAACAAGCAGTATAGATAGGATCCTTGTGATGGGACAACCCCTTTAAGGATTGCGTATCACTTGTTATTATGCAGCTAAAACCACATAACAGGTATTCTATTCTCTAGCTGGCGAGTGGGTATAACGTACCTGGCGTTTCCAAGAACAAACATTTCCAAGTACAAATGTCAATTTCTTGGAATTGTCGCAAGGAAACGAGACACTTAACAGCTCTGTGTGTTATTTGCTGGACACAGTGGATAAAGTGTTTATGGAACTTCTGTGTACACAGACGCCAGGGACCTAATGCCAGAATGGATTTTATATGTTTAAGGAATACCTTAATAACATGGGAGGGGTCGCACACTGCGCCTCTCTGTAAACATGTTTGTTGCACATTGCATGGAGGAATTACAGGAATGGTAAGAGTCATTCAGGCACATTGTATACACACACATCAGCAAAAGGCATACAATGCAAGCAAAGCAGCTGCATGCCAATTTGTATTAGTGCAATAAAATGTGGCGGAAAATGCCTGGGTTTTCAGCATTGAGAATAGATGCACCAGAGATCTTAAGGACTTGCATAAAAAAAAAACAAAAAAACGGAACGCCTCATTTTCTAATAGATACTTTGTAACATCTCCGAGTATCATCCATCAAACTCTGTCCATGTGTTGGCCGTATTTACTGACCTGAACACTATACTGGGAGACGGACTCCTAGCGTTAGAATTTTCTATGATTCAAAGTGGCCAAATTTTGGCAGCAACTAAGCCAATAAGTGGTGTAAAGTTAGACTAGGCTAAAACTGTGCCTGGTTTTTCAAATAGTATCAGACACACTGAGAAACTGGCGCAGTTTATGACTGTCTAGGCTAAGTTTGCATTGTCTAAAACTTAAACTAATCCGGTCCTTCTGCCCCATTGTCTGCAGGTCTAACAAGGCAAAGAATACATTCAGCCAACAGCTACGTCTCCCAAGCCACCACACAAATAGACATTTGGCTCGGCCTAGCAATATTTGCAGATTTTTGTGATTTTCCTGGCACTCACGTCATGGTTTAAAGAAACAGAGGAGGGTTGAGTGCTTATGGACTACGAGAAGATTCCCTACATTTACTTAAGGGGTTATCCAGGTCTTATTAATTGATGGCTTATCCATAAAACAGGTCATCAATTAAGGATTAGCAGTGGTCCGATGAAATGTTAGAAGAAGCTGCAGCCTCATGATAGGGCTGTACTTGGTATCGTAGCTCATCCCGGTCACTTGAATGGGACTGAACTGCAATCCGGAGACCTGTAACTAATGAACGTAACATCACATCATCATAAAGCCTCCCATTGATTTCAATGTGTAGCGCGCATAAGTCGGCACCCATTGAAGTCAATCGGATATGTTTTGAAGTGCCGCGCTCTGACACGTGTTTACGTGTCTAAATGAGCGTTACGTTACTCCGTGGGAACGGGGCCTTACTCAAGCGGTGGTTCCACTTCAAACAGCTGTTCTGTAGGGGTTGGACCCCAACGGACCCATTTAACGCTTGAGCCAAACATTTAGAGCAGGGATAGGGAACCTTCGGCTCTCCAGCTGCTGTGAAACTATAACTCCCAGCATGCTCCATTCACATCCATGGGAGTTCCAAGAACAGAAGAGCCAGTATGCATGCTGGGAATTGTAGTTTTGCAACAGCTGGAGAGCCATACGTTCCCCACCCCTGATTTAGAGCATGTTACTCCAGTGCACTTCATACCAAGACTGGCATATTAAACGCCAGTCTTAATTGGTAGTGAACTACAGCCTTGCCATGTGACCAACACATGAGAAGACTTGCTGAAAAGGAAGCAGCCATATTTTCTAGTTCTGCACATCCTCATTAAAGGGCGCCTATCACTAGTCACACAGTGCATTGAAGGGGATATTATGCAGAGCACCATCATACTTTTAGAAAGTCCAAGCACCATTTTCTTAAGAAAGAAGTAATTGAAATAAGCAAACGAGGCTGAAGTGCAATGGGGTGAACCCTGAATACAGAGCCCTTGTAGGCTCGGGCACACTCGCATTGCACTTCTTCCTAATTTGCTCATTTCTAGAAACTTTTTGTTCAAAGGACATTGTACTTTCATTGGGCCACCTAACTATCTTAAAGGAGTTGTCCCATCTCAAGGATCCTATCTATACTGGCGGCTTATGTAAATTGAAGACTTTTCTACATATATTGCTTTAGAAATACTGCTTTATTAGCCTGCAACGTGACCTTATTCCTTCCATTGTTTACACAGCGTTGCTATATCCACGGACCTGGGAGAGAGGACAAGTGACATCACTTCCTAAGTACTGGCAGGACAATACTTCAGCTAAATGCAATTTGCTGATAAAGCTGAGTCTTTTATCTCTCTATGTAAACACACAGATAACATGGAGTCCATTCTGTACAACAATGTGCATATTTGCTGTGATTAAGTGTTCTGTGTCCCATTAAGGGGAGGAGAAATACAGAGAGTGAGAAGCAGACAATGCATACAGCCTGGCTGAGATAAGAGAACCCCTTTAAGCAAAGATGGTGCTCAGCATAATGGCGGCTACAATGCGCTGTGGCTGGTTTGATATGGCATTTCCTGGTCACAGACTCCTTTTAATTTTCAGTATTTACTTTGGACAATTAACGCTCCAGTCCCTTGGAAACAATGGAACCAGAATAACTAGCTCCCATTGTCTTCATTGTTCCGTATGCTAAATTGTGCAATTTCTTCCTTACAACTCTCAAGTTCGCTTCTTTCCCACTGAATTTTGCAGCGTCCGTTTTTGCATTTATCGGCTCCGCTAATTTGGAGGTCAAAAAAGTGTCTTGTCAGGCTGCTCGATTTCACATAGACAAACCCTCCCAATGTGTACCCCGGGCAGACACGGCAAAACACGGTGTGAATGCATCGGGACTCAAGTGGATGGTCCCTAAGACAAGCCTGTGACGTGAGCCTTTTACACAAGAGGAGTCTTCCTGTAGCCACTTCATTGCAAGTATTCAGAGGAAGACCAAGCAAACAAGACAAGTGGCAACCTGGACAATATTAGTGGAACGGTAAGGCAAGAGGACAACAGAGCCTAAATTCTGCAAAGATATGTGAGACTAGTTCTATAGACACTGTCTAATATGTTTAGCAAGGCATTAAAGGAAATCTCTGTATACAGGACCTGCTGCTCCGTATGTGACGCCATGGTCGTTCATCACACACAAAGCTGCCTCTTCTGATCCCTGCAATACATCTCTGGTGCTTAAGTGCAGCCCTGGCTAGAAGATGTCGCCTTGTGTGCGTTTTACAGAAGGTCCCCATAGAGATGAAAAGGGATCTGTATAGTCAATATATATCAAAATGACTGGGATACCTGCAATAGCTCAGGACATGATCATGTAGTCACTGCCGCCCTTAAACAATGGGTGAGATAACCGTTACAAAAAGGGAATTCTCCTCCCGAACAGATAACCCATAATTACTACTTGGAAAATTCCAGAAACTTGTCATCTTAAAGCTATGAAATTGATCACTGTTCAACATGACAGTCAAGTTAATTAAAATGCTAAATAAATAGTGTAATTAACACCTTTATAACCTAGTACGGAGCCCATCCCAGACACATGGGGAAACCAAAAGCAAATTAAAGGGCCGTCTTATGAAAAATAATAAATATGTATTACACACAAATTCTTATTATGTTATTATATAACATTATATGGTTGTGCAGTCCCGCCAAAATAAGCATATTCAGCCGTTATTAATCTAATGGCCTTTGTTGGCCCTACAGACTGTATGGCCTATACAGTACATGGCGTGCACACAGCGGTATAGTACAGTACTGGGAACGCTCCATATGCGGCTATATGGTACACATCACATTATATTACTGCAATTATTTGCATATCTACATAAAAGTACCCAATATAATACTGTACATTTTTTCCGAGTTGGCATAAGACATACAGTGTGACCCCATAGATTTGTATAGAGCCATAATATGAGGCCTTGCATGGCTGACCATCCTACTTAAATGAGAAATGGAGAAAACAACAACGTCATGGCTTCCCCCATGACCCACAAGGACTCAGGGATGTCCAATGACCTTTAGTTAAAGGAGTATTCTAGGCTAAAAATATAGATGTCCTTTACTGTGGACAGGTCATAAATATAAGATCTGTGGGGGTACAACACCTGGCACCCTTATAGATCAACTGTTCTCAGCAGCTGATACACAGAAAATTATGTTGCTGTGCAACGACCAGACCAGGGTACCGCAGATCAGCTCCCATTCAATAAATGGGTACCTAGCTGCGGGTACTCCGGTTCAGGCACTACACAGGGAAACATAGCTAATCCATAGGGGTGCCAGGTTTCGGACTGACTAATTATTAGGATAGGACATTAATATTTTAAACCCAGAAACAAGTAGGAATACTTGATTCTGGGTTTAAATTATAATATATATATATATATATATATATATATATATATATATATATATATATATACACATATACACTCACCGGCCACTTTATTAGGTACACCTGTCCAACTGCTCGTTAACACTTAATTTCTAATCAGCCAATCACATGGCGGCAACTCAGTGCATCATTTAGGCATGTAGACATGGTCAAGACAATCTCCTGCAGTTCAAACCGAGCATCAGTATGGGGGGGAAGAAAGGTGATTTGAGTGCCTTTGAACGTGGCATGGTTGTTGGTGCCAGAAGGGCTGGTCTGAGTATTTCAGAAACTGCTGATCTACTGGGATTTTCATGCACAACCATCTCTAGGGTTTACAGAGAATGGTCCGAAAAAGAAAAAACATCCAGTGAGCGGCAGTTCTGTGGGCGGAAATGCGTTGTTGATGCCAGAGGTCAGAGGAGAATGGCCAGACTGGTTCGAGCTGATAGAAAGGCAACAGTGACTCAAATAGCCACCCGTTACAACCAAGGTAGCCAGAAGAGCATCTCTGAACGCACAGTACGTCGAACTTTGAGGCAGATGGGCTACAGCAGCAGAAGACCACACCGGGTGCCACTCCTTTCAGCTAAGAACAGGAAACTGAGGCTACAATTTGCACAAGCTCATCGAAATTGGACAATTGAAGATTGGAAAAACGTTGCCTGGTCTGATGAGTCTCGATTTCTGCTGCGACATTCGAATGGTAGGGTCAGAATTTGGCGTCAACAACATGAAAGCATGGATCCATCCTGCCTTGTATCGGTAACGGTTCAGGCTGGTGGTGGTGGTGTCATGGTGTGGGGAATATTTTCTTGGCACTCTTTGGGCCCCTTGGTACCAATTGAGCATCGTTGCAACGCCAAAGCCTACATGAGTATTGTTGCTGACCATGTCCATCCCTTTATGACCACAATGTACCCAACATCTGATGGCTACTTTCAGCAGGATAATGCAATGCCATGTCATAAAGCTGGAATCATCTCAGACTGGTTTCTTGAACATGACAATGAGTTCACTGTACTCCAATGGCCTCCACAGTCACCAGATCTCAATCCAATAGAGCATCTTTGGGATGTGGTGGAACGGGAGATTCGCATCATGGATGTGCAGCCGACAAATCTGCGGCAACTGTGTGATGCCATCATGTCAATATGGACCAAAATCTCTGAGGAATGCTTCCAGCACCTTGTTGAATCTATGCCACGAAGAATTGAGGCAGTTCTGAAGGCAAAAGGGGGTCCAACCCGTTACTAGCATGGTGTACCTAATAAAGTGGCCGGTGAGTATGAGTATATATATATATATATATATATATATATATATATATATATATATATATATATATATATATATATATTTAATATTATTGTATTTAATATATATATATATATATATATATATATATATATATATATATATATATTTTACTATTTTTTTTTTTATTATTGTATTTATATATATATATATATATATATATATATACTTATATTTATTTTTTTGTGGTCCAAAATACGTGGCCAGTGCTCACCTCACCATGCCAAACCCGTTGCCCACAAACGCCGTATTTTCAAGCTTCCTTGGTTTCCATGTTAGACTCACTGCACCCTTCACTATACATACACTTTGGTTTCTAAGTTTATGTCAAATACTTCACATTCTATCACGCTCCTGAAAATTCTGCTTACGTATTCGCAAAACTATTTTTTTTTTCAATCAAGGACTTTGAAACTTCTAGCAAATAGAATGTGCAATGCCCTAAATATATTCTCAACAGTGAAAAAAATCTTCGATTTCCTGAATCATCAGAAAGAGAGAGATGAATAAAGATAAAACAACAGATTACATAAATAAGCAAGCCGCCTTTGCAGATTTGAAGAATCTTCCGCTAGCGAGGAATACAAGGTGTCTGTAGGGTTTACTTACGTTCCAGCCATGGAAGTTACGTTTCACACTGCATTAAAAGTTCCCTAATTTCTGGAGTCAGTTGATTCATAGCCTTGGCAGCTTCTGCAATAGCTTTCCGGTAGACCCCTTTCTTCTTCCGATTGAACCTCAGTTTGAAAAATTCCGAGAAAGAAGAAAGTTTTGAAACAGATAAACTAGAGGTGGTTGGAGAACCAAACCACGAGACTGTAGCCTCTTGCCAAGAAGGATCGCCATTTTCCTTTTGGTTCACATTAATACTTAGAATACGTGCGGGCCACCATGGAAAACCATGGACTTTCCCCCACACTATATCCCCCACTGAAATAGTCTTTCCTTCTACAGTGATGCAATTCGAGACGCTCTTAGAATGCAGTCTAACCGTAAGCGGTGGCACAGTTTTTGGTTCGTCTTTAGAAGAGGACACTGAAATATCATCACCGGGGATAAGATCACAAAAATCCATCCTGTTCAACTCCAAGCAAGAAGATTTGGACTCTTCCAAACTATCGTTACTGCACAAGGACGCACTAGAAGAATCGGCTTTTCTTTTGCGGTAACTGCCCAGGAGATTTAAGTTGTGTCCCTCTTGGGTGTGCGGAAATCCTTTAAAGTCATCATCTTCTCCTGAGCTTCCCAAGGAGACATCATGGTAGCTTCTTTCGGCAGCATCGTCCATATAAAAAGCAGAGGAATCTGTCTCCGATTCCCTGCTGCTCTGAAGCACATTTATCTCATCTATTAGCTCAGATTTATAGATCGAAACACTCTGTCCATCGCTAATCCTTTGGGGCTTTAGTCTGATTTTGGGAGGGGGAACATCTACATTGGAATGCAAAGGCTTAGTTAGCTTTAACTTTGGAATGGAAGCCACCTGACTATTCGTCGATCTGTCCATCAAACGTTTCGGTGTTTGACAACTGTCTGCATCCTTCGACATCTCATGGTCCCCACTTCCATTTTCTTGAGTTTTATTTGGACAAAAAGGCTCAACGGAGCCGTGTACACGTGAAGGAATCTTCACTACCTCCCCTTTACCTTGCGGCGTGCTATAAGAGATCTTAATGACCGGACTCCTATGCACCAAGTCTTTAGTAGGACTTTTATGTACAAAGTCTCTAGAGGCACTGTTTTCCTCCCTCCTCTCCTTCCCGATCTTCTTCTCCTCAGGATCCGATTCCACCTTTTGACGTTCTTTCTCCTCACCGTGAAGCCTCCTACTACTTCGAAGGTTTTGTTTCTCTTTAGGAGTCTCCTCTGTATTTAATGTATTTTTGCATTTCTCACAAAGGACCTGCCTAGGCCGTAGTCTTATCGTACTCATTATGAGCCGACCGGGGTCTCTGTTTCTTGACATTCGCCTTTTTGTCCTTTTGATATTGCGAGGAGGGGGCTGAGGTACCCACTGATTATAAGAGTGCCTCAGCCATAGAGGAGGGGGGAAAGGAGCACCTTCAAAGTACGGAGGATAAGGTGGCGCGGTCCCAGGAGGCGGAAGGATCGGAGGAACTTGATCAGTGATACTTGTTACAGGGAGACCAGTGTCTTGAGTAGGCGTTTCAGATACAGGGTGTGAAAAATTGGCATCTCCAAGAATACTGTTACAGGAACTATTGCACGGTGGGTCATCGTCTTTTGGAACTGAAGCTGGTGGCACACAGAACAAACCAGACCTAGCGGGGCAAACAAACAAAAACATTGTGATTTATCGAGCGAGACAAGTTTTGAATAACATTTTTTGTCTTACCAGTGTACATAATTTAATATATCCACATCTAAAATAGAATATTGCTGTGGTATTTGAAAGAAACCAGTCGTACAATGCCGATTCATCAAGCCAAGGTTTGTTTAGTTACATTTCCAGGGATTTTTTTTGCACTTGCAAAAAGTTGTTTGTGCAAACGCGGAGACCTGATAAAATCATCTCAGCCCTTTGTCTTACTTGACATGGGCATGAAAGAAAGAGCAGATTATATACACTCTTCACAATACACATTAGCCAGGTTTTTAATACAATTCATTAAAACTACAGAATAGGAGAAAAAAAAAAAAATAAAAACACCAGTATTGTCTTTTGGGGTTTCAACTTTACTGTGAGATAGTAGGAATAAGAGGATTTTCACTATCCCCTACACTTGAATGAACGGCCAGTATATTATCCACAATTACGGATTCCTAATGCAGACAATACGAGCCCATTCTTTTCTATGTAGTTTTTGTGGCTGCGTATTTGGGCAGTAGGAAAGAGCTGCAGAATACGGAGCATGTCCTATACCGATGCAACTCTTTTTCACGGCCCAGACACACGGTCACAAAAACTCCATAGAAAAGATAGGGCTTGTATCGTCTGTGTTGTGGACCCGTCATTGCAGATCATATATGGAAATAAACGACGTTTATGTGCATGAGGCCTACGTCCTTTCTGACAAACCTGCATGGTTTAGGTCAGGAGGGGGTTAAACGTCTAGGATGGCTCCTGCCATATATATCCCCCCACCCTACCAATTACAGTATGATGCGAGTATGCAAAAATGTTGCAATAAATGTAGCGTGACATTCTTGACGAGTTACCCACACCGATTCTCACTAACAAGACTATTTGCCCATAACGGATGATCTGTTCACATACTGTCCCATTCCTTTCTATGGTCTCATACACATGACAGCCTTTTTTTTACTGTTCTTTCTAAGGCCCGGTTCACATCTGTGTTTAGTATTCCGCATAGGGATCCCCTGAACGGAAAACTGAACGGACTGACAAGTGGTGAGCAATGAAAGCACACGGTCCCCATAGACTAAAATGGGGTCCATGTGTTTTCCACATGAGTCATATGGAGAGGAAAGTAGATCGTGAAGTACTTTTCTCTCCGCATGCGGACAGCGCATGGAAAACACATGGACCCTATTATAGTCTATGGGGTCTGTGTGCTTTCATAAGCTCACCACTTGTCAATGCGTTCCGCCTGAATGGAATACCAAACGCACATGTGAATCGGGCCTAAGGGCGCCGTGAGCCCACACACCAAATTGAGTCCTATTCTTGTCTAGGCTCATTCATTGAATTGTATGGGTCTGTGAAGAACATGGCTGCCGTGTCCTGTCCACTCCGTATTTCATGGACCCGTATAGGGAACACGTGTGTGCATGTAGCCTAAAAGAGATAAGCATGGCAGAGATAAAAAGAATATTAGAAATGATACATTTCCCCCTTGTTGTTACACATCACTACAGGCTACAAAGTAACACCTGGGTGCAGAATTTACCATAAAAAATAAAAATGCAGCTTAAATCGTTAACTAACTAAAACCGCAGCAATACGCTGTGTGTGAATGCAGCCGTATGCCGTCTTCTGCCCAGCAGTGAAGGTAAATGGAGTGAACACAGAGAAGGACAGCAGATCATATGAAAGCAGCCTGCCACCCATCCCCCACGTCACCGTGCAAGGCTTACATTCATTAAAGCTGATTATATCCAAGGCCTTGCCAGCTGCTTTTTTTTATCTTCCTCTCTCCTGATCACCTCTCTAGATCACAGTAATGCCCACCCAAAGTTTTATGCCCAGCGTCTAATAAACATAAAAAGGTAGTCTACAGAAGTTGGCATAGTAAAACTAAACTGAAGACATCTGACATATGCCTTCAGCAATCCGTCTATTGTCCGGACAGCTCCTTCATACCCTATATGGCAATGTATTACACACATATCCTAAGTATTATGTCTGTAAGAAATACGCATTTATCTCTGCTGCCTTATATAGCACCATGCCATTGGTAGGCTCAAGCTGATCTCTCTCCAAAAAACACTGCAAGTCGTCTCCCCCTTCTCCGCCATGTCTGGACCAAATCTGGAAGACAATCCACCTTTTCAATTAGCGACAACGATTTATACTGTACATGTTGGAAGTCTCTGTACAATTACATGTTCCTTTTGCCATGTTATTAGAACATCACACACATGGTCGGAGGCCGGGCAGCTGTCCCAGGAACCATCTGCCTATCCATGGCCCACACCACTCCGTGTACTTATCTGGAGAGGGGTAATTGCTCTGACCATTTAGATCACCCCAGGAGTGGATTTGAATAAAGCTGGCCCTATGAATGAAGAGGACATAGGGGGCGCTCTGCTCCCCCCTAACAAAGTGCAGCTCTCACCATGTATTACAGTATTGCTCCTGCAATAAAACCCTTTGTTCCAAAGGGAAACCCACAGTGACTAAGGTGTCTGATTCACGCTCACAGATCGATGGGGGTGGGGGTAAGGTAAAAAAACAAAGGCCCAGATATACTAGTCATTAGACAGCCAAAAGATAGGCCTTCTGAAAATGTGCCACAGTGGCTTATACTGACTTTAGACTGTCTATGGGAAGAATATGCAAATCTGCCTTCCCTGATGTAATTAGGAAGACAGCTGCTGCCTCAGTATTGCAAACCAATAGAGGGCGCTCACTGGAATGTGCAAGCCTGTCTTATGACAGGATTCCAGTAAAATAACCCTATAATGGCTGCTCCCTTTAGCATCATGCCTGACCTTCCAAGAGGCCTTTGTTTTGCAATGACGCTGGGATTATTACCAGGTACAGTCTCTCAATCGAGGACAGCTGTTACGATGTACTTGGATCTCTTCAGCCCGATGTAGACTGTCTAGTCTGAATGGGACTGGCACCAGACCCCAGATAGGTAGGGTAAGGTCACCCGAATACAATGGAGATTTCCACTTGTGAATCGCTGCCTCTGTTACCGAGATAATGATGGTTTTGTTAATATACAAATGAGCTCTATGGAGCAACAAGGAAGTTACCGCGTAGTACTTTGGAGCAATAGCAACATCCTCATTGCTTTAAAAAGTTCATTTGTATATGGACAAAAACAGCCGAGGCAGCGATTCACAAAAGGATGGGGGGCAACATTTGCTTCAGGTGACCCTAACCTATCTAACTGCTGGGATCTAGTGACAGACTCCCTATAAGCAGGACTGTAGGGTCAGAACCAGTTCTGAGCAGAGTTTAAGTTAAAAAAATTAATTTCCAATTCAGACTTCAATTATTATTTTTAATTATGTTATACAATTTGTAACAGTGAATAATTAATTTTCTATATAGTAATGTAATGTAGTACCTGTGCCTGGTGCAGTCAATCCTTATTTACTCTATCCACATTTTATCCTAGAGAAAAGTGACAGAGGTGTGTGACCGATGTGCAGGTCAGCGGGGCAACGTGCCACCGATGTGCAGGTCAGCGGGGCAACGTGCCACCGATGTGCAGGTCAGCGGGGCAACGTGCCACCGATGTGCAGGTCAGCGGGGCAACGTGCCACCGATGTGCAGGTCAGCGGGGTAACGTGCCACCGATGTGCAGGTCAGCGGGGTAACGTGCCACCGATGTGCTGCTCAGTGGGGCAACGTGCGGCCTATGTGCAGGTCAGTGGGGCAACGTGCGACCGATGTGCAGGTCAGTGGGGCAACGTGCGACCGATGTGCAGGTCAGTGGGGCAACGTGCGACCGATGTGCAGGTCAGTGGGGCAACGTGCGGCCGATGTGCAGGTCAGTGGGGTTATAGGCGTTTGGGGAGCTATAAAGGTCTATGTCCAGCCTTTTATAAGGGCAGAGGATAATTTCAAGAGCTTATTCCAGATCAGTGCCCAGTTATAAGGGTGTGTTTGCACATTCAAGTTTTTTGTTGCAGATTTTGAAGCTGAAACCATAACTGGACTGCAAAAAAAGAGAAGTGTCCTCTGTCCTTAAGGTGTCAAACAACCGGCCATGTGTGGGCTGAAGAGGATGACAGTGTAGGATTGGCCATGGCCGCTTTATTGGAACCCATTGCATTCTGGTGAGTTATGGTGCTGTTAGCTCCCGAATGGTCATATCGCTCCTGCCAGTAAGATATGATGTAGCGAGTGTTCAGAAGCTCACTGCATCCATATCTCACTAGTCTAGCAAATATGGCAAGTACATAGACTGTTTCCAGGCTGGGATTTGGCCATCTGTATGAAGCCCTGGATTTTATCTCCCATGATGATCCATACCTGGTTTTGGCATCAAAAACTGCATTAAAAAAAACCTGAATCTGGAAACACATCCTATAGATAACTCACACTTGGCAGCCACAGCGATGGGACGAAACTCTGTCCACGCAAAGTCACCAATGGCCACACAAAGTGGCATCAGCAGAAAGGTCTGACACCAGGACACACAATGATAAGATTTTTGAAGAGACCGCAGCCTCCACACGAGCACTATGGTTCCTTCACTGAAAACAGACATAATGCCATACATTGTGCCTGTGCTGGGTTTTATAGTTCAGCCATATATATCCCCCCCACCCTACCTATTCAGTATGATGGGATTGAGTATGGGGATAGGTCATCAGTATTAAATATGGATTTGGGACCGAAAGCAATTTAAGGCTAAGGCTCCACATAGTGAGATACAACAAAAAAGCACTGCGGGAAAAACTGTGACGGAAACGCATTGTGGTTTCTACCAAATGGCTTTTCACATAAAATCCACCAAGTTTTCTTCTACAGACTTTCAGCGTTTCCTTAAGTATAATCACAGTGAACTCCAAGAACGCAACAGTTTAGGAAATCGCAGCATTTCTGCTGCACGTATTTTCCTGCAATGTGTGGACAGGATTTGCTAGACTCCCATCCACTTTGCAGAGACTGTGATACACTGGGGTTTTTGCAGCGGCATTTACACCACGTGGGGCCCGGCCATATAGGCTAATGAGAACCGTAAATGAATGTGAACCGTTCCTGATCGTCGCCCATTCTAAGCATAGACGTATTTGTGATTGCTCTTCCCTAGACTCGCAATCACTGCCCATTTACACGTACAAGCGCCAGTCGTCACGCTATTCCTATTACCAAGCAGGAAATCTTCCAAGTGTCCTCACTGTATGGCAGTGACATTACATACTATACAGTCAGTACAGTCCTGGTTCACTAATCTGGGTTGGCAGAACTGTACAGTCAGACCACATCAATCTGCCAACACTCCCGTTTCTACGTTGGCTCTCTGGGCTCATTCACATGGTTGTATTGTACAGAGATGATATAGGACTTTTGTAGAGGTGCGCGAGGCCTCTATAATTTGATTCTTTCAGATTCCGGTCAAATCCATTCTAATTCTAGGTGAGACTCTCTCAATACAGTCTCCGAGGAGTCTGGATGGCCCCATGCCAATAGCCAGCAGCCTGTATAGTCATTTGAAGCTGGAGGTAATAAAAATGGCTTCCTTCTCATCTCCTCAGTCTAGGTTCAGTGACCAGAGATTACAGGAATGTTTAAGAATCACTGAAGATCTAACAAGGTAAAGGCAAAATGGCTTCTTTTGTTAAGTAGACACCCTGTGTTCCATGATTGTATTCCAAGGACAATGTGCAAATTTATCATCTGCTTATCTGTAATGGGGAGGGGGGCATAAACCACCGTCATGGACACCTACTGGAACACAAGTCATACATGAATACACAACAGATCCACAATTCCCTAATAGTGCGCCCATCTATAAACCAGGCATCAATCTGCAACATGCGCCCTGCCAGCTGATGGGAAATTTGATCAAATTTGCAGAATGGAAGCTTTAGGCAGCTGTAGGTAAACGACTAGAGGAGACCCATCCCAAATATAACCCCCACCAAACCAAACAAACAAACAATACTAAGGGTGGCTGCACATCTGCCTGTTTAATCCTGTCCTCTGTTCCTATGGATTAACAAAGCCAGATCCCAAGGGACCCTCACTGACTATAATGGGATCCGCTGGGTACATGTGGTTTCCTCTGTGATTTCCCAAACCAAGAAGTTGTGCTTTCAGGCCGTTTTTGGCCACGATTTTAGATGAAGTCTCCAACCAATATGTGAACGCACCTCAATGGAGTTACTGCAAATAAAAACTTATTAAAATCCACTGTGTGTAAATCCAGCCTCGGGGTATTTGCCCATGGGATTGAGACACTGGAGATTTTCCATATGCATTTTGCAGGCTGGAAATCTACAGTGTGCACAGGAGCAGGAAAGCGGGTGAGATTTTAACAACAGAACAATACAGAATCGGCATTATGTTGCAGATTTTAACAGCGTATTCCAACCTTAGGCCTGATTTACGTCTGCATTCAGAGAGTCCGCTTGGGGACCCCCGAACTGAATACCAAACACATCGACAAGCGGTGAGCAATGAAAGCACATGGATCCCATAGACTAGAATGAGGTCCGTGTGTTTTCTGCACGAGTCATGCGAAGAGAAAAGTAGTTCATGAATTACTTCCCTCTTCGCATGATTCGGGCGGACACCGCACAGAAAACACATGGATCCCATTATAGTCTATGGGGTTGTTAATGTGTTCAGTATTCCCTTTGGGGGGGTCCCCAAGCCGACTCTGCCAACTAAAACACTGAACGCACACGTGATCCAGGCCTTAGCTAAGCAGAATGAAATCTGCAGCAAATTCCACATGTAAACATATGGCTTTGGCAACAAATTTTGCAACAAGTTCCACTGCAAATCCACAATGGATATTTTGTTACATACATTTCACCGATGTGCTCAAATAAAGTAATTTCTCCAAGGGTATGTATATGGAGCACATTAACCTCAGCGGACCCGCCACTGCGCGATACAACAGCGGCAAAGTGGAGGAGACACATATAAACTCATCCGCTCTCTGCACACAAAACGGCAGCATGTGTCTATTCTAGCGCAGGTTTTCCAGCTGGCTGGGACTCCTATGATGCGACCAGAGATCACTGCGCCGCCCTGCGACTCCTTCACCAACGTAAGTGACCGTAACTTCTAGTTGCCAAAAGATTGAGCCCTGTTTTGGCAAGAGTCACAATGTGACCTATAGGAATTCCAAGGCCACGTGGCAATCTTTGGTTGTAGCCCCAGTCTTACGCCCGGGTTCTTATTGTACCCTTTACAGCACATAGTGTGAACAGCGACTACCCTTAAAATCTACCCCATTTTGGACTCATTTTTGCTGTGATGGAATTCTGGAACATCCAGTGTCGATTTCCTGCAACAAAATATCAGCAGTGGACACGTCCTGTGTGAACATACCCCAAAGAAAGCATCTAATGCCCAGATTATAATAGAAAGTGGCAGTGATCTATGTTGCAGGTATATCGTGTATTCTATGCGTAGAATCGATCAGAAAATCTGCCATAAAGTACACTACAATGCTAGTGAAGGGAGTTGTAGAAAACTCGTTCACACATGGTCTCTTAGGTCATGCCACAGACTTTCAAAGTCACAGCATGCCCTAGGTGTGACAATGTGCTGATAATTGTCACTGTGAAACACAAAATAGTAAAAAAAATTTTAAAAAAAAGTTCTTCAGAAATGCAGCAAACATTTGCAGCTGAGGATTGTCCCCTGCGAGACAATACAAAGACTCAGTAGCCCTCATACTTGACACCATTACAACTGTAGCAAAATGGCTGCCATTGTTGCACTAGAAGTGAGCATATATCTTCCCCAGAGGTGTGGGGGGTGCGGAGGTAGCAATGCCTACTGGGCCCTGCAGTATCGGGGGGGCGCTCTACCACATAGCACATGATCAGTGGGGGCCCCATTACAGATTTTACACATTACACCTCTGCCAGCAGCTGGCCTTTATAAGATCGGGGGCGAATCATGTCAACCCAACTACTCAGATCAAAGACATCCCGGAGAACTTGTGTCATCCTATCAGGACAAGGAAAAGCAGAATGACAACCAATATGGCCGCACTAATGACACCCAATCACCCAGCTTTCCCAGCATCCCAAATAGGGGAAACATGTGACAAAGCTGCTGAAGTAGGAGGCTGTGGGTGACAAGCCCTGTAAGGGAGTACTGGCAGCCATATTGGTGGTCACCCATCTCTCCAGGAATCAGATAGGAGTGCATGGAGTATAACCCTGTAGAAGTTGCAGAGGTCTGGCTATGTGTACACAGGTGTAGCTATGGCAGGCAGCAGCAGGCTACTCACTTCTTGCTGCAGTCCAGCAGGACGCCAGTATAGCTCCTCTCCCCGCAGCTCAGAGTCACCACCAGAGTGTCATTCACTATCTGCTCCAGCAGGACCGGTACCAGGGAGCCGACCCGCAGCTCCTGCCCGTCCTCGGCCTCCATGCTCCCTCCGGCTTCCGGATGCCAGCTCTGGCCCTCCCTCGTCCCCTATAGCCGAGGGCCTGCAGAGTGCACAGCAGCGCCCCCCTGCCCTCTTCCGTCTGACCTCCGGCTACACCAGCACCGCGGCCGCCTCCTCCTCCTCCTCCTCCTTCCCTGTCGCTGCTCTGGGATTGCGATGACGACACAACCGGGATTCCCCGCCCCCTCCACTTAGTCTCCACTTCTTCCTTCCCACTGGCTATTGTGACGTCACGCCGGGACAGCAGGCTTTGTGACGTCACAGCGGGGGAATCCTGTGTCGTGTGATCCATTGTAACATAAATGACAAGCTCTATTGTGTGGCTGCCAGTGTCCTGACACAAGTGGTTCTCTCATGTAGCCCTGGAAATCAGAGCTGTGTGTATGCATGTATATATATACTATATATATATATATATATATATATATATATATATATATATATATATATATATATATATATACTGTGTATATATACTGTATATATATACTGTATATTTGTGCGTGTGAGTATGATATATATCTCCACACGCACATATATATTTATACACACACACGTGTGTGGGTAAATATATATATACACACATATTCTCTCTCTCTCTCTATATATATATACACATATTCTCTCTCTCTCTCTCTCTCTCTATATATATATATATATATACACATATTCTCTCTCTCTCTCTATATATATACACATATTCTCTCTCTCTCTCTCTCTATATATACACATATTCTCTCTCTCTCTCTCTCTCTCTCTCTCTCTCTCTCTCTATATACACATATTCTCTCTCTCTCTCTATATATATATATACACACACACACACACACAGACGTTGACATATTGGAGGTTATTTTTGGTTTACCATTTTTTTCCTTTTAGCATGCACTTTTTTTTTTTTTTTTTTTGACACTTCCCTTTTATTATACTAAGGCTACGTTCACATTGGTGCCGGAGTTTCCATCACTGAGTCCACCTGACAATCAGCAGAGGGCAACTACCTGCACCGGCTTCAGTATGAAAACACCAGAGCCCATAATAGTCTGTAGGACTCTGCGTGTTATCGTGTCCATCCATTATACTGATCCTCCATTGGACTAGAACAACAGAGAGGTGACGCGAGTGTGAAGAGATAAATAAAATTTAATAATAATAATACATTTTATTTATATAGCGCTAACATATTCCGCAGCGCTGTACAATTTGTAGGATTTAAATACAGACAGAGAGATACATTACAAAGAAAGTCATTTCACACAATGGGACTGAGGGCCCTGCTCGCAAGAGCTTACAATCTATGAGGTAGAGGAGGTGACACAAGAGGTAGCAGGGGCGGCATTGCTTATACAGGGGTCAGACACTTCTGTAATAGAGGTGACTGTCATTAAACAAACAAGACTTTATGAGCCATCAACAGTCGTGTCCTGTAACATGTGGATGGAGCTTGGACCTATAAAGTTATCCTGAGATGACATCATATCATGTGGGGAAATGTGGGAGCGGGGACAGAGGAGGGTTAAGGGATTACGTTAGATATTGTGATAGGCTTGTCTGATAAGATGCGTCTTTAGTTTGTGTTTGAAACTGTAGAAATTGGGAGTTAATCTGATTGTCCGGGGTAGAGCATTCCAGAGAAGTGGTGCAGCTCGGGAGAAGTCTTGTATACGAGCGTGGGAGGTTCTGATAATAGAGGATGTAAGTGTTAGGTCATTGAGTGAGCGGAGAGCACGGGTTGGGCGGTAGACAGATGAGGGAGGAAATGTATGGAGGTGCGGCATTATGGAGAGCCTTGTGGAGGAGGGGGAGAACTTTATATTTTATTCTATGAATAGGCAGCCAATGTAGCGACTTGCACAGACCAGAGGCATCGCTGTAGCGTCTAGCCTGATAGATGAGCCTGGCCGCTGCATTCAGAATAGATTGTACAGGGGAGAGTTTAGTGAGGGGAAGACTGATTAGTAAGGAGTTACAGTAGTCAGGGCGAGAATGAATCAGAGAGAGTGAAAATTTATTATTATTATTAGATAATGTAAAAAAGATGCAATTGTGTGATATATTTTGCACAAATACATATAATGTATATCTTGTTTCCTGATCTGTTAGATATGTTGGGTTTTTTGCGCTGTAGGAAGAGCAGTTGCCCCTTTTTTTTTTGGACTTATTTTTACCCCATGATAAATCTTGAGCACATAATGTAAATGTAAAAAAAGGGGCGGAGTTATTCTCCGTTCACATCTGTGTCCGCTGCAGGACCAGAACAACAGAAAACCAGTCAGTATAATGACACACATAAACGGATCCCCAGGGACCCCATTACTGCAACAGCGTCCATTGGGTATCCTTTTTTTTTCTCCCCTGAAATCACAGGCCGAAAAAGTTTCTGCTGGATCTGCGCTGGACTGACACCCGGTTCACACATGAACGGAGCCTTAGCAGACTTGATAGATGACCCCGGGGGGGGGTATTTTGTGCATTTTTTTGCATTTGGGTCAGCATTTAGAAACCCCTGCTCCCTGCCCCACACCAAGTCCTGTTATTTATTTATTTTATAGAAAACCTCACCATCGTTCATACAACTCAGATTTTTGGTATAAGCAGGATTGAATTCTGCAGGAGAACGAGGAGTGCTGCAGGGTTAGTTTTTAGAAACATTGCTGATACCATTTTGTACGACCGTATTGTATGGGGCTGTGTTTGTGTACACCTGGGGAAATGTATGGGCACCAGGCACCTCCTAATATACCTACCTACCCCAATGAGAAGAACAGGCAGCTGGCTCACCACTATGCCAGGGCTCCTAGTTACTTACCAATATTTGCTGGTCACAGTTTTTGGGTGTAGAGAAACTTCACAGCTCGACAGTTGTTTTACAGTATGCTTTTACTGACAGCAGTAAAGGGGTTGTCCGGGAAAAAAATAAAAAATTCTGGAGACTAGGGGAAGGTAATAAACAAACATACTCACCTATCCCCAGTGTCCCATACTCCTGGAGCTTGTTTCAGCTGAAGTCCCCATCGCACATGTCCGCTGAGGCCAATCTGGAATGAACCCCAGACTTTCACTAGAATAAGCCCCGGTGCACCGCCAAACTGGACAGCTTGGGGCAACTAGGGAGAGGTGAGTATTTTATTTATTTTTTTTGACAGTCAGGGAAGGTGCAAAAAAGAAAAAAGAAAAACAGAGTATATCCTAGACAACCTCTAAGGCCGACACCTCACGTTGCAAGAATGTAGCTTTTTCGTTGCAGATTTTGAGTCAAAGCCAAGAATGGCTACAAAAGGAATAGGAAACATTATAAGAAGTTCTTATAGTTCTCCCTTCTGCTCAATCCTCTTGTGGCTTTGGCTCAAAAAACCGCAACAAAATCTGCAACATGAGACCGGAGCCTAAAGTCGCAGACCCACAGAAACACAACATTATTCCTGCTCGCACAGGGGATGCACCAAGCTCACAAGGACCCTTTCACTCAAAGTTGCCACTGTTTTATACTCCACTGGTTTTTGAGAAAAAGCTCAGGTTTTACTCCAGGCCTGACATAACTATTCCACTTGGACAAGGGACACGGGAAGCTACTGCTTGGAAAACCCCTTTAGGTTAAAGCCCAACATAGCGAAACACAGCAAAAAAACTGCAGAAAAATCCACAACGAAATTGCATTGAATTTCTTTCTGCAGCATTGTTTGCATTTCATCTGCAGATGAAATATCAGATTTAGATTTACCATATGATCTGATGAAAGATGACAAATCAGAAATGATGCAATCAATCAAAGGTTTTTACGAAACCTCACAATGCAAAAAAAAAAAACACATCAAATGACAATTTTTCTGATTTGAATATAGAACCTTGCTTGAGGAGGGGAAGCATAGTATTGTAGACGTCAGTGTAATATAACCCTATGGGAAAAAAACCGCCCAATATAGGTCATTATTACCTCAAACCTAGAATTGTTGGTGTTAAATTGACCCCATAGGGATACAGTATGATCTAATGCACTCACCTGCATGCAGTCACCATGGAGCCCTGGCCTAATGTTGTGTCACACAGCAGCAGGCATTGTATAGAGGTCATAGGATGGCACACCATGAAAGGGTTGTGGTCTTTGTACACTTTTTTATACCATGGTGCCGGATCGCTTCATTTCTGTCATTCTTCAATGGCACAAGAGGTATTGCAAAGCACCTGGTACTGGTTAGCCTCAGTACCAAGCAAGCCAAAGTGGTACTAGATGGTCACATACCCAAATATTGCTCTTCTGAAGGTTGACACTTAGACAAAAAACTACATGGAACCTGAAAACCCCTTGTGAAATAACTCCTTGCACATGATGATGGGCTAGTTCAGTGCGCTATGTAGGTTTTTCCCGTTTAGCACACTGTCTACATTCATTTCTGTCGGCCCATGCATATAACCATGTATTACACAGATCTGTATGTGGGCTGCTAGTCTGGGCTGCAAAACTCAGGACAGGTCCTATTCCTGCCTGGTTTTGTGGCCATGCACAGATGATATCCGTGTGCCGCACTTGTACCGAGCGTGTCATTCAATCACGGCTGGCAGCCCGCACACGGTAGTGTACAAGAGGCCTAATATAGTGGAGGTCACTGCAAAGGGAAACCGTGAAATTGTAGGGGGAGAAAAAGTGTTTGGAAATTGTTGCCAAATCCAACCTTCAAAATAAGTCTGTGACATGTCACTATATGGAGGGATGTAAGCAGAGATTAGCTGGGATATGTCATAGAACAATTACAGAAGGCAATGAAACGCAAGGGAATGAGCAGGAAATACATTGTGAGATAGCTGGAGGAAAGGGTGCGGTGAGGACAGTGAAAGCCGAGGAGCATTGGATCTGGAAGACAAAGGACTGTGCAACCAATAGAGGACAATAGACGAGGAGTCATCTACTGTATAAAGCAGTCATCTACTGTATAAAGGAGCCATCTACTGTATAAAGGAGTCATCTACTGTATAAAGGAGCCATCTACTGTATAAAGGAGCCATCTACTGTATAAAGGAGCCATCTACTGTATAAAGGAGCCATCTACTGTAAACCAGCCCATACACATCTCATCTCGGAAAAAAGTCTCCCATTGACTTCAATGGGAGGCTTTTTTCAGCGCTTAAGTTCCACACCAAATTCCTGACCGTTTTCCTCTGTGTGAATAGACCCTAATGGTATGCTGGTTACTGAGTGTTCCCCGACTACCTAACACGTTCCCTTTAAGACCGGGTTCACACGGAGTATTGTGGCTCGTCATTTGGTACGTACACGCCACAAAATCATGGCCACAAAATAGCGCCGCGTGTACGGTACCGGCTCCCATTGAAAACAATGGGAGCGTATACGGCCCGCAAAAGATCCCGCGGCGTGTACATACCAAATGACGAGCCACAATACTCCGTGTGAACCCAGCCTAACAGCGCCAACCACAGGGCCACCATAAGAATGACAGCCACAGGTAAAACCTGAGCCTTCACATTCTCTTCTTGATCTGTCACGCTGCCCTCCTCTAGGGTCCTACATATAAAAGGAAGTGAGATACAATGGAGAGACTGATGGCTTTTTAGAGTAATTTACCTTCTGCATGCCATTGGTATAATACTATAGGGGCAGACAGAGGTTTTCATGTGTCTATTGGGGTTGATTTTATTATATATTCAGTATTTAAATTAATATAGATAAAATGTATATATTGTATAAGAGATTACGCTCTATAGGTTATAGCTGGTTATTAGTAGGAGCACAGTGGTGTATAAGGTTGCAAACCACTTATTTTCTCTTGGTTTGTACTCTAGTTGACTAATATACATGTCCCATCTTGTCAACGTCTTCAAGACCATGCTGAAGAAGGCACGTATCATCTAAAACATGTTGAAAGACTGAAAGACGAGGATGGTCATAACAGACAGGCCAGCCCACATTGTGAAACTATGGGATATTCATGTCATTGCTTACAGGAATTGATCTGATTTGTCATATTTATGGTCTTAAAGTGAATCTATCACCAGAAAACAACCTATTGTTTCTAAACTGTTTTTATGTCATAAAGCGTCTTTGATATTTGCTTTTGGATTGACCAAGGGATACATGACAAAGTAGAGCTATGACTATAAGGCTAGGTTAGGTTAGGTTAAATGGCTAAGCCTAGGCTCACATCTGTGCTCGGCTCACCGTCATTTGGGTCTGCCTGGGGACCCCGAATGACAAAAAGCCAGACAGCAATTACCCGCAGACCCCATAGACTATACAGGAGCCGCCTAGTATCCACCATATTTATACTGAAACCGTGCAGGACTTTCCTCTCCGCCGATTTCTGGAGCGAAGTCTCCAACCTAGATGTGACTTTAGCCTCCAGTAGTGAATATTAGAGCAGCGCATATATAAAGGGTGTGAAAGTTCTATTGTCCTCTGATGGCTATGGATATACGATGCCTCCACCAGGTCTGAGGACACATTCCTGTGATATAGAATGACGTAAATCCATGTGACACCTTCATCCTTGTTCTCAGCGTGACAAAGGTCACCGCTTTGTACTCCCAGACTATCCACATCTTTCTATACCAATATTCTCAAGTCTAGCATGTTGTGGTCAAAGCTACAAAATGTATCGGCACGGAGAGATCTTTCCTCTTCTCTTTTGTTATATCCTCATTCTAAGCTTCGCTCCAGTTTCTGCTACATATAGGCCACTAGTAGGAAATTTTGGTAGTACCAAATTCCCTGTTGTGAATATCAGGAGGACGCCCAGAAGAGATAAGGTGAGTATATTCTGATTTGCAGGTGACAAACCCCAAACTTTTGGGTTTTGGTCTAAGCGGTTGGCTCCTCTCTAGTCTACAATTGTTCGTGCATGGTATCCTGCCTCAAAAATCTCTTTACGAGGCCACAAAGGTGTTTGTTTGTATCTACACGGTCAGAACATATGGTGACGTCTTTGATCACTTGACCGTAGACAACAGGATTCTTTATTGGTTTGGGGTGAAAACCATTCCATCCCAGATACGTTGGGCAGTCCACTGGATTACGATTTAGTGATGTCTCAATTTTATTGTTCTATATTTTTATGATGGCGCCTGGAAAGTTTCTTTCAGTAAAGGAATAGTTAAGTGTCAGGTTACTGATAGAATGAAATATTTGTGGAATGTTTTCAGCCCTTGTTCAGACATTAAGATATCGCCAATTAAAAGACTTCCCTGGACTTTGGTCTCGACAAAGTAATTTCCCCCTCTTTTGCTGATGAATGAAGTGACAATTTATGTGAAAATGGGGTCCCAAAGCTGAACAGGCGGCAGAGTCAGAAACTGTAGGACAGCGGTTCTTATCCAGGGTTCGATCGAACCCTAGGCCCTATGCACGGTTCATTTTGTGTACCAGTAAAAAAACATATACCTAGGTCTTGAATTTGGAAATAAATCGTATTTGATTTATCGGTAAAGACGGGTTCAGTGAATGTGCAGATGACACTGGTGGGCTTGGTACCTCAAACAAGGTTAAGGACCACTGCTGCAGAATCACCTTTACAAGGAACTGAACTCCGGGTAGAATTTTCTAGACACGGTCTGTGCAGAGAGGGGTAGTAGATGAGCTGTGACATCTTTTTTTCAGTAATCGATTCAATGACAATCATTGTCCGTGGTGATCTGATCAGCGGTGTTATCTATTGCGGTGTTATCTATAGAGGTGTTTTCTTTTGTGTGTGTGGTTTTTTTATGTAGATAGTGACCTGCAGACTTTTTAACACACAGTTCATTTCCTGGAGACACATTCTCTTTAATCCACCCTGCTGTGTAATACTGTAATACAAAGATTCCACATTGCTGATATGTTGGATGTGTCCCTTGCATTGGGAACCTATTGTTCATAGTTTATTTATTTAAAGGGAGTCTGTCACCAGGGTGAGACATATATAGCCAGCAATGCAGTTATATAGGTCAGACTTGGCTAAAACACCTTTTTCCCTATGAAAGTTTGCACCTCTGTTGCCGAGAGGACTGCTCATCTGCATATTGTGAAATATTGTGTAATATCTTGGCAATGAAAGCGCACACTTTCATAGGAAAAAGGTGTCACATTCAGGTGAGCCTGACCTATCTAACTCCGTTTTTGTAGCTCTGACCAGAACATGAAGGACATGAGAATATTCGTCTTAAAAGGAAACTTTAAATCTCAGAGAGACAGTAAGGCTGCCTTCACATGGAGTAACGCCGGCTTTACGACCGCTCCCATTAAAGTGAATGGGAAGTGTTCGGGAGCCTTCCGCAGCGCTCGCGTGTACGGCTGTGAATGAGGATTTTTACAAGCCCGGCGTTACTCCGTGTGAAGGCAGCCTAAAGTCTGGGAAAGACAAACTCCTGACAACCTTTAACACACTAAGAACAGGGATGAAAGTGTCTCATGGATTTATGCCATTCTACATCACTTAAGGGCTCGTTCACATCTGCGCCCGGTCTCCGTTCATACAGGTTTCCGTTCCCAGTACAAAACAGGGCAGGAGACGGAAACCTGCAGGACTCTTTCATACATATTCATTTGAATGGGTTTGAAAAGTTTCCGGCCGTGAGCGCTAGTGAGTGTTTTATGCTCTCTGCGGCAAAACTTTTTTTTTTTAAACCGGGCACAGAGTCGGACATGCAGTACTGTGTGTCCGGTTTCGCGGCGGAGAGCATAAAACGCTCACCGGCGTTCACGGCCGGACCCGGTCTGACAGCTTTCCGTCTTCTGCATGCAGAAGACAGAAAGCTCAGAACGGAGTCCGGGCACTAGTGTGAACCTAGTGTAAGACATGTCCTTAGATCTTGTGAGAACACCACAATCCTGGACCAGATCTCCATCAGAAGACAATAACACATTCACATTCCTTATCTATGATCTGATCCATTATTTCCTGCTTTATCCATTTACCCTTCTCCTTAAATCGATCGTTCTGCTTTACGTCACTTGTCTCATCTATAACTCTACTCTTATGTCCTTATGTGCACAAGTACTCTTCAGCTATTGCGTATCCCATGCCTGATGAAGAGACCCAAGTGGCCTTGAAAGCTTCCTCTATGTCATCATCTTATAGCTATGAAGAGGTATGGCTTGTGGTTGTTGACTGATCAGAAGATTCTCTCCACTGAGGATCTGTCTGAGCCCCGAGAGCCTGTGTTTTCCATGTGTGCCCTCACATAACCATCGCTCCCAACAATGGATGGTGGGCAATTTGTTGAAACATCCAACTCCTTTCTCTCAGTCCAATGACGCCCCCTCTTAGTCTGTCAACTGGGCAAAATGTCTGTGAGAGAATAGTAAAAGTATGTCTACCAGTCAACACTCACTCACTACGAGGTGCACTACCCAAAAGTAGCCTCTGGGAGCCTTTTTATGCCCTCTTGTGGCAAAACCAAGTGTCTAATCAGACCATACTTGTAATCCATTACATGAGACTAGAGATAGGCCAACCTTTCAAGACTTGTTTAGTTTTGGGTCCTTAGGTCTCAGATTTGTTTCTGGTTCACCAAGTTTGGACACAACCAGAAGTGAAAGTATTATATTCTGGGGTCACTTCACACTTTGGTTCATCCAAAACGAATCTACATTCATTTGGTTTCTTTAAAAAAAGAACAATTCAGAATTTTTGGGTCGAACCTGGCTTGGAACAAAGCACTTCGTCGGCTTATGTGGATGAGAGCTTTAGTGCAGCCCTATTGGGACTGTGCTGTACTTTATACAAAGTCTATTGTTTAACTACAACAATTGAAAAAACTCCATGTCTTCTATTCTAGGCTCATTGTGAGAACAATACTTGTATCTCCACTCACAAAGGAGAGTAAACTAGAGATGGCATCCAGCAACTTCTACATGACTACATTCCTGAACCTAGTCCAAGTCTGTGAAAGACATTGCAGTAAGGAAGATCTGGCAGCAGAACGTCTTCTCCTATTGTAGTTCACCATGTTACAGGTCTAGGCACAAAGAATATCGCAGTGTGGCTACTGGAATGTAGAATAGAATACAGATAACTAATAGGTAATAGTAACACTATGGTCTTAGTGCATATATACATATATGTTGGCCAGGGACAGCCATCTAGTGTGTATGGCAGGGGTAGGCAACCTTCATCATGCCATCTGTTGTGAAACTACAACTCCCAGCATGCATACTTGCTCTGCTAATCTTGGAAGTGAATGGAGCATGTTGTACGTAGTAGGTTCAGAGCAGCTGGTCCCTGGTGTATGGGGTCTTCATTCTTCCCAGATGTTAGGGGACATTAGGACAAGGCAACTGGATCTCAACGTATGTTCAAGGGGAGATAAGGCAAGGTATAGCCCCTCTCCTATTTCATACCTCCCAACTTTTGAAGAACTGAAAGAGGGACAAAATGTGTGGCGCGCGTAGTGCGCCGCAGCAAATTTAGCTCCCCCCACTTTTATGTTGATTCTGCCCATTCTCATTCATTTTTCATGTGCCCGCACACAGTATAATCCTCCTACAGTCACCTGTAAAATATATGTCCCCCCTCTATCTCTCCCCCAGTTTCATATACACCCTTCATCTGCCCCCAGTTTTGTGTCCCCCCTCCATCTGCCCCCAGATTCATGTCTCCACATCTCTGCCCCCAGATTCATGCCCCCTCCATCTCTGCCCCCAGATTCATGTCTCCACATCTCTACCCCCAGATTAATGCCACCCCATCTCTGCCCAGTTTCATGTTCCCCCCATCTCTGCCCCCAGATCCATGTCCCCCCCATCTCTGCCCCCAGATTCATGTCCCCTCCATCTCTGCCCCCAGATTAATGCCACCCCATCTCTGCCCAGTTTCATGTCCCCTCCATCTCTGCCCCCAGATTCATGTCCCCTCCATCTCTGCCCCCAGATTCATGTCCCCCCATCTCTGCCCCCAGATTAATGCCACCCCATCTCTGCCCAGTTTCATGTTCCCCCCATCTCTGTCCCAGATTCATGTCCCCTCCATCTCTGCCCACAGTTTCATGTCCCCCCATCTCTGCCCCCAGATTAATACCCCCCTATCTCTGCCCCCAGATTCATGTCCCCCCATCTCTGCCCCCAGATTCATGTTCCACCTCAATGTCTACACACAAAAACCACTTAAACTCACCTTTTCCTCGCTCCCCCACCGCTCTCTCTCCGCAGTCTCACTAACACAGTTGTAGGTGTGATGTGACGTCATCACATCGCGTCTACACAGCCACTAGCCAAGAACTGAGCTGTGACAGCTCCTTGCTTTAGTCGCGTATGTATTCATGTCAGAT
The DNA here is from genome assembly GCF_031893055.1 of Leptodactylus fuscus. Taxonomy (NCBI): domain Eukaryota; kingdom Metazoa; phylum Chordata; class Amphibia; order Anura; family Leptodactylidae; genus Leptodactylus; species Leptodactylus fuscus. The sequence goes on along the minus strand of NC_134274.1, from coordinate 15,512,255 downwards.
CTGTGTCCTCCAGACGCAGATGTGAGTTGAAATCGGGACATACCTCCCTCCATCCGGGACCGCGGGACACGTCACCGAAATCATGAATGTCCCGCGGAAATTAAGACGGTTGGGAGGTATGCTATTCATTCAGGCACTTTTCGGCCATGGAGAGTCGGTACACCTCACTTTACTGCACATGCATTGCTGGAGGAGGCTTGTGATGATGTACTTGACATGTATGGGTTTATACAGGGGCTCTACAAATCTCTATCTTTGCTGTCACAGCGTATGAAAAGCGCAACTACTATATGAAATTTATATGCACATTCTAGTGGAGATTCCCTCTATGTTAACAGGCAGCGGTATATTATATGTGACTATTTGACACATGTAGTTCAAACTGCACAAAAATTGCAAATATGTTATATATTCAACGTCCCTTTACTTCTAAATTCTCCCTACAAGTCGATGTGTTCCTTGAAATGTTTACGTCGTTTCTTTAAACAATGTCCCTGCATTGTGAATAATATCCTCAGGGAACGTAGCAGCTGCTTCAGAGATGTCACCGCCTGTCTCTGATGTATTGATAATCTACATTCACAAAAGCACTGACTGAGGTCACAAATGGCCGCCTTAAATGCCAAGTAACAACAGGGCCCGACGGGAGGTCACACATGATAAACCGTAAAGGATTGGATCAATAAGGAAACTACTAGAGCAGGGCGCGTGTAAATACACATTATTGTCATTTCTGTAGTGGAGTTTGCAAAATGGCACACTGTTTCTTAAAGGGGTTGTGGTAGAATAAGAATGACATTGTTGCCTTGCAGCACTGGAGCCCTGGGTTCGAATCCAACCAAGGACAATATCTGCATGGCAGCACATATACCAAAACTCAGCAGTCAGGAGGAATAGTAGTAATCGCAGTCAGCCAAACACACATATACTGACCCAAATCACATCCCCAAAATCAATACCAACCTCACAAGCTGCTACACAACCCAAACCACCATGCAAATGGAGACCCCAAATCGCATCCCCTAATCTAATGCACATACCAGGCTGTCTGAATGAAGGCAGACCCTACACCCCCTAAGCTAAAATACAGCCCGAAGCCAAACCCCAAGAAATACTGACCCTAGACCAGATCCCCTATATAAACCCAACCTAAGGTAAAATAAAAGCCCAGGCTAAAAAAAAAAATATCTGCATGGAGTTTGTATGTCCCCCACCGTGGGTTGTATGGGTTTCCTCCCACAATGCAAAGACTATGGGCAGGTGAGACTGAAATTTTAGGAGAAAGCTGATATGTTCCCTTTAAGACTTGATTTCAATGGCCACCACATAAGGCAAGGTGAAGCCCCCTTTAAAGGGGTTATTGGGGTATGCACAGCTGCATTAGGTTCATTGATCAGAGTACTGGACAGTGTAGTGTCTAAGGCTTATTCACTCTTCTGCATTTTGCCTATTTTGGGTCGTGTTCTGTCTGTAGTAGAACTTTTTTCATTGCCTGTACTTTTCTACGTCTCTAGGTCTGTGAAATTGGGACACCACATGGACGCCATCTTATGTCTGTGATTTTCACGGACCCATAGACTCTGTAGTATGCATAATGGACCAAAATAAAGCAGTGGTCCATTCTCTTCTCAGGTTTGCTTGCGCCCATTAAATTCACATGTTCAGGGACATCACGTATCTGAAAAACGCGGACTTGTGAATAAGCCTTGACTATAGCCGGGGGTGTTGCGGTACATACAGAGATCCCGCTCTATTCCTCATTCCTGAGCAAGACAAATCCAGATGTTTTTTCATCTTTCCATTCTTTACGGCTCCAGCAGAATGTGGGTATAGCAGGGATCAAAGCATCTTGAGATGGCGACGCCTTGGCCCGTCCAATACTATAGCTCACACCAGATAAATGCTATGACTTATACCTGAAATCTGCACCAGCAGGACAAGTGCGCCAGAGCCGATGTATCTCGCGTTATCGGGGGAAACGGACTTCTTAGAATTCCATCAATCCTATGTAACAGAAGGGTATGAACAATCACGAAAATGTACGAAATCCTAATCCAAGTGAAAATTCCAATGGTGAATATTTCCACTAGATAAATGCAAACTAAAGATACATTTGATGAATTGTTCTCTTATTATATTTGCATATTTATACATTTCAGCCCTATCTGAAAGCCCTATTATAGGAAATTTGTGGATGGCAGCATTTATCTTTGTGTGCGGGTTGCAGCAATAAGTCTCCAGAGCAATCTGTCATATCCAGAACTGCAAGCAGAATGTAGCAGGGTGCAGCATGTAATTGCACCATAATAGCTGTGTCTTCCTATCTCCGGCAATCTCTCGTGATGCAGCCATTATGTTCATCTTCTCACTTACATTAAGCTAAGTGGGGATTCTAATAATAGAACATGACAAAGTGATTTTGGATGAAACGATAGCTATTTTCCGTGGACAAGAGATAGCATCAGTGTAAACTTATTTTTGTCATAGTCCATCCGGCTACTTTTTTGCACAAGTGACAATGCAGGCAGAGCAGAATGCTGCCCGTGATATGCTCCATCCCCATTATATCACCCAAAATCCATAAACATTAGTCATAAAGAATATAGATAATGCCAAACAGTAATAGCAGATACAAATACCTGGCGCAAAACATGTAGATATATACGGTACTTTGTTTGCACACTGTAAGGAACAAATATTTGGCAGACGCATAAAAAAATACAATTTTTGGCACAAAATAGACAAATTATCTCTTGGTTACTAAGAAGACAAATATATGGCTTATGATGGAAATTTATGGCGCACAAAGTAAATTGATGTGTATTCATAAGTCTGCACCATTTTAAACTTGGTCTACTTTGCACAAGAAAATCTGCACCATATTCATTCTATGTCTCATAAATGTATCAAAGTTAGACATCTCTGAGCTATGCCCATTATAAACGTGTCGAGCCTGTCAAATTATGGCACGTAGTATATGCTCCCCAGTAGTCCCCAGCAGAATAATGCACCCGAGTAGTCCCCAGCAGTATAATGCTCTCCAGTAGTGATCACACAGTATAATGCTCCCCAGTGGTCTCCGCATAGTATAATGCTCCCCAGTAGTCCCCAGCAGTATAATGCTCCCCAGTGGTCTCCGCACAGTATATTGCTCTGCAGTGGTCTACCCACAGTATAATGCGCCTCAGTGTTCTCTGTACAGTATAATGCTTTCCCAGTGGTCCCGAGCAGTATAATGCTCTCCAGTAGTGTTCACACAGTATAATGCTCTGCAGTGGTCTACCAACAGTATAATGCACCCCAGTGGTTCCCAGCAGTATAATGCTCCCCAGTAGACCCCAGCAGTATAATGCTCCCCAGTGGTCTCTGCACAGTATAATGCTATCCTAGTGGTCCCCAGCAGTATAATGCTCTCCAGTAGTGTTCACACAGTATAATGCTCCCCAGTGGTCCCCACACAGTATAATGCTTCCCAGTGGTCTCCGCAAATTATAATGCTCCCCAGTGGCCTCCGCACAGTATAATGTTCCCCAGTGGTCTCCGCACGGTATAATGCACCCCAGTGGTCCCCAGCAGTATAATGCTCTCCAGTAATGTTCACTCATTATAATTTTCCCCAGTGCTCTACCCACAGTATAATGCTTTCCCAGTGGTCCCCAGCAGTAGAATGCTCTCCAGTAGTGTTCACACAGTATAATGCTCCCCAGTGGTCCCCACACAGTATAATGCTCCCCAGTGGTCTCCGCACAGTATAATGCACCCCAGTGGTCCCCAGCAGTAGAATGCTCTCCAGTAGTGTTCACACAGTATAATGCTCCCCATTGGTCCCCACACATTATAATGCATTGCAGTGGTTTACCCACAGCATAATGCTTCCCAGTGGCCTCCACAAAGTATAATGTTCCCCAGTGGTCTACCGACAGTATAATGCTTCCCAGTGGTCTCCACACAGTATAATGCTCCCCAGTGGTCTTCACACAGTATAATGCTCCCCAGTGGTCTCCGCACAGTATAATGCTCCCCAGTGGTCTCCGCACAGTATAATGCTCCCCAGTGGTCTCCGCACAGTATAATGCTCCCCAGTGGTCTCCCCACAATATAATGCTCCCCCAGTGGTCCCCACACAGTATAATGCTCCCCAGTGGTCTCCGCACAGTATAATGCTCCCCAGTGGTCTCCCCACAGTATAATGCTCCCCCAGTGGTCCCCACACAGTATAATGCTCCCCAGTGGTCCCCACACAATATTATGCTGCTCGAGGGTCACCACACAGTATAATGCTTTAGCCATAGAAATAATAATAATAATAATAATTTAAAAAAAAGTATTCCCACTGAGCTAGCTCTCCACCTGCATATGTTTTTTACACTTGGCACAGCAGGCTTGTGCCAAGCTGCAGGAAGCACGAGTTGCCGCTGGAATGGTGCAGCAGGAAGCTGTTGGTTTCCTGCTTCACCATTATATTCAATTGTATCAGTGTCATGAACATGCGGAAAGAGTTGACATCAGGACATGATGCCATCTTGCCACCAGAGTTGACCCAGGTTTACAATGGTCAGTTCAGGGTAATGAATCGTGTTAAAATATTGTGGATTTAGGTTATTTAATGGGTCAGTAACAACAACCCTGGTGGTTTAGGTTCTGAAGGTATCAATGCCAACATCCTTGGTGGCCTATAATAATAAATGGATCCATGCTAATATCCTTTGTGGTGTAGGACAGAAAGGGATCAGAGCAGAGGTATATCTGGGGCACGTTCCCCAAGTACTGGTTGCATTGGGGGCAACAACAAGCCAATAATATATACTTTTATGTAGAGTAAGGGCGGTAAACTCAACTGTTGCCTCGGGTAAAGAAAAAAGCTTAGCTACAGCTCTGATCAACGCAAACATCAATGGTGGTCTACGGAAGAAATTGGGCAAATAGGCGCAGTCTCATTGGTCTAAGGGTTTGGGATTAGCTGCACAACGACACAATGTTAATAGCACAGTGTCAGGGGGCTGCAAAAACTGGTCCTGACTAGTCCTGCTCATAGCCGAAAGGTAGATACAATTATATCCCGTCTAGACAACCCTCTGTAAACAAGACAGACTAGACTCCAGCCTGATACAATTTACCTTCACTGACAAATTGTTTCAGGATGGGAGAGAAATGTGGATGAATCAGCCATAAGCTTTGTTATATCTGTGTTATATCTGTATTATAAGCTGTGTTATATCTGTCAGAGAATGTTCTTCCATTGCGGTGAGGAATCTGAAGTGGATGCAAGAGAGGATTCTGTCATTTTAGGAACTTGACGATGGTGGAGACGTCACTATGAACACTATGCAATTGACACACGGGATGTATAATGGGCTATTTCTGTGACTTGTGCAGTATTTCTCACCATAGATGTTTGCACCATTATTATAATATAAACCAAACAGCCTGGAGATAGTAAATTCTTTGATGAAGGACGTCACCGGTTACTGAATTGCATGACTGCAACTCACATTGAAATAGCTTTATCCTATTACGTTACAAGTTCTGAACAACATGACAAGGACATCGAAACTTGTGGGATTTCATGTTTCAGTGTGATGAGATGACCCGCACAAGCTCCAGTGCAAAACTCTATTCCACATACTGCCCTCTGGTGGTCACATTGTTTGAGCTTTCATTGTCTTCGTGTAAATGGGAAATGACACAATTATTGCAGGTATGATATTGTTATGGGTTAACCAGGAATATTGCATTTACAGCGCTTTCATCACATGGCTCCTTCTTCAGGCTTTGAGAAAAGAGCACAACATATAGAAGATGCTACGCAAAGACAATTCGGTATATATCAGTAAGATAAGCCAGTCAAGAAAACTGGGGTGATGGGGGTGAGGACCTGAATGTAAGGGATATGGAGTCAGTCTTATAGGGGTGTTAGTGGGTCCATGTAAGGGCTTATAAAGCCAGATGTTCTATGTGGCCATTTGTCAGTGACTGGAATCTTATCGCCTTGGATTTCCAAATGTATCTCTCTGTTATTCTTAAAGTAACTCTTTAGTATCAGACTCTTAGGCTAATGCTCCATGTAGCCGGCCACAGCTATAAAACGCTGCGGGAAAAACCACAGCAGCATCGCATCCCAGTTTTCCAGCAGCGCTTTTCACAGAAAGTTTGGAAATCACTGGAAATCACAGTGTGTCCGCTGCATGGATTTTTCTGCAATGTGTGGATGGGATTCACTAGATTGTAAAACCCTGCAGTTTTTGGGTCCCAGCCTTACAGGGGTTATACCACATGGAATATTTATCTTCTAGCTATAGGATAGAGGATAAATATTTGATCAATGGAGGGTTTGATCTATTTTTATTACATTTAGACACACAGGTGATTGGAAAATACAACCATCTTTCTACCTGGAAATAGAAGACCTGGACTTCCGAGCCCTTACATGGACACAATTCACTCCCCCATCAGACTGACTCAAGATCCCTTAAGAAGGGTTCACACTAGCGTCTGTGTCCGATGCTAATGTCCGCAGAAGATTTTTGCATCGAACACTGCTGTGTCCGTTTGCAATTTGCATTATTTTATATGGGACACCATGCAGTGTCCGATTTTTCAAGCGGACAGCAAAATCCTACATGTTGGATTTTGCTGTCCACTTGAAAAATCGGACATCTTTGCAAACGGACACTTAAGGATACCCACGGACACTAAAGGACACTACATGGTGTCCCACTTAAAATGATGCAAATTGCAAACGGACACAGCTAGTGTCCGATGCTAAAATCTTCTGCAGACATTAGCATCGGACACCGACACGAGTGTGAACCCTGCTTTAGATCCTGATTCCTCACCACTATAACGTCAGATTTATTGCCCCGGCTTACCTTACTGATGTATCATCTCATGAATGAATTGTCTTTGTGTAGCATCTTGTAGATGTTGGACTCTTGTCTCATTTGTATAGGCCTGAGGAAGGAGCGGTGTCATTTTTCTGGTTGGCCCATAGAGCTCTCTATCATACCTACAATTCTTTTGTCTTTTTCTGATGCAAAAATATTTAACATTGCATCAGTTTTTTCTTTACTTCTCTATTTTTTCCTCTACAATGTATACATTGGTAAAGCTATGTACTATATACATACGGTATGTGTCAATCAGGGGTGCAGAGGTAGCAGTCATACCCAGGACCTTGTCTACAAGCCCTTCTGCCACATAGGAATACACCACTATTATAAATGTCACATGGTGAGTGGGGGAGGGGGGGGGCTCCTGTTACATATTTTGCATGAGCACCCAGTGCCTCTGATATGTTCCTAGGAGCTGTCAGTAAACCTAGTCTTGTAAACCTAGTCTTTTTTGCCCTCTAAACATAGCACCACTTTTGTACATAGCTTTTGTTTGGTATTACAGCTCAGGACCATACAGATACACCACCAGGCCTACTGCATGGAGTGGCCATATAACAAGGTCATGTGACCACTATAAGGAGCTGCTTAGGCAATTATGGGAGACAGAAGAATATGAGTTAAATGTATGCGATCTGTGGGGGGGTCTGATGCCCGGACCCTGCACAGATCAGCACTAGCTAATGGAAAGCATGCTGATGGGCTATCCCCAGGTCATTAGTATTTGATCTATTGGTCCTGCAGCCGTATAGACCAGGGATAGGCAACCTTCGGCACTCCAGGTGTTGTAATACTGCAGTTCCCAGCATGCATACTTGCTCTGCTGTCCTTGGAACTACTATGTAAGTGAATAGAGCATGCTGGGAGTTGTAGTTTCACAGCAGCTGGAGTGGCAAAGTTTGCTGAACCCTGGTATAGACTATAATGCAGAAATGGGGGACGAATCCCTGAACAGTCACCAAATGCAGCTGTGCCCATAGCCTTAGCCCCTCTTGTTGGCAGTTAACACTTTATGATATTCAGTATAATGGGAGAAGCTTCTAAACCTCTCATCCACCTGCTGCAACTACAATACACACTGCATAGGGACCTGAGCTGCTGGTTATAAAAGGGGTTGTCCAGAGAATCCTATTCAACTTACTCTGACCAGCGGTTTTCTTATGCAAGACCTGGAGGTGGCAGATCGGTTCTGACCCCGGATCACAGGAGCGGAACCATCCCCCACCCCATGGGGTATTTACCTGTGCTATGGGCGCTGGCACAGTAAAGTCAACCCCCATAGCACAGGTAAATGTGCAAACGGTAGAGGAGGGGGTGTTGGAACCTGGGGGATAGGGGCTGGTTCTGATCACTTGCCACAGGATCGGAACCAGGACAACCTTAAGATCCTGCATGAAGAAACCACTGGAAAACCTTGGCATGTTAATTATTGGGTTTCAGACAAAACTTGAAAGCCACTGAACGGATTCCTGCAGGTCTGTGCTGCAAAAACACCCCTCCCCATCACCGGCAGATTTTGAGAGCAGGGTGCCAAAAATTGCAACTTTTTTACTTGCACTTGTACTGTTTCGTATCTACTTTCCTCTAGACTCTAAGATCTGGTTGCTCCATATAACTGTATATGACATGAGTCTAACCGAAACTAAATATGGCAATATCCCACGTGTGACCTACACTGACACACGGTAACAAAGCGACACTCAGTGCTCGTCCCGAACTATCATGTGAGTGAGTAACTGTATGAGGAAGAACCATGAATAATAGGGAAAGCCTGGTGTACTACAAGTCTCAGCTACCACATCCTCCAGGATTATTATAATGGTCTCACATCATGTCAGTGTGTGTATATATATATATATATATATATATATATATATATATATATATATTTACAAAACTATGTTATCATCTTGATGTTACTCTCGGACACAAGGTATTTCAGCGAAACGGAGCAATGACAAGCGTGTTTGTGTTGTTGCATGTCCGCCACTCCCTACCACACATAACATTACTCGGAGGTTTTGTCCACGCAGCAGCAATGTGACTGGTTTAATGGATGACTGATCAGCTAACCCTGCAAATATTTTGTGCATCTAGCTTTCAGCACCATTACCTCCTGATATGGCAGACACAGAAGGGTTGTCAATAAAGCTTTTACTAGACACACACGTCATACTGATATACTATCGGAAAAGGGAAACCTCGCACTCACACAGAGGCAAATTTGTCAATCCCTCTACACTAGAAAACTGGAGACCTTAAAGTGCACATTTGGCGCAAGGCACTTTGTCTCAAGTCCTGATCCGCACCTCGTCCACCACATTCTGTGAATTTGTACAGTTTGGCCGGGGATTGTGGCTGACTGTCCTATTAAAGCTCAAGCTAGATTCCTGGCGCGAGTTAGGCCGAGGACTCGTGTGGCGTAAACGCTGCGGTTTGGCCACAGTGGAAACACCTCAGAATAAATTGTGGCATTTTACAGACACTGCATGGTGGATGGGATTCTAGCGAATCTTATAAACAAATTGCAGAAAAATAAAAGCGCCGCAAAATCACAGCCGCAAAATAACGTGGCGTATACGATCCAGACTCCCATTGAAATCAATGGGAGCGTATACAGCGCTCAAAGTCTCACACGCCACGTTACTCCGTGTGGACTCCCCCTTAGAATGGAAAGCTACACCAGTCACTACATGGCGTAGATTTACATTCTGGTGACGGGACTTCTGACAGATTTATGAAGAGGCCGCGGCCCTGCATTAGTTGGGCCGCTTGTTAAAACTGGTGTACAATACGACAGTCTTAATAAATTTGCCCCGTAGGGTAGCACTCCATGCACAACAATATGGTGCCTCCAAATGGCGCTGTATTAAGGATGCATGCTCCATATTATGGTAACATTTTTTTTGGATTGGATTTCATAAAAGGTACAGCATGTCCCCATCACAAAAATCCCTGACAGGCACAGTGAGGCCAGAAAACAGCAGTACCTTCAACAACCTGATGGGAAATATACTTATGTCCAGCAATACTATACATGTTGTTTATAAACAAAGCGATACCTATATACTGTACATGGGCTACTCGTTTGTAGACGGCATCTCTGTAAATCTAAGAAGCAAAGTGCAGACAGGAGCTGTAAGCAAGTATGAGATCTTCATATAAAGGTGCGGCTCAGCTTGTCTGTCTGCTCTATAGGCTCAGCATGACATAAGTGACAGCCGAGCAGTGCTGAGGCTAAATACTGTCATTTATGTGGCTGGCAAGTTTGATGGACGCAACCCCTGCCGAGTCTGCAGCGCCAAACCCAGATGAACACAGCGGCTAGGTACTATTGTAGGCTCAGCACAATGCTGGGGCCGGGTGTAAAACACGTCATGGATCACATCAGCTAACTTCAAACCAATGCCGATTCTCTGCCCTGGATAAGACTTATATATATATATATATATATATATATATATATATATATTTCTGCATTGTGTGGATGGGATTAGCCAGAACGCAGAGTTTTTGGCACGGCATCTCCATTGTGGCAAAAATGCTTAGTTTTCACAACGTGGGGTCCCAGCCTTAGGCAACAATACTGAGCAACAATATGGCTGTCTATAGATGGGATGAATTGAATTCTCACGCACTTTGCTGGTACTATATAAAATGAAGCCTTTTTTTTGATGCTTTTTGTTGTATCTTAACCTTAGTGTGAACCTGACCCTTCCTTGAGATATGCAGACGTGTTCAAACGACTGGCCCCAATTCTGGGACATTTTTAGAATTTTTCACTTGTGGATTATATTAGAGACGTTTGCAGCACAACATGGAAAAACAAGCAAAAAATACAAATAAAACTCAAACCCATTAATAGCTATTTATTTGGAGTATTTCTCCCCATCTTTTCTATCAGCCCGCAGGCTCCTGAAACAAGAAGTGTGTCCTAATCTGCCTGTAGGGATGAGACTGGTATGATATTTACTTGCCTGCAGCACATGGTGACAACTTCCCCTGCACTCTATTCAGCCAGCCCTGCCTTAGACATTCCCATTAATACCAGATTACATATATAATCTTACCCTCTAGCCATGTCAAACACAGTACATATTCAGCTGGGTCTCCATATACATCCATATATACTCTGCTTAAGGATAATCCCCCTACCTGAATGTCACATTCACTCTCCTTACTCGTCTATTAACCCTCCTGCTTCCAATCCCCTTATCCTATACAACAGTATCAGGACACATCTGGGCCCATTCAGGTCTTTTATTCAATCCCATCGCCATAGATATATACAATCCAGCCAATAGTTGCCTTTACAAGAACAAGGGCCCAAGAAAATACTGCAAAAAAGTCCAAACCTTCTCTGGCTTGAACAGCGGCACAAAAACTGTGCATGGGGAACTCCATGGCATGGGTTTCCATGACCGAGCAGTTGCATAGATGCCTTACATCACCAGGCAGTTATCCCTCCTGGAAATATGTTTAAAATCGTGTGTTCCCCTATTTAAAGGGCTGAGTTGCTACATACACAGCATAAGGCCTCGTTCACACGGGGCACGGGACCGTGTATTTTGGTCCTGATTCTGATGCAGAATTGGACCAAAATGTGCCTGCCACGACTGTAATGGCTTCCCGCTCCGGAGTAGGCCCAAATGAATGTGCCTATTACGGAGGGTGGTGTCGCAAGGCGGACGCCGGGGCTGACTCAGACGTGGAATCCGTCTGAAGAAAGGACAGCCCGCTTCTTTTTTTGTGAGCCGGAACAGATCGCTCATGGAAAAAAGAGAGCTAGCGGTCTACATAGACCTCTATTGTGAGGGGGCGGATTCTGAGGTGGATTCGGCATCAGAAGTCGCCCCCTCTCACCCCGTGTGAATGAGCCCTAAAACTGTCCAATCCGTGCTGACAGGCAAACAACCCATTCACAAGGAGAATGTTAATGTCTAGTGACCATACATTTACAGGAAGAGTAGCAGAGGAACAGCACAAGGAGAATTCTAGAAGATACTCCACAACTGCCATTTATTGGAGAAAGACACATGAGGACGGCAGACAGATAGAAAATATACTTACTATTTCATACCCTCAAAAATACTCTAAAGAAAAATATAAAAATCTTAGATTTCAACTTCTGATCCACACAAGGAAAATTTTCTCTCCAACCTCCAATTCAGTTTCATAAACAAACCAATACAGAAGATTTTTCACAATGTGGTTGCGACTCCTTTCGGAGGTCCTCCTGGGGTGATATCCCCCGTGAAGGCAGTAAATCGATATTCCAAGGCTGCATCTTGTTCCCGTTTTCTCTGTAGTATTTCTGCTTGAAGCAACGTAGCCTTCAAAAGCAGACATGAATAATAGTTAATACGACATGTGACCTACAGTACCGTGCAAAAGTTTTAGGCAGCAGAGGGGGGAAATGCTGTGAAGTAAAAAGGTTTTCAAAAATCGAAGGGCAAATAGTTTATTTCTGTCATTTACCAAAATAAAAGAAGGAACAATCTAAATGAAATCAATAATTGGAGAATTGGACTCTATTTCATCTCCATTTAGTCCAGCGACTGGACGATTAAAGGGGTGAAATAGTCACAAATATCTTCCATTGTGTTATAAATCAGGACCCTTATCATACGTGTGATATTTGTAAGTATAACACAAAGGCATCTACTGATTTTTGTTTGTTCAGTTCATAGCCCAAAGAGAGATTTCTCATATAAATACAAAATAAAGACAAAATTTTAAAGCCTCACATAATTTGCAAATTTTTATGGACCGTCACCTATCGGAAAAGTACAGTACAGCAACCCAAGGCAGGTGTCACATAAGCTAACAAGTAAGATCATACTCTCCTCGCCATACCTCTCCTTTCTCCGCCACTATGGTGCCAAAGCTTCCACAAGTCCCTTGTTGGCTTCTACATCGTGCTCCAGTTATGGCGTCCCGACATCTAATTGTCATAGCCAATCACTGGCTGCAGCGGCCACAGCTCTGTGTCTAGAGCAGGATTAGGGAACGTACGGCACTCCAGCTGTTGGACTACAACTCCCAGCATTTATACTTGTTCTGCTGTTCTTGGAACTCCCAAGGAAGTGAATGGAGCATGTTGGGAGTTGTAGTTTCACAGCAGCTGGAGAGCCAAAGGTTTCCTACTAGAGATGAGCGAATAGGATTCAAAACTATAGTTTCGAATACCTCGCTCCACAGGAATGAATGGAAGCAGCCGGCGTCGGCTGCCAGCGCTTACCCCCTTGCTTCCATTCATTCCTATGGGAGCGAGGTATTCAAAACTATGTTTCGAATACTATTCGAATCAACTCTCTTCCTTAGCCCTGGTCTAGAGGGAGCAGGAGGCAGAGACTGGAGGGGTAGGTGGGAGAAGAAGGGAGTGGCGAGGCATTGGATCGGTGAGCATGACTTTATCTTTGATATTCTAAGCCGTTTTCAATATAATGTAACATCTGTATAGATTCTATCTCATCTCTCCTATCTATCTATCTATCTATCTATCTATCTATCTATCTATCTATCTATCTATCTCTCTCATATCTATCTATCTCTCTCATATCTATCTATCTATCTATCTATCTATCTATCTCTCTCATATCTATCTATCTATCTATCTCTCTCATATCTATCTATTATCTATCTCTCTCCTATCTATCTATCTATCTCCTATCTATCTATCTATCTATCTATCTATCTATCTATCTATCTATCTCATATCTATCTATCTATCTATCTATCTCATATCTATCTATCTATCTATCTATCTATCTATCTATCTATCTATCTATCTATCTATCTATCTATTATCTATCTCCTATCTATCTATCTATCTCCTATCTATCTATCTATCTATCTATCTATCTATCTAAACACACATTTATTAGAGGATAAGTACAATTCCCCAGTTTAGCATACTAGGACATGACTGACCATTTCTAATTCCTTCCTCGCTGCCTCCATTTCTTCCTGCGCAGACCGTTTCGGGTTTTTCTTCCGCTCCTGCATGCTCTGGATATGCCGTTTGATGCGGTGTTCCAGTCTGAGGTCTCTAGCGGCTCTACGCATATAAAATAAGAAAGATTACTAATTTATGACACAATGATCCTCCTGTCTTATAATAGAGGACAGTGGCCTACTTTGTTTTAGGGATAGTTGCCAAAGGAACAGTCTGTCAGAAAATCCCTCCATAAAAGCCCTATTTACAAACTGGCATGAGCGCTTGTGTGTACGAACTTGCTTCAACTTCAGGATCCGATGCCCATTGGTATAATAGCGAAGTCGTCCGCAGAAACTTTTCATGTGACGGTCTAAAACTACAAACTGCAGCTGTGAGGCCGACTAAATATTTCTGCCATATAAAAGACTGAGCCCAAAATATGTTGTTAAAGGGGCTGTGGTATTTAGAGGCATCAGAAAATGTTGTGGGTTTATGTGCTGTATTTATATCCAGGGCCGGATTATAGCGCCCCCACCTCTGGGACTGTGGACGCACCTGGCCCTTATAGCCAGGCATTTATGGACACAGCAGAGTTTGCCACTGCCTTGGGCTCCTAAACAGAAAGCCACACATAGGTGGTTGTATTCCTGGGACTATGATGGCAGATTTTAGAGCACGGGCGTTTGCCAATTTCTTTTTTGCAATAGTCCAGTGTAGGGAGTGAGAACTGTGGACAAGCGTGGGTATAAAGCACATGACTAAATATAACGCTGGACCACTGGAAGCTACAGTACAACTTTCTATGGGCTATAGCCTGCTAATATGTAATATTAGCCTGGTACTCCCACCCCATATTTAGTCAGGTAGCCTACCAATGTGCTGATCAGGGAGGTCACAGGGCCCAGTCTTTGTTACGATGACTAAATGCAGAAACATATGGAAGTCTGGGGTCATTTTTTTCTTAATTTATTTATGGGGCCAGCTGATCAGTGGGGGTCAACAGCTGGTACCTGGGGTGCATCCAGCACCTGTGTTATACAGTGCACTGAGAACAAACTAGATAGCTCAACACCCTATATAGCGGCCTGGCGCTGATACTGCAACTATGCTACCATGGACGTCAATGGGAGCTAAGCTGCAGTAACGGCACCCAATAACTATACAGGGCATCAAGCCATCTGTTTCTGTCTCAGGCATGGTATAGTACAGGGACAAGCGGCAGCCCTGCACAGCTGATCCTTGTGGGAGCCAACTGTCAACCCCCTACCGATCAGATGTTTATGATCTATCCTAAGGATCGGCCAAATATTTTAAAAAAATCCTGGTTATGTGGAGCTCTGAGTCAGGAGTCTGTAAGTATGTAGTGAGTATACAGCTATATGTGTACATGTACCTAATGGGTATACGTGTAGAGAGGGGATCATATGTGTGTATGTAGTAACTATACATACCGTGCGCCTTCTATATCGAAAATTTTCGCAGTTGCTCCTGTTTTCTCTGCTTTTTCCATAGTGGATATGTATTAAATAGGGGAAGGTCCTTGAATCCATATTAGCAAAGTACCTATTTTAGGTGCGCCTTTTTATTTTTTGGCCTTGAGCACTATTTTACTATAAAGGTGCACTTGTGTAATAAATAATGTGCAAAGTGTGCAAAGACGTTCTTTACACTGCCCATGTACTGAAGTACATTTGATCACATCTGTGAGCCGTCCAATGTGGTAGGATTGTCTGGAATAGACTGGCTATTGTCCATTCTGCGCCCCTCACGCGTACCTTTACTCCAGTGCTGAAGGTATTATACCTACAGGTACACTTTAGAGAGGACCAGCCCAGCAGTAACAGCTGATCCCTGCCCCAGGAGCCGGGGGAAGACGTACAAGTTCTTTACAAGAACCACCTCGTTCCTCCAGAGACTGCAGGAACCTCTTTTTTTGGATCCACCTTCTATGGCCATAAGGATAATACCGTAAAAACTTGCTGCACAGTCTCCTCTCCCCCTGCCCAGGTCCAATCTGCAGTGTACATAACGGTGCTATTTATGGTGCAGACTCTCTACATAACCAGAGACTTTTTGGGACTAAAAAATGAAATCTGCAGCAAAATAATAAAGCAAATACTGAGCTCGGAGTCGGACGTGTGGCCGGCAGAAACTTTCCATCCGCTGTTTGGGGCTCTGAATATGAGCCAGGCGAGGCATGCGTTTCGGTGTACCACAAGGCATCTAGCGACGTGGTTTACATTTTAACACCCTGAATATGGTCACTGTTGGTTAAACAAACCTGGCTTTCTCCATTTCTTTTAATGAGTTCGCAGACATGACCCTTGGCATCATTTCCTGCTTTTCGACTGCAAGACTCTTTTGCTTATCCCAGCTATTCTTGTGTTGGGAGGTGTCCAAGTCTGTGGCAAACGGAGGAGTGACAGGCACCTAGGCATGCGAAACGACAAGGCAGAAATTTCCATGAGAATATTGGATAGATAGATAGGTTAGGGTCACCTGCATTAAACGGCATCTTATCTTTATGAATCGCTGCCCCCATTGCCGAGATATCTAAGGCTGGGTTTACACGGTGCATGCGGTTTTTAATTGCAATAATTGACCTCTGGGTTGTATCTTATATATAAGCTCACATCGCAGCGCAGAGCGATACACCAGGAGCAATACTGATTGAAATAATGGCCACAACCAAACATCATGTAACATGATCTTGTTCACGTCGTTTTTTTCGGTTCAGTTATTACAATATTTGTAAGGATCTACCTGCAGTTTCGTTCAGACTAAACATGTCCAAATTGGAACTGCTATTATTATACTCTGGGGTCTCTTCAGACAGTAGTGTATAATAAGTGGTTTCCCACAGGAGGTGAGCCAACTTAAACCGTGTTACTCACCTCTCCTGGGCTCTGGCGTAGTTCCCTGTTCTCTTCATGTATTGTGACTGACGTCAGGGACCGCTAGAGCCTGTGACTGGGCCTGAGCTGGTCATGTGGCATTGTAACGCATGGACGCAAGTGTCACAACGCTGCATGACTCATGTCAGAAGACCCCAAGACAGCAGGGAGTTGTCCCAGAGCCCAGGAGAGCTGAGTAAAATTGTTTTCATGTTTGACCACCTCTCCTGGGCCTCTGCTATTTATATTCTGGATTCTGAGGGGAAATCAGAGTATAAACAGAGTTTCGGTTTGGTCTGAACGAAACTTTTGGGCAAAAATACGCAGCCAAATCTGCAACAAAAAAGCTGCGTTTCTGCAATGCGGGGCCTCAGCCTACTACAGTTTTTTAATCTAATAATCCTACATTTACAGCTCACCATGAATGGAGACGTGCAGTGGCTTAACTACCATGGTAGCAGCTGCCACAGGGCCTGACACCTTAGGGGGCCCGGGCCCCCTCACTAGTTAATATGCCAAAAAATAAACAAACAATACATTTTACCTTTTGAGGCCCGAGGCCGGGGGATAAAGTGAGCAGCACTGAGGACTTATGGAGAGTGAATGCAGACTGGTGAGTTTAACCCATGTGTGCAGGGCAGGCTGTCAGCACACAGTACTGTGCTGGCAACTGCCTAGGGATGAAGGGGTTATAACAGTACATAATACTGTGTTACAGGGGCCACTATAGGGCATAATACTGTGTGCAGGGGCCACTATAGGGCATAATACTGTGTGCAGGGGCCACTATAGGAAATAATACTTTGTGCAGGGGCCACTATAGGGTATAATACTGTGTACAGGGCCCACTATAGGGTATAATACTGTATACAGGGGCCACTAGAGGGTTTAATACTGTATACAGGAGCCACTAGAGGGTATAATACTGTGTACAGGGGCCACTAGAGGGTTTAATACTGTATACAGGAGCCACTAGAGGGTATAATACTGTGTACAGGGCCCACTATAGGGTATAATACTGCATACAGGGGCCACTAGAGGGTTTAATACTGTATACAGGAGCCACTATAGGGTATAATACTGTGTACAGGGGCCACTGTAGCGTATAATACTGTGTACAGGGGACACAATAGGGTATAATACTGTGTACAGGGGCCACTATAGGGTTTAATACTGTGTACTGGGGCCACTATGGGGTATAATAGTGCCTGCAGGAACGCGGGGGAAAAGGAGCGGTCAGTCGGGGTCTTTGGAGCGGGGGGGGGGGGGGGCCCATGTCAAAGGTTCGCCACAGGGCCCCACCATTCCTAGTTACACCACTGGAGACGTGCACTATTTTTTCTACTCTGTGGACCACACGTTGCCCATGGAGGTCTTTGGGTCCATGAAAATCATAAATGGAACGTCGATGCCAATCCTAAACCTGGACTTCAAATCTAAAACAGTCCATGTCATTCTGCCTGCAATCGGCACTGACATGTGATTTAAGCCCTGGAGAAATTTCACGACTGTTTTGCAATGATGGTGTTTATTAGTGTTCCTAAAACTACTTCTATGGGGTTACGAAGTTTAGTCTGTCATACAATACGCACATGCCATCACCGCTGCACAGAACAGGTGCTTTCTATCATGTTAGGCCTACATAATGGGACTTGACTTACAGCCCTGAAATAAGGTCTTGTCCTTGTAAAATGTCTGGATGATAAATTGTATAAATCATCTTCTGAGTCACGGCCTTCAGCAACTATCCAGACACTGAGTGCGATCATAAATGTAGATTTATAGCATTAACGCCCGCTTCAAGGCCTACTCAAGACACTCGTCTTCTCACATTGATTTCAGTATAAATACTGAATTATTACCATTACAACATATTGTGGGTGATTCTCGTAAAAATCACTGGCTAAAAATGTGTTAAGAAACTCAATCTGTCATTTCAGTAGAACGTGTATGATGGGTGTAATACAAGAAAAGCAGAAATGTAAAGAAAACGAAAAATTCCCAGAAATGTAGTAAAATAAAATCACGATCAAAAAATATCATAAAATAGGGTCAGAACGTGAGTCACTGTAGAGCAGGTGTAATAAATACAATTACTAAGACAAAGGATGTGTTCAGGATGTAGATGGGGTTTTCTCAAAATTATGGTCACACAAAGCCCCCCCAAGAAAATTGGCAAGTATGAGTAAGGGTGCATTCACACGGAGTAACGTGCCTCGTGACCTGGCACGTATACGCCGTGTGAGATTTTGAGCGCCGTATACGCTTCCATTGATTTCATTGGGAGTTAGTCTCGTATACGGCGCGTTATTTTGCGGCCGTGATTTTGCGGGAGCAAAATCACAGCTGCAAAATAACGCGCCGTATACAATCCAGGCTCCCATTGAAATCAATGGGAGCGTATACGGCGCTCAAAATCTCACACGGCGTATACGTGCCAGGTCACGTGGCACATTACTCCGTGTGAATGCACCCTAAAGATTAGGTTCTTAAAGAGAACCTGTCATTGTGATTTGGGACACTAAACCACCCAGATGTCCAACATGTAGTTAATATCAGATTTTAAATCCTGGATTAAGTCCTCATACACACGACTCGGTGTGCAGGCCGAGGGGGCTCTGATTTTTTAATGGAAGGTACTTGGATGATCTCAGGGCGCCTTCTGTGCTACATTGATTTCAACGGGGGGTTCCATTCTGTTCCAATAAGTTGTGACAGAGCCACCATAATCCTTAGAAGCAAATGGATCATTGGATCCCCCATCGGTCATGTGCTTGAGGCCTAAAAGACACATTTTAACAGCTGATGGGATTTCTGTTTTTGCATCTTCCTCTCTCCTTGGACTTGTAGTACCTCTATGTTACTGTCTACAAGGTATCAGGTGAGTTGATTCTTCCTATTCTTTATTGTTATTAATGAAGGTTTTGGTCACAATTAGGTTGCAGTAACGTCATGCACCCCCCTAACCTGTTGCTGCTGAAACATGAAGTACTACCCACCACAATGGCCATTGGTTGCAGGTGAGCAGGGATAGGTATAAGACAGCGGATGATACTGTTCATCATTTTCATTTATTTCATTACAATCTGCTGTTGCAGCTCCTGCCTGACACCGAATACTAAAATTCAGCTGTTTAATAGACAGGTTGATTCTTTTCCCTATTCATCTCTGCCAAACACATCATAAACACTGTATCACAGCATGGTGATATTCTCTGCAATCCTTTTCATCCCTTACTGGCACCACTGGCAATATCCTAAGGCTAGCGCTACATGGAAAAACAAATCTATTGTGTCCTATCTATAGAGAAATACAAAGATCTCTGAAATGTCAAGGCAGTGATCTCCGACCTCCAGCAATCACGACATGATCCCACAGTGCCCTCTGGTGGCCAAACCTCTTCTTGTACCTCTGTTCCGGTCACACACACACGTACCTGATGGTGATTTTCTGCTCTCTTCTTGCGTTTTGCTTTCTGATCTTGCATGAGCTTAGTTTGCTTTTGCCAATCTTTCAGAATTTCTTGATTCCTTACAAAGCAAAAGAGCATTTATTGGAGGTTGTTAAATGGTAACCTTGGATCACTGACCTAAACGTGGATTTATAGCACTAAATAAATGGAAAAAGGGCAAAATGAAAAGCTGGAGGAGCAAGTAAAATACAGTAAATGTATCTTGTGTGACTAGGTTGTTTTATCCGTGCTCCAGTTATGTGTATTGTATTATATTATGTATCACAGAGCTATAGGCGCTCCGTGACCGGCTCCATGGCGCCTCTGCAGAGCCTATGGAAAACCATGACATTTCACCCTTTTATTTTTACTGCTTTATATATTTCTATGCATCTCATTATCCATATCCATTAGATACTGTATTTGTACATTAATACAGTTATTCTATATACAGGTTCCTGGCAACACATACTTGCTGCTTGGGAACTCAACATGTAGCAGCGGTGAATGAGCTTGGACATATGAAGACTAGAGATGAGCGAGTAGTATTCGTTCGAGTAGGTATTCGATCACATACTACGGTATTAGAAATATTCGTACCCAATCAAATACTACTAGCTATTTACAGTAAATATTCGGTTCAGAACCAGTGTTG
Source organism: Leptodactylus fuscus (assembly GCF_031893055.1). Taxonomy (NCBI): domain Eukaryota; kingdom Metazoa; phylum Chordata; class Amphibia; order Anura; family Leptodactylidae; genus Leptodactylus; species Leptodactylus fuscus. The sequence goes on along the minus strand of NC_134274.1, from coordinate 15,491,425 downwards.
ATTGGCCTAATGCTATTCAGTGTATAGCATTCGGCAAATCAACGCTGGTTCTGCAGCAGGCTCGTCCTTGCTAGTCAGGAGAGCTGGCAGCTTGCTGTTACGAGCGAGCTTACTTTTTCTCATAGGAATGCATTGAACAGCATTGATTGGCCAGTGTACAGCATTCGGCCAATCAACGCTGGTTCTGCCGAAGGCTCGTCTGTAAGGAGGTCTCCATTGTGGTCCGATTTTAGACTCTGCCTCCTCACAGACGAGCCTCCGGCAGGACCAGCGTTGATTGGCCGAATGCTGTACACTGGCCAATCAATGCTGGTCAATGCATTCCTATGAGAAAAAGTAAGCTCCCTCGTAACAGCAAGCTGCCAGCTCTCCTGACTAGAGAGGACGAGCCTGCTGCAGAACCAGCGTTGATTTGCCACAGGCTCGTCTTTGCTAATCGGGAGAGCTGGCAGCTTGCGGTTATGAGGGAGCTTATTTTTTCTCATAGGAATGAATTGACCAGCATTGATTGGCCAGTGTACAGCATCCGGCCAATCAACGCTGGTCCTGCCGGAGGCTCATCTGTGAGGTGGTGGAATCTAAGATTGGACCACAGTAGTATCCATTATGGTCCGATCTTAGACTCTGCCTCCTCACAGACGAGCTTCCGACAGGACCAGCGTTGATTAGCCGAATGCTGTACACTGGCCAATCAACGCTGGTCAATTCATTCCTATGAAAAAAAGTCAGCTCCCTCGTAACAGCAAGCTGCCAGCTCTCTCGACTAGCAAGGACGAGCCTGCTGCAGAACCAGCGTTGATTTGCCGCAGGCTCGTCTTTGCTAATCGGGAGAGCTGGCAGCTTGCGGTTACGAGGGAGCTTACTTTTTATCAGCGCAACTGCAAGCGCTGTACAGTTAAAGCGCACGGACCCCATTGACTATAATGGGGTCCGTGCGTTTTAACGGCACAGCGCTCCTCCTAAACACTCTCCTCCTGCTACTCGTGGACTTGGTGACTCTCCTTTAGTTGAATAGTGGTTTCCCCTGATACGAGTATTTTTTCCCATAGACTATAATGGGATTCGATATTCAATCGAGTAGTCGAATATTGAGGCTCTACTCGAAACGAATATCAAATCTCGAATATTTCACTTCTCACTCATCTCTAATGAAGACCCCATTAATCTCCAAAATGGACCGGGACTATGCAAGTATAAATTGGTGCAAATGATTACTTTACGTCTCGACATACTTAAGACTACATACACTAGAAAACTGCTGTACATAAAGAAGTAAGATCTGCCTAAGTTCTGCAGGACATTTCAGTTACTGGTGCACAGACTTCGCTTCTTAATAATGGTGTCACATCCATCGCCAGAAGGTCTCAGAATAAGAATGGCGTATAAGTCAGCCGTCTTAATGAATGATCCCCAACATGTGCCTGACTATTTTCCTGACTCCGGATAGCTGTAAGACACATCCATGAGTCATAGCTCACCTTTGCTTCTGAATCATCATGGCCAGCCTTTCCTTCTCCTCCGCCTGTCTGTCAGCTGCTGACTTTCTTCTTTCTACAAGCATTGCATGTCTAAGGAAATTTCCAAAAAAAGTCAGTGATTTCAATAGTGAAAGCCAGCAGTGTTGTTGTCTTAAGGATGTGCTGCTTGAGGAATTCATTACCACCTTCTCAGCAGACAGCTAGTAACATGTACAATCTGCGCTCCGCAGACCCGGCTCTATACAGAGAAATGAACTAATAAAATCCTCTGTGTCTACTTAATGAAAAATCTAATAAGCCGTAATTACCGTCCTTCTCATATCTGCTTGTAATAAGTCCAGTAATGTCACCATTCACATTAATGATGATGAGAGGGAAGTGTCATCTCTATCTCTATTGCCTGAAACGGTCCATGAAGTTTAGGAATAAATACTAGTTCTATAGGGTTGAGCATTTCTTCTCTAGAAAGAGTGCCACACATGTACATAGGTTGTGCGTGGAACTGCAGCTTGGCTCCTTTAACCCCTTACTGTTACGTCATGCTGAGCATATAGTTAATGCTCAGTACTGTAACAGTACAAGAGCTGTGCCTGCCACATGACTTCCAGGTCCCGACCGTATACACAGCCAGGATTTGGGACTAGATGATGGAGGTTGACCCTAGTGGTTTAACCTTTCTTATGCCAAGATCAATAGCAATCACGGATTCTGGGCGTTTGGTGGAAAACTCACCCCCTTTCAGCCTCTTGGATCCCCCACAATGAGATAGGGGTGTCCAAGGGGTCCAGCTACATCCCCCACAATGAGATAGGGGTGTCCAAGGGGTCCAGCCACATCCCCCGCAATGAGGGGGGTGTCCAAGGGCTTCCTAATTGCCTTTTCCTATTGCACATAGGTTGTCTATGTGCAATGTACAGCAATCCAGAAGTATTGCAGTACATTGTACTTGGGATCAAGAGCTTCCAGATTCAAATTCCCCTTGTGGGACAGTAAAAATATTTTTTAAAAAAAGTTAAATAACTAGAAAATAATTAGTAAAAAAAAACAAAAAAAAAAAAAAAACTTTAAAAATTCAAATTAAAAAATAAAATTTACCGTGATTCAGTGAGAAACTTCCATGCATTTCCTTTCACAGCGTCCCTCACATTCTGAGGTTTCCTATGGCAGGTAAAGGGCTCGCTCTCGGCCATTTCTTCCATTTCTCTCTCATCCATTTTACGTTTCAGCATCTCGAAGTGCTTCATGTCTTCACTGCTTGACCAGTCAGCGGAGAGATCCATGCTGGACTTCAGGTCTTCCAGATTCAGTTTCTCCATAGGAGGCAGCTCTTATGGAAGGAAACAATGAAGTGTTGCATTCAATGATAATAACACAGAGAATCCTGGTGGGTAGAAGTCAATAACAAGCGCAACGCAGCAGTAGTCGGGATGTGAGGTACAGGGCGCCATGGAAGCTTACACTGGAGGCGCCAAAATGGAAGAATGACTTGTCCTGCTAAAGGGGTTTTCTAATATAGAAATGACTGTAACTATCGAAAAATATAAATAAAAAAGAGCGTATACTGACCTCCATCTCTTATTGCTGCCATTACTACCGAATCTGGGTCTGTGCTCCACACAAAGCGATTCCCCTGCGACGTGGGGCCTTCCCCTTATTGTTTAAAGAAATTTACAGCCCAACGCCAGTAGAAATGTATGCAGCTGGAGGACCCCTTTAACTGACTCTTAATGCGTCCATTCTATAGATAGGGTTGCTGTCACAATTACACCAAATAGTATGCTAGGGTATAGTTGCCCCTCTCCAAAGAAGGGCCGAAATGCTGTGATGGGTCAGTAAATGGATGGACTTCTGCCTTCCTTTTTGACTTCTTATAGAGGGTCCAAGAAACCAATATAGATGATAATATAGTAAGCAAAGGCTCCTACTGTATAGTCCTAGGTAATCTATTGTATATACTGTATATATGTCCACCCATCATAAAATGCAAAGCCTTGGACGCCTCCTTACCTGATGCTCCAGGTTCTGGATCCTCCTTTCTGAAGCTTCGTAGAAAAGATAATATGGACGCGAGTCCTTTGTGAACAATGTCTTCTGGTGGGAACTCAAGAGGACAATGTCTGAGATTTAAGGCTTTTAGAGTAGACAAGTTACCTGTCAAAAAACCGCAAAGGAAGTTAAAGGGAGTCTATCACCTCCTCCAAGCCTACTGTATGGCTACCATCGCCTACCAGAGGACATGATAGTGATAAACATCATACTTCTGTTATATCACTTGTGTAGATTTAAAGAAAATCAGCTTTTTTGTCTCAATGACGCAGTTAGTGCACTGGGGGTGGGCCTTCACCTCCCTGGCTTGTGACCTCAGGCCCTACCATCTCCTATCTGCGCCACCCTGTGAAGCGACAATTGATCCTCCCACTGCCATGACATCACCCATCTTACTTCAGTAGCAAGAGCAGTGCTCCCAGGGCTGGAGGCCCGCCCCAAAATTTTAGATCATTTTCCATGTCACTATCTATAATACAAGTACTAAATCTTCTAATGATCACTCTGGCTACTAAGCCTAATAATGGGCTGACACTTAATGAGCCATCATTACACCAGCTGACCATAGATGATGTCATAGCTTATCTCCTCCCACTTCCTGCACAGATGAGAAAACTCTCCCATAGACCTTAATGAGTCCGTTCCAGTCTATTGCTGACTATGCTGTAAAGCATATCACTAAATGCTGTTAACAGATCAGAGGAGAAGCTCAGGCAAGATGGCCGCCCCCATAATCATGTACCAAAAAATAAAAATGGATTTGAAAACAAAAAGCCAAATATTCCCTATTAACCCTTGCCAGGTAGCATCAATTTTACCTATGACCAATAAAGCCATGAAGGTGTTAATAGATCTTTTATTCATTTTATTCCATCTGACTCATTTGCAAGTTTTCCTAATGCGGCGAAGGAATAAAAACAATATTATATTGTCACAGTATGAAATACATTTGGGCAAGTGTCTGTATACACAAAGTTCTGCACGGGGAAATACAATTGCCAGAATGCATTAGCAAACATTCACGCTCAGCAGCACAGAAAATGGCTGCAATTAATCTTCACTGTTACGACGTAGAAAAAAAACGGCGAAAGCGTCGCCATCGCGGTCGCGTCTCAGCAGATGGAATTGGCAACGATCTATTAATGGTTTTATTGAAATTTCAATTACTTTCCATGGGATTAAAGCAAAATACGAGGTGTTAGAGGATCTGTTCTCTGCTTACTAATATACTGCCATCCAGCCATAGCACCCTACAGTACTGGGTATGGGGGGGGGGGCTCATTTTCTCGAAACACACAGTGACGTCAATGTATAGTTGTTTTTCTGACTTTATAAGGGGAATCTACTAAATCTCTAGTTCACTTTTCAACTAAACCACTAAGGTCGCCAAAACTTAGGAAATTATTACCAAGCCCCCGATCCGACCCCGATCATTAGCAGTCATGTGGCTCCTATGCCTGAGGGTCCTTGCAGGCCTCCCTATCACAAGTTACACACATGGCTACGATCACTCACACATCTTGATGAGCATTTGTGTCCATGTCCTCGGATCGATGGTTCTGTCGTTGCGGCAGGAAAGCACAGTGCTATACTGCGCCATTTGTTTCATTAATAGTGATCTATATCTCATTGGACTCTCTATTTGACAGTCCTATGTAAATAGGGTCTTATGGAAGTCCATTTTGAGACCACAGCGAAATGGATAACTTTCCATAGTACTGCCATCTGCTACCAGCAACGGGGCGAACTTTGGCTCTCTATGGTATTTAAAGCGGATATGTCATGGGATATGGAGTGTTATATACAATAACAAACCTCAGGGTGCTGAATTCAACACGCTTTCATCTTTGCCCCCATTGCAGAGATATTGGTGCTGTTAATTTCAGCTACCGATATCAGTCCCCTTTAATATTTTAACACCTCCGGTCATTGGTTATGGCCAATAGAATGTGAACTATCCCCGATCGAAACATTGAACCCTCATTGCCCAAGACTCCGATGACTCTTCTTCCACACTGGACACCAGGAAATCTAATCTATTGTTATCCCACTACCCACCAGGTTAAATAAGTAACTTGCCTACCCACTAGGCATCAGGGAATAGAACCCATCCTTAGTCACACTGGTCCGCGGGGAGATTTCAAGCCATGCTTATCCCCACTGGGCACCAGAGATATAACCAATTGTTCCACCCAGGAATATAACCTAAGCCTTACCATTGATCCCTAGAGAACATAACCTATTATCCTGCCCCCTAGGCACCAGAGAATATAATCCTAACTGAACAACAGGAAATATAACTTATTCTCTGAGCACAGGATCCTAAAATAATGCCTTATTCACATACAGGTGAAAAACGGCCATCAAAAACTGAGAAACAGAGCCGAACAGATGAGAAAAAGATGCAATACGGTCTTTTTTTTATTTTATTTAGCAAACGTTAGGTCTGTGAAAGCCCCACCCCTTTCCAGTTAGGCCCCGCCCTTTGTCGGACAAGGGACAGAAGACGTCTAATGGTACAAACCATGTGCAAATCTCCCCCTTTATTATACCACAACCATTCCAATGGAGAATGTTGGCCCTAATGAGTTGTAGGATTTCTGTATTTTGTCCTCCCCACCCCACAAAGACATGAGCTTGTCACTAACTCCATCATACACGTCTCTACTTCCACCACTTAGCACGGTGAAGTTGATGACAAAACACTTCTCCGTAATTTAACCAGTCTATGGAGTACACAATATCCTGTTCTAAAATATGCTAATTATTAATCAAGGACTCGGTGATTAAATCCTTATTCTATTGCAATTAAATCAGCGGCAAAATCAATAACACCTGATGAAGGGCGAACGGCAAGGAAAACAGCGAGCTACGGTGATTACAAGATCCGCGGCTCAATCTAGAGAACGGGAACGGATGAATCAACTCCAGAGAGAAATAGGTAATGTAAGGAAAAAAGAGAACAAAATATCAAAGTATTGTAATAAGATTTTAGCATTTGATTTCCTTATCCCTCTCTTAATAAAGGGATTCTATCATTGCGATTGTACAATTTTAACTAAGCCTGTGCTCAAGGCTATTGTAGACAATTTTGTTTATTGCAGATTGTTGCAGCTATTTTCACAGAAAAATCTGGATTATTGTTATGCAAATTAGCCTTCTTGGAGCACAGGGGGTGTTCCCCTTGTGCTCTGATCACACCCGCGTCAACCGCGGAACCAGTATCACCCCGCCTCCTTATTGATAGAATTTGACTCCTCCTCTTAGCTTCCCCCTCCCATCAGCACAAAAGAAATCTCACATACGCCCTGTACACTCAGCCGTTGGAGATTTCATTCATGCTGACGGGAGAAGGAAACTAAGAGGAGGAGCATCTTCTTCCAAGGAGGGGGCGGGGTGATACAGGTTCTGATGATGACGCGGGTTTGCTTTAAGGAAGCCTCATCCAGATCTCTGATGCTGTAAGTTTGGGTCAGTGGACTTGCGGACAGGCCACACACCTTACACACTATACAATATACACTCATTCACTACTACAATCATTGCATAATCCAAATGATTTGCCAGTCGGTACATTAAAAGATTTCTACTGCCTGTATAAAGCAATAAATCCACAAAATGTTGACTTACCAAGCTCTATAGGAAGCACTTTTATTGGATTTCCTTCAAGAAGAAGAGATTGCAGTTGCCTGTGGGAAATGGAAAGACAGTTCATTACTGGTAAACCTAACCATGTAGTCACTCATCTCCTGGTGCTTGTATAGCCGCAGCACAAAGATTGTCATCAGGAGTATATTTTGGTGTGTTGGTGAAAACTAGAGGAAATCTGTGTGAATACAGCCAGAACGTACAAAGTCTATGGAGATGTCGCACTTGGCTGAAGCCAAACCAAGGACCCCAGGGGGTACAAGAATCACTGCTGAGCCTATGCTCCTCTCTATACTACTACAGAAAGTTAACACACTACGTAAAACTACAAGTGGAGCAAAAAAACAAAACAAAAAAAACAAAACACCCCATAGTAATTCGTTTTAATGGATCTATCACAGACATGAATCCATTGAAAAATCAGTAAAAATGGCCTATGAAGTATTTTTTTTCTCCGATCATTCACATAGTTGTTTGAATAGATCCATGGGGCTGTTAACACAACATGTCAGGCTAAAATCCTGTCGTGTGAATGAGCCCTAAGCCTTGATAGATCTATTCTATTTCTATCAAGAACTTCCATGTCACTTTATCACCCTTCATTTGCAAGTGTGAGCGCCCACAGCACAATCTGAACTGAGCCCCATGTGTCTAGGAGGAGTACTGATAATTACCTGCAGCTAAATTATGCATCAGGAAGAGTTAAATAATGCAGCACAAGTAATATGCTTATACAACATCCCCCTACTTCAGAGATATACCTGGGCACTGGAGAAAACCTGGACCGAATTCACTACCATTTATCAGGTCACTTTTAAGTCTATGCTGATTGATTTATTACTATGGCTTTGTTTCCTGATCCAGACCTTGCCTATATGTATATACAGTATACAAGTGTGTATATAGATTTATTTATCTATCTATATATCTATACAAAAGATAAAATGATGCTTGCTGCAGCTGCCACTAGAGGGAGCTGAGTACAATGTGTAATCAGACTACAGTAAGCTCATTAGCTCCCCCCAGTGGCAGCTGCAGGCAGTCAGTATGTTACCTCTTAACATCATTCCTATGCAGAGGATTTGGAGCCCTGTATCAAAAAAACCAATATATTAAGGAATGATCCTTTTGAATGGAATAGAATAGAGGAAAGGACACTTACTTTATGGTGGACATAATAAAGGACTCTCAAGACCAAAAATATTGGAGGTTTAATTTATAAGACCAAAAAATAAAAAAAAAAACAGACATATAAACAGATAGGACAGTCAGGGCAAACTCATTATAACAATCTCAATAATTTATTCATTCATACCTATGATTTATTTATTAGCATTATTCCTCCTCGGCCACCCCCTCCTCACACTGAGTCTCCTGTCAGTCACTCTGATCCTACTTGTCACTGATATCCATTCACAGAAGGAGGGCGAGCAAAGCCGAGTTTGAGGTCAAGCACCCCTGGGACGTGCAGGGCTCGGCCACTACAGGGATGTGCTTTGTTTTACATGATTTTTCCTTTTCTGATGGAGTCTTGGTTATTCCTATCTGCCATGTAATTTCATTCCTAAAGGCGGCCACAGTGGTCGGTCTTCTTAGGAACGGACATCTTGTCAAATGTACTGATCACTCGTTACACGGGACGTCTCCATTATTTCATTTTGAGGACAGGTACAGAGACTGGTTAGAAATAATAAACCAAGTGTTACTTACCTGTCCCGGCCACTGCTGCTCCTAGCACTGACCCCCAGTCCTTACCAAGACTGCTTACACAGCTGCCATATACACATATAGCACCTACTACGACCTCAGCAGGGAGGTGCTATATACTCTCAAGGCCAGTAATGGGTTTCAGCTGTAATCTGTGTATATGGACATGTAAACATATTCCAGCACAGAGGACCAGAGGTCCACGATGGAGGAGATGGCAGCAGACAACACAGCTAAGTATCATTTGGTCTATTATTTTTAATCAGTCCCTGCACCAGTCCTCAAAATGAAATAACTTGGACAATCCTTTTAAGAAAGTTACAAAAGCATACAGAAGGACATCTAAGGCCCGGTTCACCTCTGCGTTCAGTAGTCCATTCGGGGAGTCTGCTTGGGGACCCCTCGAACAGAATCCCAAACCCCATAGACTATAATAGGGACCATGTGTTTTACACGCAATGTATACACGAAACATGCAGAGAGACTAGTACAATCCTGTGTGTTTGGATGTTTAGATGTTTGGATGTTTGTTCCTCAATCACGCAAAAACCGCTCAACCGATTTGGCTCAAATTTTCAAAAAACATAGTTCCTAGGCAGGATTGAACGATAGGCTACTTTTCGTCACAATCGCAGACATACATTTTTGCCAGGACCCCCACAAATCCACAACTCATACCACCAGCTCTGCAATCCCACGCACTTTTTAGCATAGCAAGCCACAAACTCCCTATTGCCTTCTCGGGCCTAGCTCCTAACCCCAGGCAGGGGAGGAGGCCGAGGCTGGGGTTGCAGGGGTGGGTGCAAAGGGGTCGGGGGGGGGGGGGGAGGGGAAGGGGAGTTGGCAAGGGGACGCAATGACACCTAGACGGGCTAACGGATTTGGCTGAAATTGCGCACATACATACCTTGGGTCCCGGATTGAACGATAGGCTACATGGAATTCCTGTACACCACCGCAATTCACTACCGTGACCGATGCTTTTTACTTTTGAATTTGCTGCAGGACCTGGGAAGCTGTAGGACCTGGGATGACGTCATCCCAGCCCCATCAGCAGCTCACCTGGATGGGTGCCGGCGTCCACAAGAACATGGCGGCTCTCAGAGGTCCAGAGCGTCCTGAACCAGCACCCGTACTCTGGGGCAGCGAGAAGTACGTACGCTGCCCCGCTTGTGTGGGCTTACCACAGGAATGCAGTGCTCTGCCGCGGCCAGACAGACGGTCGCCAGCACCGCAGTCTGGAATGCCGGTTCGGCCTGCTGTCCCATGGCGGCTGTGGCCTCTGCATGTCCGTCGGGGATGTCGCCGATGTCTGCTCAGGGCTATCTACAGTGTCATTCGGCCGCAGGAGAAGGGTTGTGACGACAGGCGAGTTAGGGGACTTTTAGAAGGGAGAGGGGTGAGGTGTTGGGAGTGAGGAGGTTGCCGGTCCAGTGGGGAACGCGGGAAAGGGGGGCCTGGGCAGGTAAACCTGGGGACCCCTGGAAGGGGGACGGGGACAGGACTGCCACAGCGCCCACAGATGGAATGGGGGCACATGGCTTGCCACGGGAGGGGAGCCCTCATAGGCACCCCTGTAACATCGGTGCACGGGGAGCCCGGGGTTTGGTGAGGTCGTGGGCACAGGTTGGTGGGGGAAAAGGTGACACAGGGTGTGTGTGTGTGTGGGGGGGGAAGGGGTCACTGGGTAGGTAAGACAGGGAACGGGGCATGGGGTGGTGGGAAAAAGGGGAAACAGGGTAGGTAACACGGGGGAAGGGAGCATGGGGTTGGGCAGGAAGGGGGCATGGGGTTGGGGGGGGGAAGGGGTTACGGAGATAGGGGGGAAAAGGGGCATGGGGTAGGAGAAAGAAGCGAGCACATGAGGGAGTGGGTAGGAAAAAAGGGGGTTGGCAGGCGCCAGGGGGGAGATGAGGAAAAGGGAGCCGCTGTCGACACAAGGCAAAGGAAGAAGCCTGCGCAGTGCTACAGGTGGGTCGCGCAGGGGGTCAGGGTTCCGCGAACGAAGTTGCGGGTACTGCTAGTGCAGAGATAAAGGTGTAGCCAAAAGTGTGATAGTGGGAGGCAATGTTAGAGGACAATCAGAGCACTTTCTGCAAAAAAAATCTGGAAAATCAGGCCCCGCCCTCAATGTACTTGAGGATAATTTACATGTCCATAAAAAGATAACCTCTGCATTACTTCACCAGTTGGGGGCCACACAGGTATGTTTTACCTATTACAGATCCTTATACAACACTTTTATTGGTTTGGTGAGGCTTTTTGAACCTGACACATTACCTTTAGAAGGTGAGGTCCATAGTGAAGAGCTGCATTTGGGAATTACAGAAACAGCATAGCTTGCCATGCTAACCTGTTTGTGCATTTCCTATTTACCTTTATGGGACTTACGGAAACAGCGTAGAACAGCCGTGTTAGGAGGCTACAGATACAGATATAGCCATCTTGAACTAGCCCTTAAGCACAACATCTACCAGCTGTTGGATACGTACACCACATGTTGAACATACCTCCTGCTGATATGACAACTAGACATGTGTCGTAATATACCCGCTACCTTACATATAGATATACCTGTGTCTTCCTATCGTACTTGGTAAACTTGTAATCTCATTGTTTCGGAGGTCCAACCAAACAAGGTGTGGCAGATGTAGGAAGAGATGTTCAGGGAGGGAAGACAACGCATTACCCTGAAGATGTAAGGTCTGAAAATGAAATAAACATTCATAAGCGCCAAAATGGAAAAACAAGTGATACAAACCAGAATGTAGTAAAAGCAAATACACAAACCTGTAACATCCTATTGTAAAGGGATGTGAGGCTTGATCAGTGAAACCCTCAGTTACATCAGTTGTGTTACACATGCATTCATATTAAAGGGGTATTCCCATAACGCTTGTTCACCTACCTGCAGGCTCTGTGCTCTCTTCACTTCCTGGATTTCTCAGCACATTGGTGGGTGGGGTTTCACTTGCTCTGCTATCTGCTATGTTTGCAGTCAGTAATGAGGGATTGATTGTAAATATATTACCACAGTATAAAGCGGATGTGGAAACTGATGTAGCAGAGATGGATTTGAGTCAGCTTGCATTACATACAGAGGTAATGGACTCCTTATCTCAGCCCTTATCAACCAAATTCAATTAAACTGGCTGATAAGTGGAAAAGCTGAAGATAGACAGCACAGTAATCCCGGAGCTCTCACCTCCCCGCTCCCCTATCTGAGGAGCTCCGGTGAGACATACACAGCTCAGAGCTGCTCCCAGCACTCAGCCCCTCTCTCTCCCTGAGAGCAGGCAGCTATGTCACTTGGGAACGGAGCAGATAAGCCCCGTGACCATAGAAACGAAGTCAACAATGAAGTGAATAAATTAAGATAGCAGCCAAACAAAGCAGTTTTGATAAAGCAATTTATTTATCCACATAAACTAGCAGTATAGATGGGATGCTTTTCATGGGACAACCCCTTTAAGTGCCTTTCCACTTAAACAGGACCTTTCGCCACCTCCTCCTATTCCATTTCTTTGTATTCTTTAATAGACGCCGCTCCACCGATTCTGGCACAGTTGGAATTTTTTTCCATAACCCTCACTGTTCCTCAGACATAATTTCTCAGTATGGTAGTTTAAGCACCTGATATGCTATTTAAGTTCCCTACTGTTGGTCCCAGATTGTCTTCTCCAGAAGAGGACCGCCCACCTGACAGTTACAAAGCCTAATTAGTAGAGATGAGCAAATACTATTCGAAATGGCAGTTTCGAATAGCACGCTCCCATAGGAATGAATGGACGCAGCTGGGGCCGGCGTCCTGCCACTTAATCCCCTGTGCACCGGACGCTCCCATTCATTCCTATGGGAGCGTGCCATTCGAAACTGCGGTTTTGAATAGTGTTCGCTCATCTCTATTAATTAGCATATTGGGAGCTGAAACTAACTGCGCTGATTGTTTAGGAATGGTGGGGGCTACAGAAAAAAATCTCAACTGAACCAGAATCAGCGTGACCTCTGTTTTACAGTTTAGATAACCGCTCGTAACTACAGAAAAAGTGTGCAATGTCACTGAGTGGGCGATGTCACTTAGGGAATGCACAGCGGACGCAGGCAGAGTTTAGGGGCGATCTAGTGAAGAAACGCCCTTAAGGTCATTTTCAGCTAATTTGCATAAGAATAAAACACTGATTTCAATGCAGAATAAGAAAGACATCCTTGGAAAGTGTCATTAGTTTGATACGGATTTACCTGCTGACAGACTCCCCTTAGGCCTACATATCATTTCCATTACTGCAAACTTCATAATCTTGTGTGTCTAACACACTCAAATTTATAAGAGGACTGTTCTTTCTCTTCCAGAAAAAAATGTATCGCAACCTCTGAGTGCAAGTCCTCCAACATGAAGGTCTGAATTGTAACATGAGGATGGAGCACCGACGTAACTGAATAATGTTAATATAAGGGAGTCTGTCACCGGGGTGAAGCATACTAAACCAGAATGCAGTTAGATAGATCAGATTCACCCAAATGTAACGCCTTTTTCCCCATATAAATGTGTGCCTCAGTTGCTGAGATAGTCATTTGTTTCACAATATGCAAATGAAGAGTTTGGAGCAATGAGGGCGGCTCCTTTACTTGAAAGTGCCGGACCCCACACTGCTGTAATATGCCAGAGTGAATGTGAAAACACAAAGCCAGCCAAGATTTAAGCATGGCTACCTGACCCCGTCACCCCTGTATATTACAGCAGGGAGGGAGTGGAGCCCCTGATCATTTGCATATTGTGAAATAAATGTAATATCCTGCCAATTGATACACACATTTTCATATGGAGCAGATCCATCTAACTGTGTTGCTGGTTTATTATGCCTAACCCCGGTGACAGACTCCCTTGTATGACTATCTGGCTGGCACTCTATAGACTACACATCAGCAATGACAGGTGCAGTATTGTTCCTTTATAACCAGGCTATAGTAACATAGCAATGCACAATATGTAGTTATACAAGGACCAACCCACAACTAATGTTTACACCATCCACAAGTCTTACCGCATAAACTCACACTCCATCCAACACTCCTGTCACCAAACATTATATACACTACAGTACCCACCATGATGGGAGTGAGTCCTATCAGACAGCAATATAGCATGTAGACAACGTTGATTTCCATTGCCCTATTTCTACAAACATGT